>NC_079290.1:49408121-49722726 GCF_023638135.1 Falco biarmicus
AATTGTGTGAGTTAAAGCAGGCAGAAAGAAGATCATGATCTGAGGAGGACCTTGGAACCAAGGCAGAGACTGGAACCAAATAGGTGTATCAGCTGGGACAGAGTCAGGTGATAGATTCACAGAACTGATAAGACCAAAGGAAACTTCTAAAAACTTCAGATGTTAACTAATGATTTGATAAGTGTATATAAGCTGTGCTATACTCATTTGTTCTCTGCCACTCATTGGGGTGGTGGCCCAACTCTGGGTTGTGATTAAAGCAATCCTAGTCGTACCCACGTCTGTGTAGATTTCTCCTTTAGCATATGCATTGATGCATGTTGATGCCAATAGCTACTGATAGTGTCCTAATCCCAAACCATGTTGGTAGCCTGAAATGAGAAATCAAGATTATTTAATTACCAGCACATCCAATGTTTGGAGTGATTATCCTCTAGAAACCAATAATAAGCCAATAATGTGTTGACTGCTGCTTTAGGTTAAGATCCTGTAGGAGTGAAATGGGTGCAAAGCAAGGGCTCAGAGTTTTCATTAGGGAGTATTTGAAAGCACTGTGCAGAAACATGCAAGCTGGGACACATCTTGCCTAGCTCACCAGTGGGAACATCTAGGCTGTCTTTAAGATGTGCCTGTCTTTGTCTCTTGATTGTAGCCTGCTGTTACAGAATGACATGGGTAATGATCTGAAGTCTGTTTCTCGTTTCTGAATTGCAATCAGTATTGCAAACATCCAGAGCTTGGAGAGCTGAACCCTACTTTTACTCTCTTCCCAGCATATAAAGTGGGATCCACCCAAGCCAAATAAATGTTGTCAGACTTGGAACATGAGGCTGTGTGTGTATTAGCAGGGCTTCATATGGGTTCAGGATCAGGGAGGATGTGCAGGGGTATCTGAACTGTACCTGCAGGGAGCAAATTTAGGGTTGGCAAGACATGATTGCTGGGCTGTGCACCTTGCAAAAATGACTGTCTTATTTTGAGAATCATGTTAGTTTTGGAGTCTCAGTTTATCAACTTGTGAAATCAATGCAATCTTGGAATCCATCAGGGAGTATAACTAGATAATCCAGCTACTAGATTTCAGATATCTGAAAGGTAATGCATAACCTGATGGTGAGCACAAAAGGTTACTGAATACAGTAGTGTTTTGAAAAGGAGAGAGAACTTTATAAAAAAAATTAGACCACTGTTTGGTTTTTGTGCAGTTAACAGCACCTTGTGTAGTAAGAAATGTCTTCTGATCTTAACATGCTCCAGAAGTGATCAAATACTGGAGCCTGTCTAGTGAAGCCTTCTGTAAATGCAAAGGTAAGTGTAAGAGGGAGGTCAGAGAACAAAAGTGATAAATTGTGTGCATTGTGCATGTGTGCACACATATGCAGATGCATTAAAGAACACTGGTTTCAAAGTCTTTTCTGGAATCATTATTTTTTCAAGAACAAAAAAGCCATACCCTCCCCCTTGGTCTGACTATGAAGCAATAAGGTAGAGGGATGAAACTAGAACTGCAGAAATGTTAAGCTGTGCAATATCTACATAAAAAGCTAATTAGCTCCCATTTTATAGCTTTTTTTAACTTTTTTTCCCAGTTGAAATGAAATGATAGTTTTATCTTTATAGCAAGGTCATCTGTCTTCATGGGTATAAATCTGATGTCTTGCTTGTCAGGAGATCGCAGTAAGGGAGATCTCTTCTCTGTTCCTTTTCCCACCTTGTTTCAAGCCATTATTCATTGACAGAAGGATATTCACTCCTACTGCCATGTCTTTTCTTTTTATTTATATAACATTAGACTGATGAGCAATTTATTAATTCGAAATGAAGATATGGAAAAGTCCTGTTAAAACTGAAGGCCAAGTGTCTCTTTCAAAATCATGTTTCTATTGAGGAGACAAACATTTCTGAGTAGGTGTAAGTGGTACACTTTATTTTGATGACAGAAATCTGATCTTTCAGCTTTCCTATGAAAGCTGAGGATATAATGTGTCAGAAAACAGCAGCATTTATTAAATTTTTTTGTTTAACCTTTTTAAAAAAAGAATAAAGCTAATTTGTCCTTTGAGTACTTGCCCAATACAGAAAAAACCCACAACCCAACCCAAACCAAGCAACCAAAACCCCAAAACTTGCAGAACCTGACATACAAAGCCAAATATAACATCAAAATATACTTAAGACACTTCATATACTCACATAAATGCATACCAAAATTGCAAAATAGGATGCTCTAATTCATCCCAGAAGATGGAACTTCTGCATCTATCTATAACTACAAAAGACGGACTGCTTTTTTTTTTCCTTCCCACACTTTACACTATTTTTCTCTACCAATGATGCTTTTATGAACCTTCTTACAATGACAATACATTTTTCCTATTTTTTTTAGAGAACTCAGTAGATTTCCCAGAGCTGAGTAGATTTTCAGAGCTGAGGTCTAAAGTATCATCTACCCCTCAGAGAATACCTTGATTCTCCTTTTGAAATTACGTACCAATGTAAACGATAACCATGACAGAAATGAAACTTCCATGTTTAAGGTTTGTATGACATGAAAAACAATTTTGTTGGGCTATAGTGCTGGTTTTGCAGGAGTAAGGACAGCTACTCAATTAGTTCTTTTCCCAAATAAAGTGATGATGATCTATCTTGGCTATTTTGAATTCCCACAGATATGTCAATTTGTAACCAAATAGGGAACTTAAATTAAAAATTTCTGAATATATATATATATATATAAAACCAATTTATATTTGAGAATTCAAGAATGAAAAGTGATGAAGATGATCTACAGGAGTCTTCTTATGTGTATGCAAATGCCTTGGATAAAAATCTGATCCAAGTAAATATTGCCCTCAGCTTCAGTCATGTCAGTTCTGGACAGCATTTTAACCTTAGATAAAAATAATATGCCCCTACTAAAGAAATATTATTACTTTCATTTGCCAGACAAGGAGTGCACAATGTTTTCAATAGCAGGTTAATAATTTTGAAATGAAATGTTTATCACTCAAGTCCAACTTATTCCTCTCGGGATCAATTTTGCTGGCTGATGTGAATCACTTTGTGAGTGAGTGTAATGGTTAGAAAAGGATTTTCATTAGGAGGAAAAAAATAAAAGAACCCCACTTAGTTAAAACCTGTTTTTAAAATTTCCAGTGGTTTTAAAAGCATAAATTATGTTAATTGACAATATACATAATAGTATTATTATTGCACAGGGCTCTAATGTGTATTAATAGATTATCTGTATTATTAATTATGTTGATTTATTTCAGATGAAATGTATTTTTTTTCTTTTTTACAGGCTTTTGAATAGTAACCAAATTTGGAAGATTTCAAGAAATATCTCTGAAGGGCATTAAAATCTGCAAAACCTGTCACTCAACATAGAAACCTCTCTCTGATGACCCTGAATAGCTAAATTGTGATTTTTAGTTATTAAAACTTAAAAACCATCAGAAACGTGTTATTCAAGTGCAAATCAATTTATTCAAAGCCTGCCACATTTCATTTATACTTACCGAAAATAATGCAGTTCAGCAAAATGTGATTGGGCTAATGAACCAATGACAAATGTTCCAGTTCTGTGTGTTTTACACCTAGTTGCTTAATTTTGAAAAAGGACTGCATAAGGTGATTCTTTCTGTTTCTGCTTTCATTGCCTTCCCTTAAAATTTTAATCACTAACCATAACTACTCTTGCACATCTTTATATTTTTGTAGGATTTCTGATACTCCATTTCACATCAGGCAATTGAACACAGCTTCAAAATTGAACAGTTTTTGTGTAAAAACATATTAATTGACTCTGATCAATTTAGATATAAAAGCTTTGAACATTTCAGGTTCTGCCAAAGAGTGCTTTAACATTAATGTAATTAACATATTAAATGTTAAAAGCACAAACCTATAGAAAATATTTTAGATTCATCTTTTTATGACAGAAAGCTTAATACATTTAATAGTAATTACATGTGCACATAGACCAGATTAGGGAAAAACTGATTAAATATAATAAGCAAATTTGATGGTGTTCTGTTGAACAGACACTCAGTAAAACGTATCCTAGAGCCCTTCAAGAATTTAAGCCAAAATATGATGTGGAATAATTAACCACAATATCCAAAAAATTGTGGAGAACATGAAAGATATAAAGGTTTATATGTCCATACTTCTATTTGGAAAAAAAAAAAGGTAGCCTCAGAGCTATGTACTAATTGGGCTAATTTCAACATTTCAGAAGCAGATTTCTTGCAGCAGATGTTTTAATAGTTGATCTATAAGCACCTAGGGGCTATGAACAGATTTTTCAGGTACTGACAGAGTTTAGCTAACATATTTCTTGTGACATGTTGTTGTCAGTCCTTCTGGCTAGGGCAGCAGTATTGGATGACAGTTTAAATTCACACACTCTCTTTCACACACTTCCATCTGATGTTCTTGCAAGTAATCTATGGAAATAAAGTCTAGATGAAGCAACTGACTGGTGGGTAATCACCTCGTTGGAAAACTTGATTTAGTTGGTAGCTTTCAGTGGTCAGCTTTTCAACTGGAAGGATAAATGTTGGTGAAGCTGGTTCTCAGCCCAACCCTTAGTCAAAGTCAAAGTGTGAGTCAGAAATAGGCAGTAAAAGCTGTTTCCAAGCCAATGTATTTTTGGATGAAAGTGCTCTGGGAAAAGAAATAGTGGGTTGTGAATGCAGTTTACTGGAATACTCATTTAGCTGCTTTACCATCACAGCTCTGAGAAAGATTTACCAACCAGTTACATCCAGACACTAGTCAGCAATGCAGACTCCTTTTATCTCACCTCAGCTTCACTGTGATTTGAATTTGTTATATTTACATCAGCTCTGCTTGCTCCTCATGATATGCAGAAGCTGGCTGTTTCATACAGGTCAGATTCTGTCCCCTTTGGCTTAGTACAGCAGAGAACATGCAAATCTTCTGTTATATAGTGTCTGGAAAATGAACTAATCCAGACAGAGGAAGAGTGTAGGATAAAGACACCTGGCTGTTCCTGTAACTCATAAAGTTATTTCAGTTTCTGGATATCTGCAGTACACCTTGGAAGGCAGAAGAAAGACCTATGTTTTCTTCTATATATAGACAGAAAGCTTATTGTTAATTTGTTTATTCTCAAGGCTCTAAGGAAAGCACAAAGCAAAACTGCCCACCAACCATCCACCACAGATGATGCTATCAATTAAAAAATAACATCAATGCTGTCACCTTTTCCCTGTGTAATCTTGTTCACTTGATGCATTTCATCTATACCAGAAGGATTAGAAACTGGTTTCATTCATCCAAGCGCTAAACACTCTGAACAGCAAACTGTTCAAACTTAGCTATTACATATTAGATTTTAACTTCTTACAGCTGTTGCTATATTTTTTACAACTTCCAACAAATAACCCTGGAACCCTGTGTTCTATTTTTTATTGCTGTATAATCTGCCTTTATGTGTGTTATAGCGTTCATCTAAACCATTAGAGTCTTCAAGATCCATGACAACTGGGCTGTTTTCTGGCTGTTAAGAGTTTGAATGAATCAATATTTAATTCAAATTTGTCTCCAAGTTATGTGGTAATCATCCATTTTATGCCCAATATTTATAATGTAGATGGTTGATTCAATAAAATCTGTACTTGTTCTCATAAATACAGGTTTTACAGAATGAAGACATTGCTCAAACTTGGATTTTAATGGAAGCAATCTTAAATGAGATGGACTCACTTGTGACTTTATAGATTTTGTTAATATCCATAGACACATGGCAAATGTATGTCTCAATTAGAAGGCCCTAAAGTTTTTTCTAACATACTGCTCCTTATATTTTTCTTTTTTATTTTATTTGGTCTTTTTCTCTGTCTTTTCCCTCCTTCCCTCATTGGAAAGGTTAAAGTTAATAATATTAATGAATTGGCATCCCTGGTTTTATATCAGTTAACATGCTTCCTTCGTTGTGATATTGTTCAAATGCAATTGATTGAGCTGGCTGGGCGACGGTTATGCTTTTCAGTTGTTCACAGTCTCAGAGCTGGACTTAGTTCCTATTATAGGCACCCTCTCTAATCTCATCTTGTGAGGTGAGGAGTTCCAGCCACAGTCATTGCTTTCTTACCTGATTTTGTATGAAAAATCAAAGAAGTAATTTCAGAGATTTTCTGTAGTTTTAGAGCACATTGAAAGCCCCAGATGCTTGTGCATACATTACCACATACCCATAAAAAGGGTCTAGATACTCATACAGCAACATTAATGTATGTGGAGGAAAGTGACTTGTTTAATAGATGATGATAGAGGAGCTTTTATAAGGTACTCAGGTGTATGGTAACTCAAGCTGCAGTGCTTTCAATTAAATGCAGGGCTGCCTGGCATACTGCTTTGGAAATTGCCCTTTCCTTGCAGGAGCTGGGACAGTTACCTAAAGCTCGTAGGAAAGTGGGCTGAAGCTCTACATCCTACTGGGGCTGTTCCAGAGGCAGGTCTACCCACTGGCTGACTGAACAGGTACAGTGCTGTAGAACTGGATGTACCCTGTTGGGAGTGCTGGGGTGTTGCTTTATAGTTACATGGCTGAAGCTCACCACAGCTGCACTGTTGGAGCTCAGCAACAGTTAAAATTCTGTTGTTCACCCATGTTTTTTCAGGTCGGGGTGTATCATTGTTACATCAGAGGGTATGTAATCACCCAATTCTACAGGTGGACACCAGAGCTTGTACTTACAGCCGTTGTGAGTATAATGTAAAATCCCAAAATGTCTAAACGTATGGATATCCTGTGTTACAGGGGCGTTTTTAGTCAATGATAATCAAGCAGAGCTTCCAGAATGACAGAGTGGGATTCATGTCTGTTAGTTTGGTCATGATGCTTCATTAGGAGGCAAGCTACCGGTCCAAAAATAGTATCTCTCATGAATACATAGGTTGCAGCTGGGTTAGAATGTTCCTATTGGTCAATGAGATAGAGAATTGCTGGATCTACTCCTCCCACACAGGCCACAGATGACTCTGAACTGGCCCTCATTCTCCTGGTGGTACTCCTCATTCACATCTTCATGGGCAGGTGGCATTACAAGTACAGATGTTCTGAGGCAGTAGAAATTAATTGTTAATAAGATACACATGGCATCTATGATAAACTGGGGATCATGCAAACATGAAAGAACTGCTTAGGAGAGCAGAGTCATGTAGGATGCCTTGTGGGTCTGTGTTTAATTCACTGATTTCACAGTTTAATTCTGAGAAGATGCAGGGCTACTGAAGTCACACAGAGAAAGCCAGTGCAGCATGAGAATAACTGGCTGTATCTAAACAGTGGTTCACTGAAGTTTTATCTTTTATCTAAAAGCTTCTAGGTATCGGGTTTCCTTAACCTTAGATAATCTATTTTAGTGCTTTTAAGACTACTTTTTGTTTTAGCCACAGGAATTAAGAATAACAATTTATTTTTTATTTTTGATGTTCTTTTACATTTTGGAGGCTGGTATAATATCTTTATTTTTCTTCTTTTTTTTTTTCTCCTGGATTATAAACCCAGTATTTTCTAAAATAATGTGTTTTCTAGGCCTCCAGTCCCCTTTCATATTCTTCTCTAGCCTTTTTACAATTTCTTTATGTAGTATCCTAATTAGACCTCAGTCATGCTGAGTAAAGGATTTCTTCACATTTCATACATACTATTCCTGTTTATATTTCTTCACAGCACTTTATGTACATGCTTTATGTGTACTGCTATGTAGCTGTCGCCATCCAATTACATCCTTTTATTTCAGTAAATCTCTGAAATTTGTGAAGAATATTTTGAATTATTATTTGACTTACATTCCCTCCCAGTTTTCAGATTAAAAAGTGTACTGACATCAGTGCTGCACAAGGAACAGTCCTGTACAATCCCTCTCAGTGCATCCTTCCGCTGATGAACACAGGCTGTTTCCAAACCAGTTTCGCATTCATCTTACAGTACACTTTTCCAGATCACAGGTCACCCCCACCGTTTCCCTGGAGGAAGGGATCTCTTGGGCACCAAAGGAAACTGAATGACATATTTCTGTACCTGTGTTTGCCTCCAAGCTGCTCTTGCATTGCTGCATGCATGGAGTGGCACTGAAGGTATGGCTCCTCCTGTGCAGCCCAAGGGGAAAAAGTGAGGAGGAGCTGCTGCCGCCCCTCTGACTGGAGTCTTGTGCACAGCATTTCCCGTGAAATACAGAAGGTGTAGATTTTCCTCTCTTGTTTAGTCGCCAGGTACCTTGGTGCTACATTACATCGATGACTGTCATAAAAATGAAAGAGGCTATATGGTACAATAAGGCAACTTTTGATCTCCTCCCTCTGCCTTTCTGTAACAGTCTAGAAATTATGGAGCTGCTGTTGTTGCTGACACCCTGAGAAGGTGAAATGATATAGGTGACTCACAGGTTTTGGAGGTGAAAAAGAACCTGAGAATCATTTGCTTTAGGCCTAGCATGGAAGTAGGAGGCACTGAAGCAGAAATCACTGACAGTAAACTGAATCCAGGAACCTCTGTCTGTATTTTCTAAACTGCATAAAACAATGTTATCTGAAGGTTGAACCAAAAGCTGTAGCATAGCTGTAACACTTAGTCCTTTTGCTTTTTCCCTCTCCACGAGATCTGTTACTTTGATCGTTTGACAAGATTTATGCTTGACAAGTTCCTGGCATGTATTACCGCATGTATTACTGTGTGTAGCTGAAATTCATGAGCCAGTATCTGATAGATCTTGGACTTCAATTAATCTTTAACCTGGCTAAAAAGGTGAAAAAGGATTACAGTTGTGTTTTTTTTTAAACAGACTTCTTGTAATACAAAAAAGCAACTTGGACAAAACCATGAATATTTCATTCCTATTCATAAGCGGTATAAATCATATGAAATCTAAGGGATAAACTATTGCTGGTTGAGGTGATGCCACTAAAGAACTGGTTGTATACAGAGGTGACTGGACAAATTCAGGCCCTGACTGCTATCAGAGAATCAGTGTAAAAAGCCTTTCTATTTGGAAAAGTGTGTTATTCAAGTGAAACTCCCATCCCTGATCACCTAATTAACCTTCATGTTTGTGGAAGACAGCTACATCTCTTTTTTAATGCTTTATCTGCTTATTTGGCTACATATTCTGCTTGTGATAACAAAGAGTTAATTGTTGCTCAGAGTACTTAAAAAAGTAGCAGAAAATGTACAAATATTTCTAATAGGAATTTGTTTACCAATACTTAAAAGAACAGATGTTGTTCCCTTTGGAGTTCACTTCTTAGCATGCTGAATTCTTCACTTCCATCTCAGCACAAAAGATGAGGGAACCCAGGTGAGAAAGCAAAGCAAACCCCTTTGATATAGGTAAAAATACAGCCACTGAAGCATAAAGGCAGAGAGTAGCAGAATACAGATAGACTCACTCCTCTCTCACCTACCCTCCCTCCCTCCCCAAAAGTGAATTCCTGAGATGTATTAAGTTTCCCAATGCATTAAATAAGAGGGAAGAACCCAGTGGCAGTTTACTGATGTAGCTCTCATGATTTCTGGCACGAAGCTAACCCTGCAAGAATAGCTTTTGGGCTGTAAAAAGGAGAAATTCAAGGCAGCTGTCATATTTCAGAAATAATGATAGAATTTTTGCTATTAATGCTCAGAAGCCACAGTAGTTGACAGCTGTATACAATGTTATTTTATGACAGTGGTTTAAGAGTTATTTTACATTAGTATTTTATTTTTCAAATAATTTAAAAGAGGCTATGTAAGAGAGGAGATTATGAGAGATCTTTCATTATTTTAACTGGAATCCTGTCCCAAGAAATGGAAGGTGTGGTTTTCCCAGATTATTTTCAATTGAGACTTTTTTCTTTAAGTACCACATATTGTTTTGGATGCTGTCAGGATGGAACTGGCAAGTTGTCAGGAAACCATCTGGCTACATTAGTAAGGCAAAATTTGTTGCATTTAACTCCTGCTGGCAACAGACCTTCTACAAGGAATTCAGGAATATGTCTGTTGCAAATCAAAGCTGGAAGAGTTACAGAAAGGCATCTCCTACAGGTGCTGAGTGCTCCTGGTAGCACAGTAATTTCCATTGTACAGCAAAAAATTGGCTATCAACATCTGAACTAGTGGTGCTAGGAACTCTTTACAGGCAATGGAGAAACCCAGGGATTTTTAGGTCAGCTTAGGAACTAGACATGCATTCAACCTATTTTAGATATGTGGTTTAGAGCAGCGTAAGTCAGCCACCAAAGCTGCCTGTTTCTCTCCCGCTGATTATTCAGGATATTGAGATGATTTGCTCAAGAGAGATCTTTGGTCTGTTGATACGAGTTTAGTTAACAAGTCCTTTGCTTCTCCCCACCTCTGGAGGAATGAGGAAAGGTGAAGGTTTGTGACAACACTCTCCCCCTCTCTGTCCCCACAAATAACTGGCACAAGAGTAAGAGAGTGACCTGAGCTTTGAATTATTCCCATACAATTCCCATTGCAGTTGAATTGCAGCTTTGCATCCTCTTGTTTTTCTGCAACTTACAATGGTGTTTGACAATGTTTGAGTTGTTGGGGTTTTCTTTGTTTGTTGGTTGGTTTTTTTTAACTTTCCAACATGTTACTCTGCAGTTTATTAGAAAGTGTCAATTTGACCTGTGAGGCATTAGTGGTGTGTCTTGGTATCTGTGGCTCATTTGCTGCATTTGTCACCCTGTAAATCCAGGTATTTTAAGCCTGACCTTTTTTTTTTTTTTTTAATTCTGATTTCTGTAGGACGTGTATATATTCCATCAAAGTGAAACAAATGTATTTGTTTCCACATGTAGTCAACAAAACAAGAAATGTATTAAAAAAAGCCTTCTAACTCTTACTTACAAAGAAGATGAAAATACTATTTTATATCTTTTTTCTTTATGAATTTATTTAAAGCCTGAATGTTACCATTCAGTAGAACAATGAACAATTACTTAAATGCAGATCTTTTCTTTCCTCTGTCACTTACAAGTGGGATTATAATGTTAAACAGGATCATTTATTTAAATAATAACTTTGTGGGGAAAGGGAGTAATGTGTAAAGGGATTTTTTTTCCTGTAGCTGTTAAATGTTTTTTTCTAGAATGAATGTTACTTTCATTGAGTGATGTTTTTGCAAATGAACTCTGAAAATTGAGGAGAAAATAGCAATGAGGTTATGTGCATGCATTGTTTTTTTTCCCAAGAAGCTATTTTGAATAATGTATTGTAAAAAAAAAAAAAAAAAATTGAAAAATTTAACAAATTATTAAGTGCATAAGGTAAAGTATTAATTCCATGTCATCTATATTTCTTCACTGGGAAGAATCTAATCTGAGATATTTTTTTTTTAAATGTGAATTTATTTGATTATAGGAAAGCTAGCCATTTGAATAAAAGATAATTGTGTCTGACATGAATGGTTTTACCTTTGTTGCAATTTATCTTCGAAGTTACCTGTACAAGAATAAAATTCACATAGTAGATCAACAGACAATTAAGACACTTGCATCTTCAGAACATCTCTAACAGACCCAAAAACTGTTTACTGAAATATCTGCAAGGAAGTTTCTAGAATTTTTTTTAAGTTGCCTTGAAATATGGGAGTTTGCATTTTATAACTGGGTAAATTTGTTTTGTAAATATAGCCCCGGTTGCCATAATTAAAATTTGCCCATGTTATCTTGTTTAAGAATGACACTAACCTAATTATTATTCCTACAGTAGGAGGCCATTGCCCAAACTTCCTTACCAATGTAGAAACACCGATAACTTTAGAAGAAGGCTCCAATATTATATGTGTTAAATTAGTTGGAAAACATTCCTGACTTCCATTCATATGAAAGGAGCCTTGGGCTACTTGATTCTTGATTTGCATAGTGCATAATGGCCTAATAAACAAGCAACTCCCCTTCCTGTCGCCATCCCCCCATCCCCGCCTCCCCATGAAAAACATGTGTTAGTTGAAATACAGACACGTATGTGAATTACAGAACTGAGTAATAAAAAGAAATGAAACAAAATGCTACACCAAAACAAAGAAACTGCATGTTCAGTAGAACAAATGTCACTGCAATAACATTTCATATATTATTCTGTATTTGTAGCTGTTAATAATTTAATATTTACCTTGAAAACCTTTGAAAAGCATTTTGAAAATTATTTGCTTTACGAAGTAAAGATTTTGATTTTCTGTTGTAAAACTAGTAGAAAGCCAAATATTACTTCCCATTAGAAACAGATGTTAAGTTAGCAAAATGTAGTTAACTGCTGAGAATAATATTTTAAGGTCATATAATTATCAAAAGGATGGTTGGTTATTTCTTGAATGTTTCTGCGTCATTACTTAGTAATTCCAGCATAAAAGTCCAACAAGCTATGCTACAGGGAAAATAACATATTTTCAAGGTATCATTCCTAGAATTCATTAGCTTTACCTTCTAATAGTTGCAGTACATTCTTTTTTGCTCAGCTACGTATATCTGAGCGTGCATCTGAAATACAGATGTAGACATTTATAATGATGACAATGAAAATACCGAAATAATACTAAACTGGTTCAAGGCTCCTTCTAATGTGTGTTCACATTCATTTGCCAATTATAATGTATTCTGCTCTATATGAGATTTTGGCCATATTTGTCATAAAAATGTCAAGAATTGTGTAAAGTCAGAAATATTATCCTTGTTTTCTAATGGAGAAATTATGCACAAGTTGTTGATTGACTGGACAACAGGAAGATTGCCAAAAAGAGTGAGCTAGACTTTGCATAGACAGAAGGCCTTATGTAGACATAATTCTTTGTATATTTCAAGTGGCTTCATAATATAGATACTAAATCTAGGGGAAGAAGGAAGAATTTATTTCGTGGAGGATTTAAAAGCTTGTTTTTATTTTAATGGGGAAAAAAATTCCAAAATATTATAGGCATCTTCAAAGGAAAATAAATTTTTTAAAAAGTTACATTTCTTTTCCTATCCTTTGAAATACGTTTGCTCTCAGAAACGATGTTTATATCAGCTGTAACTATATCAACTATTTTTACTTTATGCAATATACAATAATAATAAATTTTAAACAATAAATAAATTTCAAAATATCTCACGTTGCTGACATTGAAATGTCCTCAAACATGTTTTGATGCACTTCTTGGTCATGGCAGGGCCACTAAGATGATTAAGGGACTGGAGCCCCTCTCACCTGAGGAAAGGCTAAGAGAGCTGGGACTCTCCAACCTGGAGAAGAGAAGGATCTAGGAGGATCTTATTAATGATTGTAAATACCTGAAGACATTTCGCTGCAAAGAAGACAGAGCCAGGCTCTTTTCAGTGGTGCCCAGTGACAGGACAAGAGGCAACAGGCACAAACTGAAAACCAGGAGGTTCCCTCTGAACATCAGCAAACACATTTCTGTTGAGAGTGACTAAGCACTGGCACAAGTTGCCTAGAGAGGCTATGGAGTCTCCATCCTTTGAGATATTCAAAAGCCATCTAAATATATGATCCTGGGCAACTGACTTCAGGTGGCCCTGATTCAGCAGCATGGGGTTGGACCAGATGACCTTCAGAGGTCCATTCCAACTTCAATCATTATGTGATTCTGTGAAAAACACTTATTCTCTGTTGGAAAAGAGTTAAATTAAAATTCTATTAATAGCTTGTTAAAGGGCAAATTATGGGAAGTAAACCATAACCTCATAACAGGTCACTCTTTCCTCAGTTTGGCACTGTTCCTGCCAAAAATCATCATGCTTCAGAGAAAAAAATGTTTTGTTATTTTGGATGTAACAAACTGATTTTTTATTTGTAGATAGATGGGTTTTTATTAGATAACTGATAAGAGTTAGAAAGCCAGAGAAGCTTTCATTCAAGGAAACATTTATTTTCAATTTTAAGAGAATCTTCATATGTCAAAGCTAAGTACACATGAGAACAATGTCTTAGAAATGGATTAAATACCTAGCAGGTCATCCCTGAGAGAAAAATTGGAGCAGAAAGGGATATTAAATGAGAAAAAGGAAGAAAGAAATAATGGAGTAGTAATTTCTCTAAGAAATAAAACAGCATATAACATGGAAATATAACTTTAATCTGCCATAAAATCATTATCTTGCTATAGTAATTTAGTCTTTGGTATTTATCAGAATAAGGAATTCTTTTTCTTGGGTTTGTTTCACTGTTGGGTTTTATTTTTTTTTAAATGTCTCCTTCCACCTCTGATGTTCACAAATGCATGAGAAATGCCATTGTTAGGGTACAATATATTTTAACTGCAAAATAATGTTTTTGTGCTATGAAAATATGCTTCTTATCAATCTTTTTATTCAGGATCATTTCTATCTCTTGTAAAGCCAAGTAGAATGTAAATATCAGAATTAACATTGGTACCAGTTATGTTGTTATTGAAAAGGTAGAGGTAGGTAAAGTAGATTCTTTTATGTAGTGAAATTATTGGTCAGTTATTCATGAGATTTTTTGGTTCCATTGGTAACAACTAGAAAAAAGGGCATATACTCATTCTCATTAAGATATTGGAGTCACAATCAAAGTCTACACATTTCCCATTCTTTTATTTCAGCTGTCACACTCAGCTGCATCCAGACTATGCCTTTGATGCAATGCTTTTTCTTTTTTTTTTTTCTTTCTCTAACAAGAACTCTGGAATTTTAGCTTTTTCTTTAATCTGATAATAGGACTTGAATAAACCAACTCATTCTGATTTTAGGCTTTTTCCTGTCTTCTACCTGATGCACCCTTTATCTTAGAAAATCCTTCTTTTGAGATTTTGAATTTTAAACCTCTTACTACTGGTCTTTTGTTTTTCTTTTGTTTTTCCTCCTGCCTCAGCCACATAGAAAGTCATGAATAATATTTTTAATAGTTTATGCATTTCTCAGAAGCCTAAGTGACTTTAGTGCTTAGGAGAATAATTTTTGCTGCTACAGCCAAGCCTGCGCAGGCAAAGAGCAAGGTTGCTTTGCACTTCAGCTGCGCCCATATGAAAAATAAGCAGAACTATTTAGAGGTGTCTGGCTTGATGAACTTAATCACTGCTATGAAAGTTGTATACCTCTTTCCAGCAAGGCAGTTGGTCACCTCTGAAAGTAGCAAAACTTAGCTTTCAGGCTGTCTCATGAACTTGGTCCTCCCCTAATGACATTACCTCGTCCTTCTGTATACAGTACAGTTACTCATAAATCACTCATTTCCAGCTGTCAGTAGAAACTGCTGCTTCTGAGTCTTCCTGTGTAAATTTGCATTTGCTTTGCACCACTCCTGAGAGGCAGAGTACATTTGGAAATGTATCCTTCAGGGCCTTTCTTGAAGACCCAGATTTATTTCAGTGTTTCTATAAATTGCCATGCAACATTATGAATGGATGGCATGCATCACTGACACTTGTACTGTTATACTTTTAAAACACTCAAAACCATAAAAAATGCACTTTGAATCCTAGAGATTGTATATGTAATAAGTTTTCATATCCTCAGGTTATTATTCCTTCACTCTTTGTCTCTCTTGCATGCTTTCTATATTGTTTCAGTATACCGTGTCATCACTGCCTTGACTGAATCCTTGGAGTATTTCCCTGTGTGTTTATGCATGAAGTGCCAAAATTGAGATTAGTGGCTATTAATCAAAACACTCTTTTTCTGCCATTATCATGTTTCAGTGAGAAAGAGCAGAACAGGATCAGCCCCTGATGTGTTTCTATTGTAATCCATCTGGAGCAGAAGATGAAAGAACTGCTTTGACAGTTTTGATTTAAATGTATAACTGGTTTTTGAAAAGAAAGTTGTGACCAAGCCTTGCTGTAGTGGTGGTAGGACATCCAGGTGCATTTTGGAAGGCTCCTCAAAGAAGTTTTGCCCCCTTAAATACTAGATAAAGCTTATTTCAGGAAGGAAACATAATTTATTTAGGTATTTGTTTCAAGCTTTTGGTGCTTTGCTACTTAATTAGGCTTCAGTTTTCAGTATCATAACTTTTTCCTCTTTCTTTCTTTCTTTCTTTCCTTTCTTTCTTTCTTCTTTCCTTTTCCTTTTCCTTTTCCTTTTCCTTTTCCTTTTTCTTTCTTTCTACTTAATCATATGTTTTAATCAGGACTTCATGAGATTTTTGGGTCATACTGTTTAATCTTTTTATTTGTCACCCTCAGAAGATGTTACTTCATTGCGGCACACTGATATGAGTCTCATTAACCTGTTCTATGTAATGGTTAACATGCAAAAGCAGTATCTGTTTTAAATTTTGGAACTCTGCTAAAGTATTCAAGCTTAGATGTATAAAGCTGGGTTTCTCAATCTGTAGCTGAAATTTCCAGATCAAAGCAACCTCATTTACAGTGAGCTCGGTCTTTAGATATCAAGGTAATGAAATTCTTGTCTTGCCCTTACAGTAAGTAGGTAGTTTGTATGTTCTGATAAAGTCAGAACAGTAACTGTTTTGAATTATTTATGAGGAATCTTCTTAACTATTCTTAATTTTTAAAATGTCAAAAAACTCTGTTAGTGTCAAATCTTAGATAAAAGATTTAACTTAGCATTGATAAATCTCAGTTGAAGTTTTGGTGTTGGTAATCAGTAGCAGGCATGGGAGGGTAGTTTACTGACTTATGTATTGCATTACAATCTTATGTACTGCATTTCCCTTGTTCACAACTATCTAAATCCTGTTAATTTAATAAATAGTCTGATAACAGGTGACTTTTTTGTACAGCCTCCCAAAATTATAAATTTTAACCCCTGAAACCAACTCCTGAAAAATGCTTTCTGCTCTCCCGCAGGGGATCTCAGCTGGACTGTTCCTTTTGCCTATGCAGTTCTGGTCCATTTCACTTACCTAGGTGTTCCTTAGACAAAATGTACATTTTATATGCAATTCAGAACCAAGTGGGAAGAGTAAAAATTGAAGCTGATGTATTTACTTATTTTTCTGAAAGCAAAATGACAAGCTACTGTGACATTCACACTGCTTCAGTATCATCCCAAACATACTGCTGCTAAGCTAGTCCAGGTCTCAAAGCAGTGAGAGGAATACTGTGCAGGAGCATCTATCAGAGGATGGGAAGTGAATCTGGACAAAGACATCAAAGTTGTTGTGAGACAATGAAGAGGCAATAAAACCAACTGAAATGGGTTTAACGTCACTAGGAAGGTTGTGCCATTTTTCCCTTTCTTTACCTCTGGCAGCAGCTCTTAGGCCGTGGGCACAGATGTTTCGCTTCTAATAAGAGGATGAAAAATAAGCCAATATTTAAAAGAATTATTAGGCAATAAGGCTTCAGATGACATTTGGAGGAAAAAGTGATTGTAATGCAAATGTTCGATTTTAGCAAGCGTGAGAGGTTTAAAGGAACCTATGTGGTGTTACACCAGAAAGCAAACATCCTCTTTATTCCAGAATGTGATGACTGTTAAACAGAAGTTCCTAGTAATGGCTTAGTCTGGAAATGAGCTGCATTTGTCAAAAACTTGTGCTAGGTTTTCTCCTCCCACTGATTCCAGCTCTAGCTGCCTATCATCATTGCCACAAACATTTTTTTTCATGTTTACTCTGTTATTCTCTTGCTTGATGAAGTAAAAAAAAATAATCCACCACGTATTTTACTGTACTATCAAAATATGGTGCTTAGCAAAGATTAGTGTTGCTTTTTAGAAAACTTATATAGATATGTTGTTAAGTTTTCTGAATTTGTTTTTTAGTCTCTGAAACCACTTGAAACGTCATGGTCATACAAAGTAAACTTTTGTAAGTGTTTGAGACATTCGAGTGTTTGAGACCTTCCTTGGACATGCTTAGGGGATCTCTGCCCCCTATTCCCTTAATGGGTTTTGTCTCCTGCTGTTGTTTGCAGCCTTCTGAGCTTTCCTTGTGGTTTGATTGTTTTTCCAGTTGGTTTCCTACACCTATCTGACCAATGTTTATCTTTTTGGATGAACGAGTACATCAAAAATATCTTGTACAGGTGTACTGCAAGAGATGATGAGAGAAAATAGTGTCAGGATTGCTTAATTCACCAGTCTAAAAATCAGTGATGTCATTAATAATCTCAGGATAAACAAGCTCAGAAAGCTTTTAGCAAGTGCATTTTGGATGTTTTGCTAGAAAGTGACTTAATTTGCAATTCTACCAGTACAGAACATTAACAGCAGACTGTGAATATATTTCTATCCTGCTGTAGCAAGAGCTTAACAGCCAAATAGTGCTTAAAAGTAAATGTTTCAGGGTAAATGTTATTTTCTTACTATCATCTGGAGTAAAAAGTGCCTTCACATATAATCCCTGTTTTTTGCCCTGTGGGGCAATTTTCATTCCCCCTGTCATGGTTTAATCCCAGCTGGCATCTCAGCCCCACACACTCACTCACTCCTCCCTGGTGGGATGGCGGACAGAGAACTGGAAGGGTAAAAGTGAGAAAACTCATGGGTTGAGATAAAGACAGTTTAATTGATTAAGCAAAAGCCATGCACACAAGCAATGCAAGACAAGGAATTCATTCACCGCTTCCCATCGGCAGGCAGGTGTTCAGCCATCTCCAGGAAAATAGGGCTCTGTCACACATGGCAATTACTTGGGAAGACAAACGCCATCACTCCAAACATCCCACTCTTCCTTCTTCTTCCCCCAGCTTTATATGCTGAGCATGACACATGGTCTGGGACATCCCTCTGGCCAGCTGGGGTCAGCTGTCCCGGCTGTGTCCCCTCCCAGCTCCTTGTGCCCCCCCTGGCTGCTTGCTGGTGAGGTGGGGTGAGAGGCAGAAGAGGCCCTGGCGCTGTGCCAGCTGTGACTAAAGCATCCCTGTGTTATCAGCGCTGTTTTCAGCACAAATCCTTAACATAGCCCCATAGTAGTTACTATGAAAAAGTTTTCCCAGCCAGAACCAGTGCACCCCCACAATTTCAAATTTCCCTTTTAAAAAACAACTTTCAGTGAGAAAAGTATTATGTAAAAACCTGGCTCTATGTTTTAAAATAAAAAGTCAGTTCATTGTCCATCATTACATTGTTCTACTAGCCACCAAAATTCTGGATGCATCTTGTCTTTTTTATTTTATGTTTTGTTTCTAAATCACATTTTTTGCAACTTGCCAGTGCTAGTGATGACACTAAGGAAGGGGAAAGGCTGACACCTCTAGAGCACAACAGAGATGACACCAGGTGAGGATATTATATTTCGTGGATTTACCATCCTTGGAGAGATTCAAAAGCCATTTGGACATGATCCTGGGCAAGGGCATTGGACCAGATGACCTTCAGAGATCCCTTCCATCTTCAACCATCCAGTGACACCAAATTCCTCTGAGTGCCAAGCTAAATTCTAAAAACCAAAGAATGATCATTATTATCACCATAGCTGTTGTGTTAAAAGCTTTATTTTTTCCTAGTGTAATTTTATCTATGGTTACTATTAATTTAATTGGAAAGAGCACATACAGGTTTTAACTGGATTCCATGCTCAGCTCTACAGGTGCTCTGCTAGCACTAGAAGCTCTGTTCTGAAAAGCTGCCAGTGAAAGGCAGTTATAGAGCAAAGACAGTTACAGTCAGATATTGCAGAAGTGCATCATATATAGCAAATATAAAAGGCACTTGCTTTTAAAGAAAATATTTTTTTTTTCCAAGGACAGTATTTTAAGAAAAAAAACATTATTTCCTAAAACTAGAATACCAACAAAATAAAAAGGGGAGGCAGATTACTATTTCTCCATTGATCAGAGCAGGAGATTGGAAAATAGGTGTTGTGCATTTTAGGGCTTATGTCTCAAGAATATTAGAATAGGACACTATTGTGCAAATTCCTAATACTCAGGTTTCTACCTATGAAATTGTTGTGACCTACCATCCAAGATATTGATTACTTTGGCAAGATGCCTTCAGATCTTTGGATGAGACACTGAATATTTTCGTTATTCTCCTTTTGATATC
Source organism: Falco biarmicus (assembly GCF_023638135.1). Taxonomy (NCBI): domain Eukaryota; kingdom Metazoa; phylum Chordata; class Aves; order Falconiformes; family Falconidae; genus Falco; species Falco biarmicus. The sequence continues at coordinate 49,428,060 of NC_079290.1, forward strand.
TGACATAACAGTCACGTAGGTACCATGTAACAGTTATGATATTTTCCACCCCCACTGAACAGAATGTAGAAGTATTCATAAAAGAAATCCACAGGGAAACAGTTTAGTAGTTATCAGCAGTTCTTTGATCAAAAATGTCTGTTTCTCATTATGCAGAGATAAATTAAGAAAGCAAGCAGAGTCACCAGAAACAATTCAGAGCCAACATTAATCAAAAGTAATCTTAAGTTTCATCTGAATTTTATCCAGCTGTGCTCAGTTTCAAGGCAGAGAAAAAGAGAAAAAAAAATACAGTATTCAGCAAACCAGCTCACGTTTTTCTTACTTTCAACAGAGATGAGAGAAATACAAATTTAAAGTCTAACTATAAAGATTTTGGATACTTTTATTTACTCAGAGATGAAAGAAATACTCATCTAAAGTCTAACTGGCAAGCTTTTGGGCTACACGGTCTGGGTTTAGTATAGATATTTCAGTTGGGAGGTACCTACAACGATCATCTCGTCCAACTGCCTGACTGCTTCAGGGCTGACCAAACACTAAATGAAGTCATTAAGGGCATTGTCCAAACACCTCTTAAGACACTGACAGGCTTGGGGAATCAACCACCTCTCCAGGAAGCCTGTTCCAGTGCTTGACCACACTCTCAGCAAAGAAATGCTCCCTAACACCCAGTCTGAACCTCCCCTGGTGCAGCTTTGAACCATTCCCACACGTCCTGTCACTGGATACCAGGCAGAAGAGATCCCTCCCCGCTTCCCCTCCTCAGGAAACTGTGGAGAGCAATGAGGCCGCCCCTCAGCTTCCTCCTTCCCAAAACAGACAAGCCCAAAGTCCTTAGCCACTCCTCAGAGGACATTTCACCCAGCCCTTTCACCAGCTTTGTTGCCCTCCGCCAGAGGCATTGCGGTACCTTCACATCCTTCCCGAGCTGTGGAGCCCAGACCTGCACACCATGCTCAGGGTGCGGCTGCCCCAGCGCTGAACACAGCGGGGTAAGCCCCTCGTTTGACTGGCTGGTTACACCGTTTGCTGCACCCCAGGACGTGGTTTGCCCTCTTGGCTGCCAGGGCACGCCGCTGGCTCGCGCTGAGCTGCTGCCGACCAGCACCCCCAGAGCCCTTTTGCAGGGAGCTCTCCTGCCGCTCCTTTCTGACGTTAAACTTGTGCCCAGCTTTACTCCATCTGAGGCACAGAATCTGATATTTGCAAGTTGTATCTAATTTTCAAATACTAATACAGACATGTGAGTTTTGTCTTTATTGATAGGAAATCATGAATTTAAAGTACAACAAGGTGTCTTCCCCACACTGTGAATCATGTATTCCTAGGTCCATCCTAGCAAAGATGGACCTCATACAAATGCATGAGCCACTGGTGGGTACTACCTGCCAGTATTGTTTCCAGCTTTGCAGATACCACTCTTCACTTAATCCATATGTCTAAATTTCTGGAGGAGAAATAGAAAACAAAAAAAATTTTTTTTTCATTACTTTTACAAAGCTGTCATTGGACAAAGAGCAAAACCTTGCTGAAATGAATACCTTCAGAAAGCTTTCTGCCAATTTTATTTTCCCTCCGCTGCTTTTCTCCAATGCTTCCAAGCTTCTTTCCTCATATTGTCTGAGCTATCATCCCCTTTTCACTTATATTTCAAAGTATTATATACTTTCCTAATGTAGTCCCACTGAAAACACACAAATGACCAAAAGAGAAGCAAAGAAAACCAACTACTATGTGTATATACTCTGTACTAGTCATATATTTTTCTCAATTGCCTGCTTTTTCTATTCCTTTTATCAGTTTTGGGGAGGCAATATTGTCTTTTACCCGTTGTCTACTGCACTGAGGTCTGGTTTATTTTTCTAGTCAATGCTGTAATAAACAAAATGCACAATATTAGCTGTGGGTGAGTGCTCTTCTGATGGGGAAAAAATTACACTGGATTGTTATAGAAATCTCAAGCAAAGTTGATGTACAATTTAGGATTTCTGAAGGAAGGGCAAATAACTGCCTCACACATAAAATCACTTTTACATCTTTGTGAGTTTTACTATGCTCAGGTCTATGAAGTCACTTTTCTAATAGTGATTGTTCTGTCTTTATATCTAAGTGTTGGTATACTCACAGTTCTACCTGTTCTGCCTAATTTGAAAACAGTGTCTTGGGATGCCTGTGATTTTAAACAGAAGAATGCTTACTGAGAGAAGGCAGTGGTTCCCCTTTGGTTCCTGTGAGCCAACCCATTTGCTGCTGAAAGTCTTTATTGAATCAGCATGTGGCTTAAATCCAGAAATGAATTATAATGTAAGATCAGACTTATGGTCTCAGAGAAAAAAACAATGTTAGTGCATTGACAGCTGTGATCAAAGCTGTTTCTAGTTCTCTCAGAGGTAGAAATCCCTAGGTGGCAATCAAAGGTTTCATGGGTAGGAGTTACAGACTGAATTCATAGCAGGCTCCAGCCAAAGTAGAAAAAGTCAAAAGCTATTACTAGCAGAATACTTTCTTGGTTAAGAACCAAGGCTTTGCAGGCTAATTTAAAACATCTGTTCTCCTAAACACTGTAACCTCACCCCAAAGGTCCAGAAAAATATTAATTACATAAAATCTACCTAAACATAGCATATTTAATATTTACCATGCAGGATATTGGATTGGGAATATATATATGGTTATGTACTCACTACCTCCGTTACAGGAGTTTATAATTGATGAGGAGATCAAGCACACTAATTTTTATTTTTTTAATGGCCAAAGAAAATGTAACATAGGGCCAATGTTGGTTTAGAGAGGGCTAATTCTCTAGGTTAGACAAAAAAGGTCGAATAAACTTTTTGGCAGAAATAGATGATTATTTCCCATGTGAAGCAAACGTAATTCTTAGTGCCCAAAATTTGTAGCAATGTCTGCTGAATCAGTGCAGTTTAGGATGACCCAGCCTGACCACTGTGACTACATTTATGCACAAGAACAACTCACTGATTTGCTGCTAAGCAGTGCTAAGATTAAGACTCTTGTCTTATTTACATGTAAATTTTGGTAGATTTATTACTGGAACCTGGCTGGAGTACAGGATGATAGTTGCACAGTACTCAGGTTTGCTTGGCCTGACGTATTTACTCCTGTGAAGGAGCACATGCAGTACCTGCTGGGACCTGTGTGGGTATATGATGACAACAGTTTGCAGGTAAAAACACTTGGATCCCTCATGGAGAGTGTTCTTGGACAGTTGTAAAATACTTGGCAAGCTGGCAGGTATCTTTTCATCTTCTCTGACTGGGCTGGAACAGATCCAGCAGATGGATTAAGTTAATGGATTATATTCTTCCCATTTCTGTCTGTCCCCACAGTGATGCTCCTTCTCTGAAGTGCTGGAAGAAAAAAAGCCAAAACAGTGTGTACATTGTCTCAGTGCACATGAAGCTCTGTGGGGGTAGAAAAGGAGCAGTTTGAACTGCTTAATGGCCACTCTACTCTGTTGAAATCCTGCACTGATAAGTCTGATCCAAGTCTGAGATATTGTCTGTCAGGGAATGGCAGAGCACAAGGCAAGGAGAGACCCCATTCCTGTTCATTGCTTCTTGAAACATTCTGCTACCTTGCCTAAAGATTTAGAAATTATGTGATATTTGATCTTGTTGCGCTACTGTTTTTGAACAGGTATATCTTACATGTCTGGAATGCTTTTTGCTAATCACTGTTCCAACTGGAAAATTGAGAGGATAAAAGAAAGACTGGGCTGCTTTCTACCCATGTTATTCTGTCCCAGTATTTCCCACCAATGGCTCAACCATCCAGAGGTTTGTCTGCCTTGTGATGACCTTGAATTGCTGTAAGCTTCTCAAGAAAACTTCTACCATCAGAAATACTTCTATGCTATTCTGAAACAGAATTATTTCATGTTATCAATGTTATAAGTTCTAAAAGAATTCTGGGAAAAGTTATACTACAATTAATTTTAGAAAGTCATGATTTAAGTTACAGGTCTGGATTATGGCCACTTATATTGTGACAATTCAGGAAAGTATTTTACATCATATATGGGCATACATATATTGTTTAAAAGCAAGTGGAGTAAAAGGACAACAAAGATCCAGGTTCCAAAAATTCCATGGTTGATTTTTTTAATTATTATTATTATTTATGTATGTGGCATTTTTATTGCACCCTGTTTTGGAGGAAGAAACTTGTAAGCATTCAGTTCTGTCATCTACCAGTTGCTCTCATAGCAGTAATGAGACTAAGGAGGTCTGAAAGTCTTCAGATTCTCCTTTCCCAAGCTGCCGCACAGACTGTGACCTCCTTGTCCTGAATTCAGGCAACTACGTATAGTTTCTTTTTTAATCTCTGTAATTTTAACTTACAAAGGAAGCTGGCAAGATGAGGCAATGTGTGTAGCTTCACAGTGTAAAGAAGCCCTAGGGGTGAGTGGACTGAACATCAGCAGCGTGGAGAGTGGCATGATTCTGCCTCTTCCGTGTCTTACGCCGTCAAGTTACAACTGATTTAAGTCTGTAAATTTGGCTAGTGTATATTCTTCTGGATCACTCAGAAATGTACATAGATATTTTTTCTCATGAATTCTTGTTGTAAATTACTATTGTAAGTGTCTAAAGAAATTTTCTCTTCTTTCTATTCTTTTATAAAATTTTAAGTATGCTCCCTTTGATAAAGGCTTCCAAACTTTTTCAGTCACTTTTGTTGATTTAGTCAGAAGTGTCCCTGAATTTAAATATTCATTTTTTTAATAAAATCCTTTTAAATACTGCAATATGAATGCTTTGAAGAATGTCCACCCTTGTGTTTGTGCTACTTTAAAAGTAGACCAGAAGTTAAAACTAAGCAGGAGTCTGCCAGACAAGTCCTATTGCTTTCTCTCTGCTCCCTCATTTTTGTAAGGTCAGTAATTCTGTGGAGCTGTGCTTATTTATGAATGAATTTATCTCTTCTTTATCTCTGAACTGTTTGTTAATATCCCTTGTTTACATAATACAGTAGCTATTTTCACATTAGGAGATGTTTTATCAAAGTGTATGTGATAGGCAAGAGTGGAAATACAGGAATATTTTAAAGGAAATGTACGGAAAAATGTACACCTTTTTTTCTACCATTCTCATGTACGGCTTGGGTAGCTCAAGCTATGTTGCTTAAACCTGTTCTTTATTCTACTATTAGCTGAACATATGGGTCATTATATCATCTGTATACCATGCTATAGAAACATATTCTAAATCACAGACTTTCAAATCCTTCCCAGTATCTTGCTTTCAGGGAAGTCTAGTATGGTGACTCATGTAGATGCATAGGTAACTATAGATTTGCACAGCTGTAACTCCCATGGAACTATAAGGAAATTATCTCCAGCTTTTAAAGTGATCTGAGGATTTCAATACTTCTTTACCCTTGAAAAAACAAATATTGTTGCATGAGCCACAGACCAGGCTTGACCAGTTTTTACTTATCTTGTCTTTCTGTCTCCTTTAGTCTAAGTTGTTATGCAAGTAAGCACAGATTTAAATGAGCTTCATTAGTAGAATAATAAGCTCATCAGCCACTTTTTCTGCTGAGTTGAAGAAAGAAATGGCTGATAGGCATCAGCTTCACTTCTTTTGTAGCAGTGGGCGTTTAGAAAGGCACTGTGAACAGCAGGGGAAAGGGGAAAAGAAAGATAGCCTGTTTACACATATGGTACATTGTGGAGTTTTGGATATGTATTTTCAAAGTATATTTCAAAAGTATTTTCAAAGACTTTTATTTCTTGTCCCCCTCATAGTATCTGACAAGGATGAGATGACTTTGTTTATGGTCTTTTTGCTGATATATGCACTTAAATCACATGGAAACATTTAAATCAGAAACATTTAAAGACCTCCCTAAACTGGAGAGATTTTAAATGCCTGATAGGCACATGTTGTATCTCTTTATGTTTTTCCTGTCTAATCTTCATAATTACTGAAAAATGGCGTTAACAAAACAGCTAAATTTATATGGCTAGAAGTAGCTATGCTGGTGCTGAAAATAAGGAGATAGGAAACAGAACAAAAAAATAGGAAGATTCTGTAATAATGATCTTTAACACTGGGAAAATTATTAACACAGATCTTATTCTTCCCATTTAAGAGTAACTGTTATAAAAAGAAATTAAAAAGCAAGGAGTATTAAGTTAGTATGCACACTGAGTTACCTGACTTCGTCAATAACATCAGTGTGTTATCAACCCTGTTCTCATCACAAATCCAAAACATAGCACCATACAAGCTACTATGAAGCAAATTAATTCTATGCCAGCCAAAACCAGTATGAAAGTTAATGAAATCAACTTCAGAGTGTAATTCCCAGTAGCAGGCAAAGCGCATAATTCATTGTGCAATTATATGAATCAAGTGAGTGCCAAAAGCTGTGATTTCTAGTAGCTAACACGATATGCTACCGTGCCTCTCCAAGCTGTTGGAAAGGGTTACAGAGGTCTGTCTGTCATACCTGGGCCCAGGTTCTGTGTGGAAATTGTAACCTTTAGTTACAGTAATTCAGTGTAACTGTGATTTTGGATCACCCTTTTTCCTTAGAAACTTAAGTCATATACTTGGGTACAATGTACTAGCTAATGATGGCATCCTTTCCCCTTTCCCCTTTCGTCTTTGTCCCTTCCCCCTTCCCCCCCTCCCTTCCCCTTCCCCCTTCCCCCCCTCCCTTCCCCTTCCCCTTCCCCTTCCCCTTCCCCTTCCCCTTCCCCTTCCCCTTCCCCTTCCCCTTCCCCTTCCCCTTCCCCTTCCCCTTCCCCTTCCCCTTCCCCTTCCCCTTCCCCTTCCCCTTCCCCTTCCCCTTCCCCTTCCCCTTCCCCTTCCCCTTTCCTCTCTAGTCAGGAACTGCTTTCTGAGAGCATGTGTTGGAAACAGTAATCTGGGGCCCAGGCAGGTTTAGTGCCCTGGAAGGCAAGAGGAGGTAGAACCCCGACCTCAGAGGACCCGCCAAGCTCTTAGGCGGCAGGGTATCCTGAGCAAAGCCATTGTACCACTGCTTCGAGCTGAACTCCACGCTGGCTCTCTGTTAAGTGTGCTTTTGCCATACCTTATATTTCAAGCTGTGCAGAACATAAAGGCAGTATTATATCCTGTTTACAGATCCTAAACAGTTTTAGGCTGGCTGTATGCCGTGTTTTAGGTTTGTATGATTATCCATGTTGAGAAAACAGTGCTTTGGGGAATGTGGAGTGGCAGAAGTTTGGGCACTAGAGGAAATTTTTGCAGCTCTGATATCTCAAGTGCTAAGTGGCTTACATGAGACTTTTTTTGTATCTTTCCATTGAACCAAGCAGTTCAATACCTACTTAAGCCGCATGCAAGATGTTTTAGTGCTGTTTGGTACCGCATACCTAACATGCACAAGATCTGTTTTGGTATGCATTTACAAATCAAGGTTATATTATTCCCAAGCAGTTCTACTAATACAGATAGGTACTTGGTATGTCTGCACGAGCAGTTTGCATTGGTACAGATCTCTGTCATCAGAAGTCATAAAAATAGAAAATGAAGCCTAGATTGACCAAAACAAATAAACAAACAAACAGACAAACAAATAATAACCTAGACCTCCCGATCTTTTCTGATTATATGATTAGCCCTGTATAGATGAGAGGGCCACAACATCTTACAATTCTGCAGTACATTAGAATAAAATCCAGGAAGAAAACTGGCTGTGAGAAAACAAAAGAGGGACTCATAAAAATGCACTACTGAAGAGGAAGTGATACATTAATCATGAATGATGTAGAATCCCAGTTTTGTTGCCTAAAAGCTGTCATCAATATATACCAATATTTTGCAGAGTGAGAGATAAAAAATATTAGGAAAAACTAAATATTTTTACATCTGTAAGTATATTTCTATATTAATAATTAAAGGGTTTCCTTTTTTTCCAGTTGATTTGGTTTTGAAAATTCTACTTAGAGCAACCTATCAGTTGATGAAGGCTCATTTTGTTTCACAGTGACTGAAAGATATCCTCTATCCTCTGGAGTTCTGCACAACAACAACCTGTCAAAGATTTCAGCTGGAAGTTTTTCTCAAATAGAATCACTAAAGAGGCTGTAAGTTTCAAAAAGCAAGTTCAATATAATGCCATTTTTATTCTATGCAGTGCTTTGGGAACCATGAAGATTACTTTTAATTGGGTTACTTAAATAAAGAGAAACAGCTTTTTGCTTGAGCTTTTTTTTGGCACGTCTCACCTTTGAACAGAGAAAATGACACACTGAACAGTATTTTTTCAAACAGAAGTCAAGTGTGAAAGGTACTAGAAAAAAAAGAGAACTGAAAATAAGCAGGTGCAGGGGAAGACTAAAGGCTAAAATGTGTTTGAAGTAAATCAGAGGAAAAAGTAGGAATACTTAGCAAAGTTAAAGGATTTCAAATGAGGAAGATGAAGGCCAAAACTGAGGTGAATTTGGTGATAATAAACAGAATAGAATAGAATAGAATAGAACAGAATAGAATAGAATAGAATAGAATAGAATAGAATAGAATAGAATAGAATAGAATAGAAGTAATAGAATAGTTCAGTTGGAAGGGACCTACAACGATCATCTCGTCCAACTGCCTGACTGCTTCAGGGCTGACCAAACACTAAATGATGTCATTAAGGGCATTGTCCAAACACCTCTTAAGACACTGACAGGCTTGGGGAATCAACCACCTCTCCAGGAAGCCTGTTCCAGTGCTTGACCACACTCTCAGCAAAGAAATGCTCCCTAACACCCAGTCTGAACCTCCCCTGGTGCAGCTTTGAACCATTCCCACACGTCCTGTCACTGGATACCAGGCAGAAGAGATCCCTCCCCGCTTCCCCTCCTCAGGAAACTGTGGAGAGCAATGAGGCCGCCCCTCAGCTTCCTCCTTCCCAAAACAGACAAGCCCAAAGTCCTTAGCCACTCCTCAGAGGACATTTCACCCAGCCCTTTCACCAGCTTTGTTGCCCTCCGCCAGAGGCATTGCGGTACCTTCACATCCTTCCCGAGCTGTGGAGCCCAGACCTGCACACCATGCTCAGGGTGCGGCTGCCCCAGCGCTGAACACAGCGGGGTAAGCCCCTCGTTTGACTGGCTGGTTACACCGTTTGCTGCACCCCAGGACGTGGTTTGCCCTCTTGGCTGCCAGGGCACGCCGCTGGCTCGCGCTGAGCTGCTGCCGACCAGCACCCCCAGAGCCCTTTTGCAGGGAGCTCTCCTGCCGCTCCTTTCTGACGTTAAACTTGTGCCCAGCTTTACTCCAAGGCACAGAAACCACACAGTGAATAGCAGGTCTTCTTGCAGATGTAAGAACCAAATGTCACATTTCACTTTGTGTTATTTTAAGTTTGTGTGCTTGAAGTGCATTAACTTCATTTTTTCCCTTTTTTTGCACAATTATATCACTGTTTAATGATCTCAATATTTTTTGAAGGAAAAAAATAAAGGTAGATTTCATCTTATAGAAATTTTCCTGTTGATAGTAAATTATGAAAGTCAAGAAGGCACTTTTCATTTTTTTTCTTTTCTTTCTTCAGATCTGGAAAGAATTCATAGCTTAAATTTCTCATAGTTGTTGCTTTTGCTCCATAGTTACAAAACCACAATGTTCCAAAGCCCCCCTGGGAATTCCCGCTCAGGCAGTCCCAGAACTTAGTCAGCACTTTAGCATCTATTTCTGAAGAGGTAGGACTGAGCTCACTATTATCAGGAAATCCTCACCACAAGAAGGATTTTCCCAGTTTAACAAAGCACCCAAGTGTTTCCCACTACTTTTGGAAAACCGAAGGAAACCTAATCACATGGATAAAAATCTGTAAATTCTTAAGCAATTTCCAAGTGAGCAAAACTAGAGAACATATCTATAGTCTTAACTTAGTGGTATTACTGTGGACATCTTGAGACTCTTAAAGCCTACTGCAATAAAAAAACAATGGCTACATCCCTAGTTTGATCCTTATAAAATGCTAGGATCAGAGGTGAACACTAGAGAAAACGGAGCACTGTATGGTCCAGCAAAGCATGTTGGGTGAGTAGTGCTGCTGTCCTGGCAAAAGAGACATTAAGGATTGTTACAGCTTGGGATTGCTAATAGATCCTTGGGGTTCTGTTGTCCTATCAATATGTACATGTAATTCTTGTTAATATTAATGGAAACTATGTAAATATATTGAGATGAGACTAGGGTTTGGGGGAAAAAAAGTTTTTAAGTCCACCGCAAATCTAAATTATTCAAAGAATAACAACTTTAAATTTTCCTACATTTAACCCTTTTCTTTAGAATAATGAAGGTAAAAGGAATTTTTAAAGATGGTGCTCTTTTTCCAGTGGGAATGGACCTACTGAAGAACTTGCAAAAGCTATTTAGATGTGTCAACATTCCCTAAAGACAGATGCTCAATATGCTTGACACTGTTGGTGTTGAGGAGTCTGGCAGTACATTGCTGTTCTGCTAGAGTCATTTGCCAAGTCAAGGCAAATCAAGGCTCAGATGGAGAATTGATTTATTTATCACAATTTGATCATAAACCATAGCATCATAGCAACATACTGTCCATCAGCTCATATGTGATCACTGGAAATGCAAAATTCTGCAATGCACCATAACCCTTATTTATTGCATGACAAATTAGGTAACATTACTTTGACATAAGCTAAGTGTAGAAAACCAAGCGGTTATCATGGTACAAGTAATCCAAGGAAACTTCTGAAGCAGAAGTGAAGTGCTCATGCATCTTTACCCACATGTGCCCTAGCTTCCTGTCTGTTAGAGGAGGTAATAATACTTCAAACTTCTCAGAATAACTGTATTAAAATCTGTGAATTTCTAAAATGCTGTACTTCTGGGACTCCTCACTATCTGAGAGGGGTAGAAATTGGATTGACCTTATCAACTTGATACATTTCTTTCAGATAGACAATCCAGAAAGCATAATATCAGGCTTTGATGAACAACATCACAACAATAACTGTAAAGTTCATGGCTGTCCATTCAATTAGCTTTTGATGTTGATAGACCTGAAGAATTTAGCCTTCTGTCTCAAGGCCAGCTTTATCACTGTGAAATAACTCAAGACATAATTAAACATAATCTTTAGGAAAAAAAAAAATTTCTTAAGTGTCATTTATAAGAAAATATTTATCATATGAATGAAACTGTTGTAGAGAAAAAACAATTCTTAAAACCAAATGGTAGCTCTCAGGAAAATAAATCAGTATATGAAGAGCTTGGTTAAGCCTCTCCCTAAGTGAATCTGTGCTGTAGAGAGAAAGCGGTCTCTGCTGAGAACTCCCATCCATCTGAACACTAGGCAAGTTCAGCATTTTAAGCATTTCTTTGGTGGGATCTGATGTTTACCTTAGTATCTTTGCATTCTGGAATCTCAGGGAAGCATTAAGTAAAAATGCTGCATTCAGAAGTGAATTACATAGGCATCCAACGTAAAGACCTCTTCAGGCCTCTAAACTGTAAGGAGCCAGGCTGTATCTAGCAACTCTGCTGTGGTGGAGAGAAAAAACATTTGCTGCATCTCTGCTCTCTCCAAAGTACAGCACACTTGACCACAAGTTGAGTTGCTCAAATGGGCAGTAAAGTTATGGCTATTATTTCAACTAATTTCTTCCTTTGGCCTGGAATGAAACATTCGTCCTCTTACCTTTAACAAGCTCAAAGTGAACTTACGCTTATTCCTTTGTGATGTTGCCTACACAGACCTGTGAGGAAGCACCAGCAGTAAGGACAGTGGTGCTTTTCTCATAGCATACCCAGATTCAACAAGGCCACGTGCAAGGCTCTGCACACGGATCAGGGCAACCCGCAGCAACAATACAGGCTCGAAGATGAGGGAATTGAGAGCAGTGCTGCAGAGAAGGATTTGGGGATATTGATGGATGAAAAATTAGATATGAGCTGGCGGTGTGTGCTTGCAGTCCAAAAAGCCAACTGCAACTTGGGCTGCATCAAAAGAAGCATGGCCAGAAGGTCAAGGGAGGTGATTCTCCCCCTCTGCTTTTGAAAGACCCCACCTGGAGTACTGCATCCAGCTCTGAAGTCCTCAGCACAGGAAAGACATGGACCTGTTGGAGCAGGTCCAGAGGAGGGCCATGAAAATAATCAGAGGGGTGGAACACCTCTCCTATGAAGGAAGGCTGAGAGAGTTGGAGTTGTTAATTCAGAGAAGGCTTTGGGGAGAACTCTTAATATGTAAAAGGGGCTTATAAGAGAAACGTTTTTTCTTTTTTTTTTTTTTTTTAACCAAGGCCTGTAGAGACAGTGCAAGGGGCAACAATGTTAAACTGAAAGAAGGTAGATTTAGATCTGCACATACGGAAGAAATTTTTTATGCTGAAAGTGGTGAGACACTGGAAAAGGTTGCCTATAGAGAAGCAACCACAGGTTGCTTCTCTAGGTGGGAGTGCCCCGCCGTTGGAATTGTTCAAGGCCAGGCTGGATGAGGGGCTTTGAGGAAAATGATCGAGTCAAAGATGTTCCTGTCTGTGGCAGGGGGGTTGGACTAGATGATCTTTAAAGGTCCCAACCCAATCCGTGTGATTCTATGAATATCCCTATTAAATATTTGCGCCCTGTAGCTAACACTCTAGGCTTAAATTTGCTAGAATTTACAGGTAGCTTTGGGTTCAAATTTATGAGAACTTACATGCAGTTTGCCATTAAAGATGCTGTTTTTAAAGAACACTGGTTTTTTAGATCTGACCTATTTCAAACAAGACTTTCCTAAGGAATTATCTGTGATCTCAATCAGTGGGAAGTGCCAAGTCTTAGAATTGAAGTGTCTGTACTGCGAACACGTGTGGACATACATATAACCAACAAACTGTTCTGGGTGGAATATGTCAGTGTCTAAAATGTAAGAGTACCTGCTAATTGACTCAAATGCACCATTTTTTAATAATAATTGCAGACTTTATTCTTTCATGTGTATGCGGATATTTTGTGACTGTGACTTAATATGGTTGGACAACCTGATAAGAGAATAAACTAGGAACAGACTTACCTAGCTGCTACAAACTGTGCAAATCCAAAGAAACTTTAGGGCAGAACCATTACCTCATTAAGAACTTTCCACAGTTAAATCCTTCTAGCAGAGCTGGCTGCACATGTCTTTGGACTTTCTGACTGAAAAAAAAAAAAAAGTCAAAATTCTGATTTTAATTTTACAGTTTTGGATCCCTGTTTTGGTTTAACTTACTTACCCAGACTTTACAGGTTAGCATTAAAAAAGTTGAGGTTTTGATTTTAGATGTCTCTAAGGATTTTTTAAGGTTTTTTGACCTTTTTTTTTTCCTTTTCAGTTTTTACCATTTCAATTTTAGTAATTTCTGCTGGATATCTTAAACCAGTTCAGTTTTATTCCCTGTGTTAGCTGGTAGTCATTAGTGGCTTTCAATTACTTGTATTATGGACGATATATATATACCTGTTCTAAATGGTTATTACTCTAAATTGATCTTAATGTTTTTGCGTTAACATTGTACATTCAGTAAGCCCTTGATCCTGCAAAGACAATCATGTCACTACTTGCATACACAGTGAATAATTTCATGAATACTATTGGAACTATTCTGATTATGGAACTTCTGATTCTAAAAGTACTTTTCAGTTTGGTTTTCTTTTTTTTTTTTTTTTTTTTTTCCTAAAGGTAGTTTTCAGGAGCTGCTTACTTGAGATTTTGCTATTAGAACTGTGTTAATAATGGAATTGCAGGAAGATGCATTTAAAACTTTTTTTCAGTATAAGAATATAAATGTGAAGGCTCAAATACGATTTTATTTTGTGCTTGAGCTTCACTTCATATACACAGGCACATGTATAAGTACGTAATCCATATACATGGACCCAAGGCTAGATTATATGAATAATTATTTAATTTTCTCTCTGATATTTATGTACTTCAGAAGTGGCTTTGGTGTTGGACAGCAAACTAGCTTGAGTACTCCACAGCCTCTGAGTATCCTAATTGTATCTTCCCCTCAGTCAGTTTTTCCTTCATTATGGTAGTATCTCAAAACTGATTCTTGTGGAAGGTAGAATTTATACAGAGTGTAAATGTGCAACCACTGTCCTGCACAAAAACATGAGCATGAGATAAACCCTTGATAGTTTAGTCATTTCCTATTAAAAAATAGGAAAACGCCCAAAGGTATTAAAAAATAATCGGATTTAGTATGGATTAAGGGAATATATTCTTTTTAGCTAAATACATAATTTTTGCAACCCAGCATCAGTATAACTCACTGTATGTTTCCATGGCATTTTTAATCCAAAAATGGTCACTTTTTTCACTCTTTAAGCCAACACGAAGATACATAGCTGTAGTTAGCAGCACACTGGTTTAAATGATTGAAGCCTTATTGCACTTTTATGAGGTAGAGGGTAAAAAAAAAAGGAAAAAAAAAAAGGAAGAGTTAATGCTCAGCAAATGTCAGCTACCAGCTGCATGAGATTAGGAAGTTGCTTCACTTCTGAAGAATTTCTTTCACTACTGCTTATTACAGCATTTCCCCTTTCCAAGGTCTAGCACCAGGTGTTCTCTTGAAGAGGACACTGGAATGATGAACTGTTGCTGTGATCATATGAGGTGACTTTGAGGCAAGATCTGATCAGCCTTATTCAGTGCAGAGTAAGCAGAACTTCAACCTGTAGCTTCCAAATTATCCGGATTTCCTGGATTCAGATTAAGCATCTGAATTAAGCATCTGGTTAGCCGCAGCCAGATAAGGGTTTTTGAAAACATTTGCTGATGTTATGGTATTGGGAGTCTGGCTGAAAAGTGTAATTGTTACAATTTTAATAAGAAATTAAAATAGCTTAATATTTATTGTCCATAGCAAAGTTTGGAAAATACAATTTACTTTGAAAGCTGGAGTATCTACTCAAATTACCTGAACCTTCTAAATTTTAATTGAAAAAAAATTAAAGTTTCTAGAGCTTTTAATTATAAATTCAATTATGTTCAAATTACTTTAATTTAAGGTGAGAGGTGATTAGCAGGGATATTTAATTTAATGTCACCTTATTTTTGTGAACTTTTGTGACAGATTAAGGTGACAAGACCTTTAATTTTTATCAATGGATTTTAAAGTACTTATTCTTTTGATAGTTTATTAGAATATTAAAATGTTAATTAAAAGTTCTGCTTTGAAAGCTTCTCCCTTAAGTATGCTTCTCTATCCCCACTTTCATTTCAGTTGAAACATAACCCAAAAAGGGACAGCAATTTTTCTGCCATTTTAAACTGTCATAGGCCAGATAGGAAAAGTACTGCAGCTAGAAAAACAAATATGACACTGTCCATTTCAAAAAAGCTTTTTAATACATGGACTTGATATTCAAGCATCACTCTGACTACATCTCTGAGCAGTTTTCTGACTTTCTAGTCCATGAACAAACATCAGAATACAGTAAAATTTCCTTTGAGCCAATTAATGCTTTCTGCAACCTATCAAAGTTAGGTTATAATTGTAGTGGTGGGCTGGTAAAAATTATACAGATGATAATTACTGAAACTAAGAACAAAACAGGTTTTTGAAAATAATGTACTAGTACAGATGTGGGGAAGCTGTAAAATCATTTCCATTTCTATTGAAATATTTTTGAAAACACCACCAAAATTGTTACTAAACCTAGTTGCAAAGTATAAGATTTTTTGTACATAGAACTATTGGAAACATTTTTTTAAGAAAAAAAAATCAGTTCTTTGACATGAAGAATTTTTAGTGATAGGAACAAATGAACAGAGACCCTTTATGTCTAAAAAGGTTGACTCACTTTCCTTTTCTATTTTGATGTCCAAAAGCTTATATTTTAAAAACATAGGAAGGTATACCTTACTATAACACTGAAAAATGACCACTAAATGTAGTCATTATTGTGGTTAATGAATGTCAATTCACATCAGTGTAACTGCTTGAATATTTTTTTCTTTTGAGCATGTATAATATACTGTTGCATTGATGTCTGTTGTGTTATAAAATAAGTAAACAAGGAAAGCCATAACTCACAAAAATAGGAAATGTATCTTTTAGATTTGAACACTGAATAATGCTCAGAAACATGATTATAGAGTTGGGAAGGTACAGACATGCTTTTCCCATTTTCTTCCATCCACATTACAGGTTAGGTTACTCACATTTAACAGTTCTTATACCTGTGTGGTTTATCTGGACAAATGAGATACACTTTATATGCAAAGCCAATGATGTTCTGTTAATGTAATTAATATCTTGACAGTCTAATAAAGATTTTATTATCAATCCACTTTAAATGACACTAAGACCCATAATTCAAATTATCCACTTTTCAGAGCTCGGGTACATAATGAATCAGTTTAAAGTTTAGATTTGAGATTTAGAATTAAGTTATCCCATTATCCTGAATAAACTCTTTGGTTATGTTTTAAGGTCTACCGCATTTTGAGATATGTTTTAATAGCTACTCTATTCTTACCTTTTCCCCCTTTCTCCAGAGAAACTTGTACTACATCAGAACTGCAAGATGTGTATGTAAACCTAGAAAATACTGTATATTTCACCTGCACAGCAGAAGGAAATCCTTTGCCCAAGATAATATGTATATTAAGGAAATTATATCCAAGTGGTTCCTATGAACGTTGTTTATTTTCAAACAGGACTTTGACTTCCTTAGTTCTATGGCTACTCTATTTCACATGTCCATATGCTTGAGAGGGACAATTCATGTGTATAGATGGTTGATATTTTCTGATTTAGCTAATTTTAAAGGAAATAGCTATGAAGACATCTATGGATTAAAAATGCTGTTAAAAATTATGTTCTTCAGCATCTTCAGGTGTTTTAAAAATAATGCAAATTGCAGGATGTAGTAAAATCTTTCCATCTCATTGAAATGTTCTTCAGTTAAAAGTGTGAAAAAGGTGCTTTTTCATGAGATATCAATGAAGGGGAAGTAAGGTTTTAAATACTTTGTCGAAAATAACATTTGTTATTATAATATTCTTGTAAAAAGCCCATATTTCCAAAGTGCAATCATTAAACCAGAGTATCTCCATGAAAATTGTTTCAATATAAAATTTATTGATACCAGCTAGCAATTATGCAAACTTAGCAAGTGCTTTAAAAGCTCCAGAATAGAAGTTATGTAACATATAGTGAAAACTATTTGTTATTGTACTCTTTTAATTATGGGTTAATAAAAACCAAAACACACAACGATGAACAGATTAAAAAAAAAAAGTCTAATCCAGGATTAAGACATTAATTGGAGCATTAGCTCTAATACCCTAAATTTCTTCTTTCACTTATAATCATCAATATATGAAAACACTGTAGACCTTTGCTAAATAAAAGTGAACAGCCATCACCAGAGGCCAAAATATATGAATCAAGTGGAAGGGTTAAGAAGATTTACAGATTGCTGTCGTCTTGTCCTTGAAGCTCAATATTCAAGATGCATTAGATTTCACACAGAGTTTCTTTGTTTATTCCGTATCCAGCAGCAACAGTGTCTTGGGGCAGCCACTCCTGCACAGCTTTTCTGTTACCCTACAGATCCTCAGAGCAAAGTATTTTGTCTTTCAGCTTCAAATCCTTCCTGATAGCTGAACACAGAGGATATAACAAAGGTATTTTTGCCTGTTGCTTCCATTACAAAGAAGCCCACACTCTGTTACTTGGGATTTTCCCCTACATGCCTTGTGTCTTTATATGTGATGCTGAAGTTGTTTTATTCTCTCTGCTTTTAAGGTGTTTATTCAATCAGTCAAGGTAGAGTGATGCAAATGTTATAGTGTTGATATAATTGTGAGTTCATAAGTTTCCATGGTTTTAACTGATCAGCTAATATTTACTGAATTAATATAAAGGTACTGTGAACATGTACTTGCACTGCAGAACACAATCCCGTCGCTTGGGGGCATGTAGCGCAACATATTCCTAAAATTAACGGAAGAGATTGATTGGTAAATCTACATCATAAAAATAGCATAATTTTTTCAGTATTTTTGGAAAGGACCAACCTCCTTGCTCTGAAAAAAGAGAATAAAGAGTATGTTCCTCCTTCAGGCTGTACATTCAGTATTTTTCACAAGAACATTTATTACTAATCTACCCCAAATATCCAAAGCTCTTTGATTAGCTGACATTTCCATTTAAGAATGTCTTTTAAAATGTGTGGATTTTATAAACAAGGTTGTTTTGAGATATATATAGATATATATATGATATATATAATAACTAATGAAAATGGCTTCTTATGGTTAAATATTCATCTTTTACATCCAAGGAAAAGAAGAATATGCCTATAATGCAAAATGTGTAAGATAAGTCTGGCACTTGCTCTTGGGATTTAAATTCTTATCAAGTATGCTTGTAAATGTGCATATAATTCAGTAATGATGTTGCCAGATGCATGGCTGTTACTTCATAAACAAGTTTTTGAAACATAACTCAGCTAGGAAGTGTTTGTTTTGGGTTTTTTCCTGATATGTATTCACTGAAAAAAACCATGCAGCCTGGTCCACATGGTTCATCCAGAGAATTTACACTGCTGTATCACAGTTAGGCCACGTTTCCTAACAGGGATGTCAATTCTGAAAAAACAAATGGAAAACTGTTCTCTAATGGATAGATGCCCTGTACCACTCTTCTGCAAACTAACACAGCCAGTACAAAAAGTGAATTGTTAAAACCCCATTGAAACCTTATTGTACTATATGTACAAGCATATTCTAATTTAGTTTCACAGAAAATATTGCTTAGTAGAGATGCTTTCAAGGTGTTTTTTTTTCAGTAGCTGTCACACTTACTCAGCAAACAGAGCTATTTTGCCTTGAGCAAAACAAATATAAACAAAACTCTTAGCAAGTAAACAAATCTTCCTCTTGTTTATAATCTCAAACCAAGTGTAATGAGCACAAAGGAGTACAAGGGGTGACAACCTTAACAGCGAGACAGTTGTATGCTCAACATACGGATTTTTAGCCACAACTGTGAGTACATGGTATCATACAGGTGGACCACAATGCCACCTGTCTGGTTTTGTCTTTTTGTTAGGGAATTCTGGTAACCCCCACCTCTAGTTGATACCACTAGGGGCAACATTACCTCAGTACAGTACCTTTGGCACTTCTATAAGGGAGGGGAACAAGTGATTAATCTGGGAACCGAGACTGACACAGACACACTGCAAAAGCTGGAGTTCTTATTTATCTTCTTACTGTTAGGACTAAGGACAGCTGACCCCCATCTTAACCGTCAAATGTGTTTTATAAACATCTAAGTAAACCAGAAAAATAGGTCTGGTCCTTCACTGACTTCACTGAGAAAGGCTAGGAATATTGTGTTACCTACAGTCAGAAAGTTCAAACATCCAGCCAGCCCTGAGTCCTCTCCTTGACAGTGGCTGCCAAGGGAAGCCTAGGGAGCAGCTTGGGTACAGATGATATTGCATGCACTGTTTACGAGGATTATGTCCAGTCACTTGCTGAGCGTTGCACTTCAAGGTATTTATGCTCCCTGCGTTGAAAACTGAGTTTCTAATCCAAATGCAAAGCCATTTCCATTAAACGGTACAAAGTCACTCTCTGAATGTGTAGTACATTCATTTGATAAAAGTTGATACTATCCCCATCTCTCTCTGATCTCCAAGAACAAAACCACATTTTTAAAGAAACAAAGAAAAAAAAAGAAAAGAAAAGATAAGCAGTGTAAGCTTTCATGAAGTAAAAGTTTTTAATGAACTCTATTTTGTCTTCAGCCATTCAATGGATATGAAAGATGGCAGAAGGCTGAATTTGCTTGTGGATGGGTCCCTGATGACTTGGAACCCAAGAGGGTGTGACCAGGGCATATATCAGTATACAGCCCCTGATGTGGGCCAGTCCTGACTGTGAATGATTTTTTATTGATCTGATTGTACATATATGAATTAATCACATTTTATTTTGAAATCCCAGAATATCAATTTGAAGTTTAGTCTTTACGGCCAATTTAGGGTATGCTTTCTTATTTATTCTTATTGTAAGGTAATTATCCAGTTTTATTTGGCTTTAATAGACTAAGCAGATAAGAGATGAGTCCACCTGAAAGAGCACAAAATTAATGCACAAAATTGTGAGAAAGGGAGTGTGGTAATACTTGTTTTTCAAGAAGTAGGGCAGAGAAATTAAGACCGAGAACTTAGTGGTATGATCAGATAGTCTACAAAGACAATAAGGAAAACCCTCTTCTACTTTGTTTTCCTTCTTTTTCCTTCATCAAACCAATTTATATTATTCAATCTCACTGCTGGACAAGAGGAAATGGAAAGTCACTAGGTGCATCTAGGTTTGTTGTCAGTGCTCGACATTCTTCTACCTGTCAAGTTAGGCATAGGCATAATCAGGACTTTTTCCAAGCACCAGCCAGTGCCATTGTAGAAGGTAAGCAAATGTGAAGATGGTGTTAGGAGTCCAGCTAAAAGTTAAGCCAAAGCTATCACACTGCATTTGTTACTGCACTTTTCTATGTTTTGTAATTTATTTGCTATCACAATACAAGTAAGATTCAAACTCAGGTAATATTTGAAAAAGTGAACAAATAAAAAGTATACTTTAATCATTAGAAATTATTACATTATAAAAATATGTTTAAATGTTTTCCCTTTCCATGATTCAATCATAATGATATTCAAAATACATAAAAGCTTGTCATATCAATGACGCATTGCTTTTAAGTAAATGTCGTTTCTTAGCTTTTGTGGCTAAGCAGAGCCAATGGAAACTAAGATTACACAACTATGATTTGACAAAGGGAAAGAAAATATTACAGGCAATCAGTTTGTATTACTTAGGCAATCTGTTGTGAGAACAACTAGGTAAAATAGGATGATAGGTGATGCACGTTTCAATGCTTTATCTCAGACTGCCACTTACCTCACCTACTCTCTTGCACTCTATTTCAACCATTCATTTATACATGTGTCTGCCAAAGCATAGAGAGTTCCCTGACTCTTATACTTTTGTTTCCATCTGCAACGTACAAAGCATCTTTGGCAAGCACTTACTGTTGGGTAATACCTCTCTCCAAATGGTATTTGGGGCCGAAATAGCATTTTCCGCTTGATAAATGAAAGCTCTGCAACATTTTGGATTGTGCTGGACAGTGCAAATGCAAATCTCTACCTTGATTAAGATTTTCACTTGTCAGATAATAAAATGCTTTAGTCATATTTCCTTTGCTCATTAGTATTTCCATGGAGAGCAAATTCACTCATCATTTCCAGTGACTAATTTTCTGATTGTCACAATGTAAGTCTTGTCTTTCCTACTAATACAAATGTCTTTCAATAATTTTTTGTCATGTTCACACATGTCTACCCAAGCTATATGCATGCATCACCCTCACTCTTCCAGCACTGGGGGTTATGAATACCTCCTCCACCACCTTTCCAGGAGCAGTGGCTTCCCCAGTTTGCCCACCACTCCCATCAGAGACATGGTGTTCCAGGTTCACATGTACTTCTATGTATAATACAAGTATGTAAATACTGCTTTTTCACTGTGACCTTTCTGTCTATTACTTTACTGCTTTAATGCATGAACTGTGTAATTAACTGCTGACACTTGGTACCCTAATGTTAAACATGAAGTGTATATAAGAGGAAGTGAAATTTCTGACTCAAAGCCAGCTAAAGATGCAGGTTGAAGGCAAACAGTATTTCATACTCCTGTGGTTTGAATCTTTTGAAGCAAACATTTGAAGAGCTTGTGTAAGAATATTTTGAGGTAATAAGAATATGCTTATATAAACATGGTTGGTATTTTTGTTAGTGATCTTGGCATAAAAAGCAAAAATATTCTGTTGACAGTTAGCTAGTGCAATAAATGTGAGCTGAATCGCAGGACAGCCTTCTGGTATGTAGGTGGGGTGAAATGCAGTGTCATGAATCCACACTTAAATACATTCAGTCAAAGTGTTCAGGATGAGCACCAAAGGGTTCTGTTGGGGCCATGCAGCTTCTTTCTCCATACAGCTAATTACGTTTCATGGAGCACTGCAAAATGTAGGGGTGGTTTTTTTTTATATCTTTGGTAGCACCTTCAGAGAAACCCACACAGCCCATTTTTACACTCTACTGCAGTGAGTGTGCAAATGTAGTTTTAAAGACTAGTAATGAGAATTGCAAAGAAAACTCTTGTTTTGAGAATGACCAATGAGAAAAAGTACAAATTTGTGCAGTTTTTGCATTGTGAAAGAGTATGAATTGACAATGCTACTGCTAGAATAAAAGAAAATGCAGTGCTAAGAAGGGTCACAGATGGCATTTCAATTTCAGTCTGGGAAATATGAGAATTCTTGTACCTGGTGAGACATGCTTCAATTGTACTATGTACAGAGTTGGTCAGTCATATTTTGAGACTGATTTGTTTGAACAAATGAATCAAACATTTCATTTTGAATTTCATTGCAAAATAAAACCACAGAGAATAACAGAAAGGAAATGACAAAGACAAGACAAAGATAACCAAGGATGAAAAGGAGAAAAGTATCTTAAACATCAGCACTGGCACAAACCGCAGTGATTATACAGTGACTTTGAATAACTCCCCAAACATCAGAACAATCAGGTTCCAAAATAAATCCCATCGCTACTCTGTGTGTATTTTCTGCTGAATCAGTACGGGTGGGTGTACTGGTTTGTGCTGGGATAGAGTTAATTTTCTTCATAGTGACTAGTATGGGGCCATGTTCTGGATTTGTGACAAAACCAGTGCTTATATAACACCAATGCATTTTTTTTTTTTTTTGGTTTGTTTGTTTTGTTTTTGTTTTTGTCTTTTTTTTGAGCTGAGCAACACTGGCTTTGTGCCAGGACCTCTTCTGCCTCTCACCCCACCCCACCAGTGAGCAGCCCAGGGGGGCACAAGGAGCTGGGACGGGACACAGCCGGGACAGGACAGCTGACCCCAACTGGCCCAAGGGATGTCCCAGATCATATGGTGTCACACTCAACATATAAACCTGGGAGAAGTAGAAGGAAATGGACACACACACACATTCCAAGTGCTGGTGTTTGTCTTCCTGTTACATGTGATGGAGCCCGGCTTTCCTGGAGGTGGCTGAGCACCTGCCTGCTGATGGGAAGTGGTGAATGAATTCCTTGGCTTGCTTTGCTTAAGTGCACAACTTTTGCTTGACCTATTAAATTGTCTTGATCTCAGCCTGAGTTTTCTCATTTTTACTCTTCCAGTTCTCTCCCCAGTCCCATCATGGGGGAGAGTGGGCAGCTGCCTGGGGCTGAGTGGGGTTAAACCATGAGAGCGAGGGAATGGAAATATAATTAAATAATGTTATTTAATATTGCTTTTGCTGATTATGGGGGGGGAAAGCAGTTAAAAAGTCTGCAGAAAAAAAAAAGAATTAATTAAACAAAATCTTGTTGATTTCTGCTTCATTTTTGGTTTAAACTTGGAATATTGCAAAGGTCAAAATAATAGCAATATAATGTATTTAAATATTTGAAAAAGAAAAATAATAGAAAAGAACCAAACGCATATCTAATCTTCTGTTTATATTTTTGCTATATATATTATTGGACTACTTAACATTTCATAAACTAAAGCCTAGATTTGATGGTGTTGTGGTACAGTAATTGATTCTATTATTTTCTTTTTTGTATTCTTTGTATGGTCATTCATCACCTTCACCAGCTAGAATTTCTTCTGGCTGCATAGTTTTTACCTCTGTTTAACCACCTCTGACCTCTGTACAATACTATGTCTTTTTAAGTTGTTATTTTTTGACACAAAAAATTCATCCCAAACTGTCTAACTTTGTATTTCCATCCTATTAACCTGTATCTAAATTCTGAGCTCCTTTGCTTGGATTTAAGGTAACTGTAGCATGCATATTAGTGGCATCGTTAGAATCTGAAGTGTAGTTTCTCAGCTTTAAAACAATATGATAAAGGTCACCATCTGCTTGTCCTTCAACTTGCCTTATGGTTTCCTTGTTACTTTTTATGTACTGCGCTTTTTAAATTTTCTTTAGCTGTATCAACAATCAGTGTGCAAAAAGCAGCTTCTATTTCACTCTAAAGCTTTTTGCATTTCTTAGGATATTATACCTTTTTTGTCATTTTAGCAGATGCTTCTTCTCTGTGTCTATGCTGCTTCTCTATTTTGCTTCAGTAACTGAAATAAAACCTGAAAAATCCCTACTACGGATTAGCTGAAAAGTGAATAAAAAAGGAAAAGATTTCACACTGAAATGGACACATCAGTGTGTGAGGCAGGTACACTTTTTTGTGACACAGAATAATTAGTATTGTAAATCAGAATTTATTCCCATTATACATCTTTATAAAGAAAGGTAAGAAGGATATTGCTTTGGCTGATTTTAATCAAAGTATAAATCTTTATTTATGTGATAAATATAAAAATTATGTTAATTCTTAACCAGAATTGCCAGTGGAACTGCTTTTATTCAAGTGATATAAATATTTTCAGAGTCAGAGATGCACTTGTGGGATTTTAAACTGATAAAGGTATGAAAAAGGCAGATTATCACCAAGCTAAAAATGCCAACTGTCTCTAATTTAAAGGTCATTTCAATTTCCAGTATTTTTCCAGTTAAAGCAGAATTTCGCAAGGATACTAGCTAGAGAGATGTCAATGACAGTTCAATTTGCATTTTAGTCTCTGCTTTTCCCTTCCAATAGTCAGTATTAAGTTTTGCACATGTTTTATGTAGTTCAAATTAGTTCTCTAGAACATCCACTGCCCTAACATCCACTGCAAGGATTGCTGCTTAGGACCTTAAAGAAAAGACTCATTACACTTGATGATACACTGTCATTACTGAACTGCTTTGGCACGAAATTAGTGTCTTTTGTTTACGATACCATAATTAACACTAACGCATTTTATAGGATAGCTCTTTTAAGGGAAGAATTATAAAGGGTTATTAGTTTCCAGAGAGTTAAGTATTTACAGGCTATATGAACATTTCTGTAGCCAGCACTCCCTTTTTGTTCACAGACATATGAAACAGGTGCCATTAAAATATATAAATCCAATCTTGTAGCCATTAACTTTGTAAAGATTTTACTACAAACTCCTAAGACAATTAACTGTGATTACTAGATGGTGTCCATTGCACACTGGCAGAGAAAGAACCAACATGAAAATAAGGTGAATAGGTACATCAGTACCCTGGGTTTAAAATGCTGTACAAGATTTCTCTACTGTTCCTGCAACCAAATACCAGGAAATTCAGGTTAAAATGATTCAACATTTAAAAGTATTTCACTGGTGCTGAGGCATGAAAATCTGCATTTTAGGAGCAACCATTACTCCAAGCATCAAAGATCATCATAAAGGAAGAACAACAGAAACCGAAGTAATGAAAAAAAATAAAAATCACATTAAAGAATGAGATTCAGTAAAGTGCTTTATTTGTGAAGGCTTATTTAGCAGACAGGCACTGAAGTATGATGGTTACTTGTATGTGCAGTTGGTAAATGTAACTTTGATTTGTTAGGAAGAATCTTTCAAGATGTGTTGAAGACAGCAACAGTTTGGATGCACTGCATGCTCTCAGAAAAATGATTTGGTGAAATTCTTAAAAAAAATGTTTGTTTGAATAACTTTTATTCAAAGATGGGAGAGTTGTACAGCACCCGTATCTTCTGAAAATAATTTTGTTAATATGGGTGTATTAAGAGCTGTCAGCTGAAGGAAGTACTCGGGTTTATACCTTCTCAGAGAATACATTACAGTGTTTTGAACTGAACGAAGTCTGATTTGCCTTGAGTTTTAAAAGTCCTCTTTGCTATGATTAATTTCCCATTTGCTACACTTTTTAAATACCTGATGTAGGGAAGACAAGACATAATTACACATTTCATTATCAGTCCATCTAGCCCCAAATAAACATCCATTGCACGGAGATAAAATAGAAAAAGAAACAAAATCAAACCAGTATTAAATTTAAATGTAGGTGTTCTGATATATGTAATACTTATGGCAGGCAAGAGTAACAGCACCTATTCTGCTTCAGTCATTCTTGCTATTTTCTGAGAACTATAGACAAGATTTTAATTTTTCAGCACTATGAATCCATTTTACCCAACACCACTAAGACTGCAGAAGTAGGTTTGGAGTTCTTTTGCATTTACTTCATGATTATGGGTGTAAACGTGCACTTATTTCTGTACATACTTAGTTCTTAATATTAGCATTTAGATGAGGGTAAAAGTTATATTAAGTGAGGTAATTTATACTCCTTTGTTTGCTTGTAGGAAGCAAACTTGTAGGAAGTAGGGAAGGGAGCTTGTAGCTATGACAAAACATGTAGTAAAGGAGAGGTATATTGTCCTTCCTATCTCCTGTTTTCCACTATGGATATTAATTCCTTGTTCAATTGCTTATTCATTTTGCAGTTGTAAAAAAATTTATTGCAGAATGAGCTTTTTTTTTTTTTTTAATAACATAACAAACTTGGTCTACTGTAAAAGAGAAAAAGTTTTTAAAAGCTTCCAATCTGCAAACTTAAATGCCAGCTGTAGCCAACCGTGTTGCCTTTATCCTTCTACTTCCCCATTTATTTTTCTTGGACTTCCTTTATAGAAAATCAGGATTAGCTAATGTCCCTTAGGTGAATTGAGTCTTTGTTATATTTGATGAGGACTGTCTTTCACCTTCTGGTTTTTGGCACCTGGAGAACTATGGATATCCTCCACATTCTTTCCTCTTGCCAGCATGTATCAAAATCTTGGCTTCAGAATGTTTCTTTGGTTGAATTTTGGACAAGCTAATGCAGGGAGTAGATTGTATTTTGTGTTCATGACTGATGTAAATATAGAGTTCCTATATCCCAACATGGAGCCAGAGATGTCTTGTCTTAGTAAAATGTAATGCAATAAAGCATCATTCTGCTCACAGTCCTCCAGGTTGTTGCCAAGGCCTTAACAATGTTACAAAAACTTTTTTTTGGTTTTAATCAGTTTAAAGTGCTTAATATATCATTAATATATATACACACACTTTTTAATTAGAGCTACTATAATTATCATAAATTGTGATACAAAGATGACTTGAAAGTAAAGCAGAGGAACTAAGACAAAACTAAGACAAAACTTCATTTCAGTCCCATTTCATTTTTTTTTACCCTGTTCCACTTCGCCAGCTCTTATAAGTGAAGCCTAAGGACCAGTTTGTGATTGCTTGCACCAAAAAAAGATACAATCAAATTTACATAAGGTCATGTTCCTAGAATGCATAAAATAGATGCAATAAGAAAAATAAGAAAAAGCACTATATGTATAAATTTTAAAAAAGGAAAAACCTTGCCTTTTTCATTACATGACACTTTTAATGCATTACTGACTGTTAATGCATTAATGCTTATGATTAATGTAGTTGAGATGCTTAAAGAAACTGTGTGTGCTTGATTTCCCATCTGAGTTTCATAAATGCATAACAGCATGCCGTATGCACTGACAATTACCCATTTTCTTCATTAATGTAGTGCCTGGAGTTCCTTCACTGAGTTACTTTGTAGAAGGACTTTGCTTACCCATTCAAATTGTCTCTTAGATTCGATCACAAAGTACCAAAGAAGCAGAAAAGAGGCAACTTCTTTTTGTATAGCAGAGCAATATTATGCATATATTTAAAAAATATAAAATATCATGACCCTTTCAGTTGTGTTGCACACACACCCTTGTTCTGTGTCCATAATTTTCTCCTTCTTTTTTAACTTTCGGTCTTAATTTACCTTGAACTGTGCATTATTCTGAATGGAGATGCTAGGTCATTTATTAATGTTTACCATTATTATTAAGGTTTACCCTAATGCCTTTTTTTGTTATACAAGTAATAACCAGCATAAATGCTTAAGAATAAAACTTAATCTTGATTACATCACTACTAAATATATGATTTTTTTTAGAGTGGATATTTCTAAAGAAGTGTTTATAAAAATAAGTTTATATCAGCCTCATAACACTTCAGCACTGTTTTCTATCGTTGAACACAAGGTTATATAACTTGTTTGTAGCTATACAGTACGTTGCACAGTGGGACACAATTTGCCCTTGAAAGCTCTGGGAATTGCAGTACCTCAGAATCTGGCCTGGTTAAATAGCAATTACATGTTGTGATATTTGACCATATTATGTTATGTTGTTTGACAATTTTATTTTAAATTAGCAAATAGCTCCTGGGGTGGGGGGTTACTTTCCAATAGAACATCTAATTAACAAGCAACTTAATGTTAAACATTAGTTTTTCAAATCTTGTGACTTTCCAAGTCTATGTAGTGGAACTAATCACAGAATAATTATATAACCAGAATTATTTGTTTAGTAAATGATTTTGTATTTAATTGTATTATATTATTAGAAGCTAGCTAACTTTATTCCATTCTTGTTGGTAGGATTACTTGAAATCTCTGTGCAATTCTGAAACAAAGTCTGGATTTATAATAAGATCTGATAAGATTTTTATAATACAGATTCTAATGGCTTTCATTAACAATTAGAATTGCCATGTTTGCAGGATGACTGAACAGTAGTTCATTTTAATGAGACCAGTGGGACTCAAGAAACTTGGGTGCTCTATACAGATTCTACCTGTCTGACTGCAAATGATTGACATCCTGTGCAATTCTTTCTTCCTCTGTGTCAATGATTCTTCCTTTGTCTGTAACACAGTAAGTGGATGGAAAACCCTAAATAAAAGCAAATATTTTGATTATGTTATTCTACATCTAGATTCTCTCAGTCTTCTCCTTCACCATAGGTGGTGATCTCCCCAAGATGTCACCAGCTACAGAAAACCCCATCAGCATTATCTAGTGACAGCTCATTATATCACAAATATTGAAGCACACAGCGCACAGTGCTTAAAAAACCATCACTTGCTACATTACGTGGGCTCTAAAATTAAGCTGTTTAATTTTTACTAGGCATGAAAAGCTGATTTAACAATTCACTGGATTGATAAGCCTTTCAACTTTTTCTTTATTTTACTGGATCTCTTTAGCCCATAAGAGCTAATTACAAACGCAAGCCATTTTGAACCTGGCATTAATGAGAGTAATCAAAAACTCCATAAGGTCCATGCTAAGTTTTTATTTAATAATGTGGTTAAGCTGACCTATTTGTCAAAATAAAATATTGCAGAAGTGGTGAAAGCAAAACTTACAACGTATTAAATAAATAATTTTGAGAAAGAGCCCTTTTATGTATAACCTTCCAAATTATTAAACACAAAATGATCTATGAGTATAATTTACCATGTTTATTCCCCGCCCTTCAATATGCTGTGAGAAGCTGAACTCCACACAATGGACCCTTTGTGGTGTTGCCTATGGAAACCTTACAAATGGCTTATAGAGCCCAGCAGATCACAACCAGTATGAGTTGACCTGTCAGCATCATGGGGAAGGTGGCAATGATCTCACAGCTGAATGTGCAACCCAAAGTTAATAGAGGATTTTCTTATCCTTTAGGTGGGTTTTTAAACTGTTATTCTTGTATTTATTTTTATTGCATTTTTTTTAGTAACTTGGATTTATATTGTAGAGAACTGTATTGCAGAAGAGAGGAAAGAGGGACTTTACGCAGAACAAAGTACCAGGAAGGTAACCAAAATCCTCAAGCACATGAAAATACATAGATTAGGAGTTCTTCCAAACCTGTATCCTTTCCTAAAATCTGTTTCCATTTATTGCAGAGATAAACTTGCTCTGTCTTGATTGCTGGCTTTCTCTTTTATATCCCATGCCCAAGTACCATGAGGCACAGTGTAAAACATTTGACTGAGGACCACACATTTTAGTGTAAGGAGGCAGTCTGACATTCAAGAACTGAGGGGCTTGACTATCATCTTCCTCAGTCTGATAAGTCTATTATATAATAGAATTTGCTTGGAAAACCATCCCCTTTTTTTGTAGAAACCTATGATAATTTTGACTGGAAGGAACCTCTGGAGGTCATCTTATCCAGTGCACAGCCCAAATCAGGGCCAACTAGGTCCTGAGATGATTTGGCTTTGGATTCTTCTGGATTTTCATCTCTTTTACTGGTGGGTAATCTTTTTGTGACCTTTGGTGTAAGTTATACTTTAAAAACTTGTGAATGTGTCAGAAACATTTGAGATAGTCTTTATATATGCATACACATTTCTCCAATTTTCTCTTGCTGTGTTTCCACAAAACTATGTTTACCATGATAACAGATGAACATTTTTTACAACTGCCCATAGGAACAATGTCATTGTTACACCTAAATCATTAAAGGAGGTTTCCAGCTATCTTGAAATGTTTACAGTACTGTTGTTGTACAGGATATATGTTTAGAGAAACTTAGGGCTTACTTATTCAGGAATATGGTCATTTTCATATTTAAACAAAGTGGGTACATTTTACTAAAGGAATAAAGCTTTCAATCCATTTAATGCACCATTAGAAATTTTATCCTTATTTCTTCTGAGATGATAAGGGACCCTCACAAATTTCTGAAATGGAATAATTATCATGGGATATAAATATGTCAAACTACGGTCATTTTGGGAAAGAGTAAATGATCAGGTTTCTAACAGTAGTAGAGCAAGAAGTTAGAGGTTATATGTTTAAAGGACAATTTTGACTTGAAAATTGAAATAAAATTGCTTTAGGATAATGAAGCATTCAACCATTCATTTTGTTAGATATAACAAATGCAGTAAGAGCATCCAAATCAAATTTACAGAAGGTAATCCAAAGTTTTATTCACTTCAATAGTTGCAGAGATTCTCTGTCTTGTGTAATTTACGTCATGCTATTTTACGAGAGTTTAATTTTTGTTTTGTCAGCTTCAGGAGTCTCAAATAACTGAGTACCACTGTCAGTTCTAAATTATTCTCCCAGATTTACCATGGACCATTATGTGATTTTGAGGAGGCAGGGCTCAGATAACAATAAATAGCATAGATATTGTGATGGTAATTTGACTGGAAAGACACCTCCATAAAAGGTGTTATTTCTCTCATTTTCCTCTCTTACTTCAGTGTGGCTTGATCATTTGGTTACTCCAATAACTTCACTAGGCTGTTGTAAATTTTTCTGGCATACTTTTTGAAATCAGCATTGCTGTTACAACTTACATCATCTCATGAGCTACACTGGATTATTCCGTTTGGTCCATAGCAAAGATAATCAGCATTTAGACAAGGGTGCCTGGGCATGCTAAGAGATGACATTCACATCAAGAACGCTTTATTTTGTTTCTTTAATCCTGCATCCCCACTTGTATTTATAATTCACAATAAACACATGTGACAAGACTTTTCACTTGTTTAGAAGTTGGAAAGAACACAAATATTCCTCAGGACAGACATGGACTATCATCACTTACAGGTGGGCAATCAGGATTTCAATTACAGTGTGCACGTAAAGCGTGGGGGCATAGGGATTAACGCATCAGTGGGAATGGAGATGAATGATACACTTTGCTTCGTCTCTTGATAAAGTCAGCCTAGCCCTTCTCTTTCACCACTTTCCTTAACAAAAATTGAGAAACCCTTGCAAGTGATGTTTGGTTCAGCATATGTTTAACATGAAATTTATTCTGAAATATCTTTTATGAAAGAATAGAAAAAATTTGGTAAAGTGTACTTTGTTTTTTCCTGGTTTTATTTGTGGACTGACATTCCAGTTATGAAAAGCAGTGAGTTCCTTCATAAACTCTGAGGGCAACCTTCCTATCACAAATGGGAAGATGTGTTTCAAGTATGTGGAAGCTTATACCTTATGCGCCCCTTTCCTGCTAATATAGATTATAATATTAAGTACCATGGAGAGTATAACTTAAGTCAGGAGAAATAACCCAATGCACATTTCCATGCTTTATTTGATAATGAAGCTTATTAAGCAATCATGGTTTTCTCCTTTACTGAAATGACTCTCCCTTGTTACCAGTTGATAAGCTGCTCTACTAATACATTGATAAATAGTTTACTAAGGATTGCTTTTAAGCTGTTTTATAATGAGTGGAATTATTTCTAGATTTGAAAGTCTGATAATAGAAGGGCTATGTTTTTGAAACATTTTTTTATCATTTCTGGAACCATGTGAATCGGACTTGCATATATGAATGAAGCAGACTTCTAAACACAGTAACACTGATACTTAAAAAAGTACAGGCATAGTCTTTGTCTCCTAGCTTGATCTATCTTCCACAAACGAGAAAGGTTTTCTAATGTTCATATAAACGAGAAGTTAGAATTGCTAGGGATTCATTTGCTTATGGAGCTCGATACTTAAATTTAAATTGTCATTATGAGTTACTGATTATAAAACTGGCGTCAATATGGAAAATGTAAAATGATCAGAAGAATCAAGAACTGAATCAACTGATTCAGTTGCTATGAAATTAGTTGTTAGTTGTCAGTAGATTCAATCCCTGGGAAGATTACAGCTTAGTGAAGTTAGTACTAAAAAATACCACCAATGCTTAAGGAATCTTCCATCTCACTTTAGCTTCATAAATTATTTTTATTTTAAAATAACTGTCTAGGTTCAATCAGTAATGCTTGATTGAACAAGAGAAGGTGATACTCCCCTTATCATAAAACATGTTTGTCTCTCTTCATTCACCAGAGTTCAAATTAAAATGGCTGGTTTTGTCTGTGGGACCAACACTTTTGATAACTAAAGTCAAATAAAAGTTTGCAGCTGTCTTCAGATCCTTATATCATTATACCAGATAGCCAGGCATGTACTGCTTTGCAAGTAAACATCTTTTAAAGTAAATGTCAAATTGTTAACTCAGTCATCTAGTGAAATTCCTATAAGCATAAAATCAAGTTATGACATATGTTTCTAGCATAGTTGAAATACTTGTGCATTTTTATTAAAAAACCAAGAGATCTCAATGCATACATTTGTTGAATAACTATGGTCTGCAATTTTCAGAGAATGTTTTCTAGAAAAATCTTTGAAAACTAAAATTTAATATTAAAGGCAAGACGGAAAGATGTTTTAATCTTAAGGTTGGTTAATAAGCAAACAAAAGCCATTTAAACCTTAAAAAGTTACATAACATAAAAAGACTTTTCCATCCCCATGAGAATTCTTCTGGGATTTTCATGCCAAAAGTTCATTCTCTATCAACAGATTTTGAAGTTTCTGTATTCCTGTAAGTCTTGCTGCTCTTTGTGAGTGCAGAAGTGTTGTTTAAGAAAAAAAAAAAATTCTTAAAGTGAGAAAATGTTCAAACTATGAAATTGTTTTTCCAGCAGCACAAGATAGACAAGCAAGAGATAACTATGTTGAATCATCCATTCTTTATGTCATCCAGCAGGTTTGACAGTGCAATTAACTCCATAAGAATATTTTTTCCACAGTAAGAATTTGGTTTATTTTTGCTCACAGAAATTCAGTTCAGTTTTATATTGCTTACTTCTGTCTCTTTCTTGAACTGCAGAAGTGATACTGTAATATGATTGTTAAAAAACTATTTCTCTTTTAGCAGTCAGCAGTGAGCTGCAATCATTCAGCTGCAACCAACATCAAACAGGTTGGTGTCTGGTTTTTTTTGAGGGGGGGAGTGTGTTTGGGTTTTTTTGTTGTTAGGGGTGGGTTTTTTGTTTGGTTTTTTTTGTTTGTTTCTTTTGTTTTGGGTTTTGTATTTCCTTTTTAACTGCAGTATCTGATACTAAGTAGAGATGTATTTTTAGTATTTAGGAATTTCCCACATTGCTTCTTTATGTGGTCTCGTGATAATCTAGTCTACAGAAAATCCCTATCCAGTGATTTTATAATATAAGCAAGAAAGCAGAAGGAATACCTTAAAAAAAATGAAAATGTGTTCATTTATCAACAGGACCTTCTTGCAGAACACAGACAATAGTTTGGTTTCTGATAAAAATTTTCCTAACACAGTAAAGTGTTAACAAGGCTTGACAGTGTTATCAATTTTTTGCTTTGTTTATTTTTGTGGGTTTTTTTTTGTGTGTGAAATTTTGTCTTTAGTTTCCCTGCCAATAACTGGAAAACTATGAGTATTATACTCTTTTGTAATCTTAGTATGAAAGGTTAAAGTAGTCCCATATTGTTGCTGCATGTTAGCTTGGAGGCACTGAAAATTCAGTTTGTTCTGTAATCAAATGACAGTCTTCAGCCATCATAAATTCAATCAAGCATATAATACATATAATATTATTTCCAAGTGTTTGGCAAAAGAAATCAGGTTTGTCTAAAAAAAAAGGTGCAATGTTTTTTGAAAAAAATAATAAATGACATTTTGTAAACTGACTTCTTGTGATAATGAGGATAAAATGGTAATCATATGAATCAATGAAAGGAGTTCATAAGCACTGGGTTTTTTTGCTGCATTAATTCTACTCCACTGATTTAAGTCTTCTGTAAATAATTTTAAAAAAATCAAAAAGACTTGTTTTTAGAATATTGCAGAAAGGTTTCTAATTTTAAGATCTAAAAGCATTTTTACCTTTTACTCAAAAATATTACTTCAGCTCAAGCTAGCTTCAGCTCAGGTACCCAGCCTTATGGCTCTAGCAGTGCTGAGCTTGATGGTTGAGGGCTTGTTTTAGCTTTTTGAGAGGTTAAATCTGTGAGCAGGACCTATGGTGGCTTTAGTATGTCCTTGGCTGCTTCTCAGCTTTCTTGGCTGCAAAATTTATGTTGAACCTGTTGTACAAACTAGTGTCCAGAGATCTGTGGCTATGGGGTTGCTCTAATTCCAGTCCCAGAGGTGACCGCCTGAAACCCGGCTCTGGTCCATACAGAGAGGTCTGTGTCCCCCTGCACACTGCCATTCTTTCATCACACAGGCAATTTGTGAAAAGCTAGTGGGTGTAAAGGTACAGAGCTAACTACAACACTGCTAGGTTAAGCTCACCTTTTAAACCTTTAGAATATGTAAAACTTTCCCCTGAAGTGTGTAATGTTGGAATCTCAGGCACACTGAAAACTGCTATTAATATAGTGTAACAAATCAAGTCTTTTTGTGAGTAGTAAAACGTGGGGAAAAAATCCATGTGGTGACAGAATAAAATGTGGAGCTGGCACTGGCTTTAAAAAGCATTTATTTCTTATGATGTCACCATGGTCTTGTCCTAGGAACACAGCACATTGGTAATGAAATTCTTTTAAGAAACATTTAAATCTCTCTCTGTAAATACTGATGTTTATGTATTGCTGCATTTAGTATTTCCATATTCTGTGTTGGCCTTTGCTTTAAATCTACTTTGTGTTCTGCCTACTTTAGCTTATACTTTTTACTGTAGATGATAAGCATTCCCATGTCTCAATATTTTTT
This sequence comes from Falco biarmicus, assembly GCF_023638135.1. NCBI lineage: Eukaryota > Metazoa > Chordata > Aves > Falconiformes > Falconidae > Falco > Falco biarmicus. The sequence continues at coordinate 49,463,369 of NC_079290.1, forward strand.
AAGAATAAATGTGAAAAGAGTTATTTACAATATTTATTTTCTTTTCTAACATTCCTGGATAATGTATTATGCCTTTTTACACATTTTTGCAATTGATGCAGGTAACTTCCTGTCCTGGTTTCAGATGCGATAGAGTTAATTTTCTTCTCGGTAGCCTGTACAGCACTGGTTTTTGGACTTGATGTAAGAATAGTGTTGATAACACACCGATGTTTTAGTTGCTGCTAACTAGCGCTTACTCTAAATCAAGGACTTTTCAGTTTCACCTGCTCTGACAGTGAGGAGGCGCACAAGGACTCAGGAGCAGCTGACCTGAACTAGCCGAAGGGATATTGCATACCATAGAACGTAACGCTCAGTATATAAAGCTGATGGAAGAAGAAGGAAGGGGGGAGGGGACAGTGCTGGTGTTTGTCTTCCCAAGTAACTGTTACGATGTGCGATGGAGCCCTGCTTTCCTGGAGGTGGCTGAACACCTGCCTGCCCATGGGAAGTGGTGAAAAAATCCCTTGGTTTGCTTTGCTTGCGTGTGCGGCTTTTTCTTCACCTGTTAAACTGCCTTTATCTCAACCCATGTTGCTCAGCTGCCTGGCAGGTTTAAACCATGACACTTCCATGCTGTCCATAGATGCACAATATTATATATTATGAATATTATTATATATTAGATGGATGTCCACAACACTCTCTATCATAATAATGACCTATTCAAAACATATGGCATTAGACATAATGCAGGGAATATATTATATGATGTTTTAAGAAAATTGACAATAAGAAATGTTAAAGGTTTGCTGTTACTGGAAGATCTTACTCTGTGTAATTAATTCTGACTTTATTCTTCTGCACTTACATTTAAAAGACCGTTTTCCTTCCATGTTTAAAAGGTCCAGGTTAAGTTTTGTCAAAATTAAATAACAAATGTGTTCCTTGAATCAGTCTTTTCCTTGAATTTGTTACAATATTATTTTTCAATTTATTTTAAAAGAATAAAAAGAGCTATAGTAAATTTTTTGTGAGTTGACATAATATGACATTAGTTCAAGGATTATAGATATTTCCATGCAGGCAGATACTAGCATAACGGTAATAACTGTGTGTAAACTTTTTTTTGTGGGTAGATTGCCTGTAATTTCTTCATAGTATTTTGTAGGCATTGGTCATTTCTGAATCAACAATAAGGCTTTTAAAATAAGAAAATGGCTTTGTCTAGTCATTAATTTAGGATTTTATCTTTTTTGTCAGGTCGTTGTAGGCAGTTACTCTAGACTCCCGTTCAGGGTATTTACACTGCAGAATTGAACCCATGGTACTGGTGCTGCACTGCGGAATATTTGACTGAGTTCTGAGTATTGCTTCTGGGTAATTGTAGGCTACCATTCTTATCAACAACATATATAGGAATGACTGAAATTAGAGATGGCCTTACAGGTAAACTTCCTAAAACAGCACTCATCAAAAGGAGGTTTTCCACCTTGTTTTGCCATTATTACTCCTCATGATGATCCCCATGGAACAAATTCCCCATGCATGCTCTTCACTTGAACTAGTTTGCAGCAGTGGGATGCTCCCTTTCATAATGAACTCAGTTTATGCAAGGGTGCAAATTATATATTGATGCTTCTTATGTGTGTAGAAGCTCTGAGAGAGACTCAGAAGAACTGAGACAAAACTGCTCAATATGGTCTCCTCAAAGAAATTTTTCATCTTTAATCCTGAAAACACTTACTGCTGTTTGCAATAGGTCCACCGACTTAAATGAAGAAGGAAAAATGAAAACTCTGTTACATTACCTTGGTTTCTTACAGCAGATTACAGAGAAAATGAGCAGTTGCGACTAACAATTTTGCATATGCTGTGGTTTTGCAAATGTAACTGTGTGGCAAGGGAACTGCTGAAGAATGAGCTTCTGATGGGATTGGAGACTTTTTCAATAAGGAAATCAGAAGGAGTGTTTGTGCTGGGATGCAGCTTATCACATTCAGTTAATTACAAAGGTTATAATACCAATCTAAACAATGAGAATTATTCATACATTTGCAACAGTTGCTTTTAGGTTTGTCAAATGCTGATCAAACCTGTTCTCCATTAATTGAATGAGACTTTGGTTTTACAACTGTAGTGATGAAAACTTCCTCTAAGATATGAGTCACAAAGAATCCTTTTTTCTTTCCATGAATTTTCTTAGGAATATTTTTGATCAAGCCAGAACAACAAAAATGTGGGTGTGGGGTTTTTTTTAATTTTAGATAAATCTTTTCTTTCCTCTTTTTCCTCTTTCTATTCTTCTTTCTGTCTGACATTTACACACTTTGTTTCCTTTCTTTCTTCCTTCCTTTCTTTCTTTCTTTCTTTCCTTTCTTTCTTTCTTTTTTCTTTCTTTCTTTCTTTCTTTCTTTCTTTCTTTCTTTCTTTCTTTCTTTCTTTCCTTCTTTCCTTCTTTCCTTCTTTCCTTCTTTCTTTCTTTCTTTCTTTCCTTCTTTCTTTCTTTCTTTCTTTCTTTCTTTCTTTCTTTCTTTCTTTCTTTCTTTCTTTCTTTCTTTCCTTCTTTCCTTCTTTCCTTCTTTCCTTCTTTCCTTCTTTCTTTCTTTCTTTCTTTCCTTCTTTCTTTCTTTCCTTCTTTCTTTCTTTCATTTCATTCTTTCGTTCTTTTGTTCTTTCCTTCTTTCTTTCACTTACATATTTTTTCTTGCTCTAAATAATCCCTTTTATTCCTTTCTGTGACCATCTAGGTTTTCTATAGAATTTGCTGTTCTCTTTTGTTTTATCTCCTTCAAAATCTTCAGTCTTACAATATTCAAATAAATAAATACATACATACATTAGTAATGTTATTAATTTATTCCAGTAAGAGATAATAGCATACTTTTAGGTCAGCTACACATTAATATGCATTATTTTATGTATTAGTCCTGTATTTTATTATCCAATTACCTTTTCACTATCTGGTTTTTCTCCATTCCTCCTTCATGTTATTTTGAAGTGTCTTTTTAGTGATGAAAGAGTGTTTTGACTGTATAATAAAAATAATTATGGAAATGCCATCCAAATTATGGTTGAGATTTACTGTACTAAAAATTGAAGACCTCTATCTCAGAATAAAACCAACTGAAAATAGCTTGCTGTAGCAGGAAAAAAAGATATAATCAAGTTTACAACCCGACTTGCTACAAAAATGAAGACTATTTCTTTAGTTCAAAAAACTTGTCAAACAGAAGCAGGATAAATTTGTATGAAGTTCCATGTAATTCTGAAATGGTTGATTAACAAGGCTGCCATGTAAGTTGTTCCTAGGGATACATTTGTGAGAAATGCTTTGCCTGGATATTTGAAGAAAAAAATATTGCTGTGTGTTAGCCAATATTCTAAAGCTTAAGTCAAATCCAGAAAAGTAAAGTTGCCTCCAGCCTTTCCACGAGCTTGGATGGATCATTCTGTTAATTCTGCTCATTCACCATAGTATGCATTGTAGGGACTGCTAATAATATTTGTGGAAAACCGACACTTTCATAAATGCACAGGCCAAGTTGAACTTACTGCTCCTGTTAAAACAAACAAGTAAACCTATCATTCATTCTCTAGATATCTTGGAAGGCCTAAATCAAAATTGGCTTTAGAAGTTAAACCACTTCACTAAATGGGAGGAAAAGGTTTCCATCAAAGCTGAAACCCTAAATACTACCTTGTCATCATTAAAATAGCAGATCAGCCTAAAAGACCTTAACACACAGCCCTCTCCCACGCAAAAATTGCAACAACATTTAGAATTTCTTATTTGGGATACTTCGGATGCAGTCCAAATCTCCAAAATGTCTTTCCACCTGCTTTTACAAATAAAATGTGTTGAAAGGGGAAAAAACAACCCAAAAAACCTGTTGGAAATTTCTCAAGTTTTTGAGCAGAAACAGAAAAGCACTGAAATGAATAGATAAAATGGAGTTTGCTTGTGTATTGGAGACTTTCAAAGCCTAACCTTCATTTTGCTATTGCTTCATACTCTCTTTGGTTCATATAACTTTTTCTAAGTCAATCTTAATCTTGCAAAAAAATTATGCCATCAAAAAATGCACGACTAGCTTCTTTGATGTACATCATTTATGAGCTAAAAGATCTAATTTCAAAGTGCGATATCCTAATTTTTTTCCAGTCTTCTAAACAATACAAGTTCCTTTGTTCAGGAGCCAGGCTGTCTGATGTTGATTTTGGTTTCTGTTTGTAGCTGTGGAAGACCTTGAAATGGCAGATAACATTGCTCATAAAAGTCAACAAGACTGTGGGGCTTTAGCATGGACTATTTCATGCCTATGAAAGGCTGGTGCCATAATGACAATAAACCCAAAGTTTTGAGAGGTTTTTACTGAGCTGAAGGACTTAAGGGAGTGTGCAGAACAGCGCCTCTGGGAGGACGAGGTCAAGCTAAAATGCTTTCAGGGCTGTGTGAAGTGAATCAGAGCTGCTGAATATTAGCTAATATAATTGAACCTTAATATTTTTGTTTGTTAAAAAATGTTTCTTCATACTATGTTTTTCCATTTCAGCTGAAGAATTTGAAGGGCAAAAGGGTTAATAACAGGTATATCAGTTTAGTATTCTTTAAAAGAGTATATGAAAATTTGGGTTTGGAATTGTAATCTTTTTTTTAGCTGTTTTCTCTCCCCCTCCTCCCTCTTTTTTAAGAAGCAAAGTATGCTTGTGTTTGGTGACAACTGATTACTCTCAGTCAAGTAATATATTTAACATCATGAAACAAAAAAAATCCTCACTAAGAGTATGTATTTCTAAAGCATATATTAACCTAATTATAATATTAACTGTTTAAAGAGGAACCTAGTTTTTTACATGAAATATATGTATTCTATTCCTTATATTCTTCCTGTGTAGATCTATATTTCAGGAACTGCCTAGTGAAGATGTTGGCATTCATTTGTAATACTGTTATGAGAATATCAGGAAGATTTCTGAAGGTCATAAGACATGAAAATTGTATTTGGTCATGAACTAGGGCTGTAGCTTTATATTTACAAAGTATTATTATCCATGAAATTGAATGCATTAAAATGTTTTTAATTGAAGAAAATTAGAAAATATCTTCGAAAAACATCAGTCAATTTCTGAGTTTCTAACATGCTTTATGTGTATTTTTGTAGACTATGTAACACATCTCTGAGCAACAACTTATAGCTTGTACTTATGGTCGAAGATATAACTGTTGATACAAGAGTAGGACCAATTCTAATGTGTCTTTTTGTTATTGAGTTTTAGCATCCAGTGATGCAGACTGGTGATCAACTTTATGATACTGTAGTTTTGTCTAAGGAATACTAATTTTATAGTACTTACAGTGTATAATCCAGATTTAGTGTAGTGTCTAATGACTTTCTTGACTGTGGTTAAGGAATTTCACAACTAGATTGAGAGGTAAATTGGGGAAAAGTATAATTTTAAGCAATTTAAACTCCCACAATAATCCTTATAATAGTTGTCACTACCTGTATGGCAAGACTTAGCTAATTGTGGATTAAAAATATTGTTGGGGTTTATGCTTTACTGGTGCACCAACAAAACATAGAGGGAAAGCAGGACAGGACAGTGTAGCGCTGGAAGGCAGTCTTAACACAAGAATAAAATTTGACTTCAACTTATGGCATTTATCAGACTTTCCCACCTCATGTCTTCAAAGGGAAAGCATTTAGTAGCTCTGCACTGGATGATTAAATGGCTTCTTGCCACAAATCAGTAAACAGACCAGATAGTTGTCTTTATTTTAATCTCCAGGCCTTGAATCATATTTGAAATTATGTGTCTTTTTTTCTGCATAGGAGAATTTTTCAGAATTCCTTAGTCAATGCATGCTATGGGCATTAAAAATACTCAGGTTTCTGATTTTTTTTTCTTTAAAACATAAAATCCCAGACTTCTGCATTTGTCACCTCACATCAACAGTGCCCATCAGAAGCATGTTTCAATACTGCTTCCTAATGTTAAATTTCTGGTTTTGCTTATTCAGACCCAGAAATCCCTCAAAGTAAAAGCTGCATGCTCAAAATGTCATTAAGAAAACTACCAGGTTCTTTCTTTCCAAGTATCCTGGCAGATTGACTATGACTATATGAAGGAATCATTCCTTCTTCTTGAACTGCTGCTTAAGCTGGACTGCAACAGTCCTAGAGGTGTGGACAAGTGTCCTGGCTGCACGTAGGGATTAATATAGTGAAACATAAGTGATTATTTTAGTGTCTTGTTTCATGGCCCAAGGACCGGCCATTTTCCTGCTGATCTAATCAGACTCAATCATAAAAATTTCTGAAACAGGGGCAAACAGGATATAGTAATAATAGCTTATTAAAGATACTAAGATTCAGTAGTAAACTCCAGTCTAAATGATGAGTGTATCCTTTCACCTTCCCATGCCATCTTATTATGTCAGAAAACGTGACATAAATGAAAAAAAAAAAAAAAGATAAATTTAACCCCAAATTAAGTAGAATTTAGTTAATCCTGAAAGAGGGGAGATAAGGTATGTACCCTTTCTTTGCTATTATTTATTTATTTTGAACTAACCTTATTAAATCTGAACATAGTGATTTTTAAAAGAATATACTATTACTATCAATAGAATATACTGTCACCATCGTGAAAATTTTTTAATCTACAAGTTCTTGAAAGGTGCTGTGTGCTGCTATCACACTGCTATGACCAAGAATTTGTGAAGAAACTAATTTTAAAGGCATTTCATAAGCAGAAAATAATAGTTGAAAACTTTTGGTCTCTTCCTCAAGTGAAGTCTTAGCTCTGAAAATGTAAAGCAAAATGCTGATAGAAGGTATGGCATACCGTAATGTAGATAATGAACATAGATATGCTTTTAACAAAGTTCCAGTTGCTTGTTTTCATTATAGATTTTTGCATGTTAGTAATTTAAATTACTAAAAATCAAAACTATGCAAGTAACGAACAAAATTAATGATAAATAAGATAAGATAAGATAACTGGAGTTTGAAAACGTGTTTCAATATAAGGTAAGGCCAAATCATATCCAAAACAACTGTGTAAGGTCATAAGATCTGAAAATTAAATTTAACAAGAAGTGAAAGTAACTAAAAATATTTAACATGAGAACAAATAATACCTTTTTTCATATTGCATTTTCTATCTGTTTTTATCTTTGCCTTGTTACCAGTGTTCAAAATGATGATGTTTAATACTCTGGCAGCATCTATAATTTGTTTTATTCATTTATTTAAATATTACCTGTTAACTAGATTTGGCATGCAAATCCTGGACTGTTCACAACCTCACAATTTGCTGTCTTTGTCTCAGGTGCCCTGTGACAATGCTGACAACATCCATGAAGTCCATCCTGATGTCCTCTTAAAAAGCAAACTGTCCTCAGGAATATGTCTGATACAGCAGACTTCCAAAGATGAATCTAAAAATTCGGCAAAACCGCTGCAAAGGTAAGCAATATTCTGGAACAGAAGTAGAAGATGCAATGTTCATTTCCAAGTGTTTTTTTTTTTTTAACTGCTAGAACTCTTATTTAACATATCTTCCTATACCAATATTAGGTATTGTGACATGATATATAATAAAAAGAGGGTGTACTATGTTTTGAATAAATAATTTCAGTTTTAAAATGCTCTCATTTCTTGGTCAAGTGCCCTGTTAAAAAGGTTGGTGTTTAACATTTATGTTACTTTCAGCAATACTGTAAAAACAAATAAAGCCTCTGGAAAAATAAACAAATACTTTTTCCAATAGCGAAAGTGGCTAAAGCTTATCCACTAAAGTAAACATCCTGATTTGAACTTACTTTCAGTGTTTATTTACTTTTAGCAGCTTCAAACCAGCCACCTAGTTGATTTACTTTAAGGATTAACTACAGCTGAAGAAGACTGCATATAATTTACCAGAGTTAATAATTATTGTTGGTCGGAACTGTGATGATTATAGTGTGTATAACATTGAATGAGCAATTTGTCCTCTGGTGACAGTTTAGAGAGAGTACAATACCTGCAGATACTTTAGGACTACAAATGAGTTGTATCCTACCTAGCTCAGGGCCACAAATTTTGAAACTACGTGACCTAGGTTGGATTCTCAATGTTTTAATACTGTGTAGTTATCTAGTAATTATTTTTGTGTGTGTGTGTGTGTGTGTGATAACTCCCAGTTGTGTTTTTATGCTAAGTAAGAATGAAATCAGTCAAGCTGTTTTTGTGTTATAACTCATTACCCTGAACGTTAAGCTGGTCTGTAGACATGCTGACTGGCATAGTAAAGACTTTATACAGATCACAAGGGTTCACAGGGAATTGTGGTCCAAATGGTGCTCTATAGAAGAGGCAAGAAGGAGGAAAACAGCTCTGAAGCTCAAGCATGAGTTGAAAGTCAAGGGGAAGTATCAAGCATGTAGTACTTTAACTTTTGCAACTCAAAGAGGTAAGAGAAGATTTTGTTGAGAAGCACATGTTCTTCAAACCATAGTAGGTGAGGGAAGCTGTGAGTCTTACATGGCTCCTTAGTCAGGTTGGAATTAGAGAAGTGAACACCATGTTAAAGTACTGAGGTGGTCATCACCACCTGCAGTCCTCTTCTGCAGCGAGAAGGGTTGTGATACTGTCAAGGATTTCCATGCCTCCATACATTCCCCTTTCCTTTGCAAGGGAGTCACTGGTTTGAACAGCCAACCAGCCAACAACCGGGGTCAGGCTGAGGGGGTGGAAAACTCAGGTAATCTTGTGCCTGATTTCTGTGATCCTGTACTGGTAGAGCTGTTCCTAGGAGCTGCAGCCTTTTGGAATAAAACACGTAAATCCTGAATCAAGACAGCTTCTCTGAGGGGTGTGTGGGCTGTGGGCTGGCCCAGATTATAGTGAAAAAAAAAACCCCAAAAAATCCACCTCACTTGTATATGATTTGGGAGCCTAAGTGAGTTCAGCCCCATTTTTGTTATCCTCCTTTATCCTATCTGTATCCAAGCTGCTGTGCACCTGATTTCACTGGATTTGTTGCAGGCAGTTGTGCAGCCTATCAAGTCTGTAAGCATCCAGATTTATATTAGAAGCAGGGTTTGTTTTCTGACCATAGCAAGAAAGTTACAAAGATCTACTAGATTATTTTTTTTTGAGATGATTTTAAATGTGAAAAACTGGCACCTTGATATGAGTATAAATTTGAAAGATGTCTTCAGGATGTCCCAGCAGGAAATTCATGTCAACCTGTGAGAAGCTGTAACTATTTGAAGAAGGGCATGTGAGCTAAGCCTTCCAGGGAGAGTTTGGAGGGTGGTAAAAGTATAAAAGGGAAAACTGGACTGATTTTTGAGTCAGAAACAGCTTTTGTGCTAGTGAGCTGGTAGAAGGAGATGTTTGTGGTTTTATTAAACTAGATTCAAAAGGACTGTTGGGGATTATATAGAAGTAGGAAGGAAAAAGAAAAGTGGTGTATGTCTGTCGTGTGTATCTATGTGAGATAAGATATTGTTTCTTTTTTTACCCATACCTCAACAATCAGATCCCTAAATCTGAGAGTTAATAACTATGAAACTCCAGGATCTAAGGCCTCCTCTGAAACTAATATGTGTGTACAAAGTTCCTTGGGTGGAAATCATAGAAATCAATTTAGAATAAGTCTGATGTCATGCTGTAAGGATTTTATACAGGTAACATTTGTCTGTGGATTTCTTAGAAATTTCCATGATGTCACCCACTGTTTGCACATATGCACAGAGTTATTCAACTATAATCACTTTTGTGAAGTATTTTAGTTTGGACTGTGTATGTGTCCCAGAGGTTTTAGCCTTTCTTTTATTAGCATATCTACACACTATTCTGCTTGTTTAGTTTAATGTTATTTATCTCCATTTGTGTTTCTGTCATCCCTAATGTGAATTTTTAATGTCCTTTAGTCCTGTTATATTTGTTCTTGCCCTGTTAGTCTCTAACAGGTTGTTCTGAAACAGTAAAAATACAAGTTTGAGAGAATGCCTTATGGCATACAGTTAAATATAGCGACTAAACTCAAATACAAGAATGAAAACTATTTTATGGCTTAATTGTCTCATTAAAGTTTGCTATGAGCTGTAGAATTCTGACTTTATGCAAATGTCTTTGAAGATACCATTTTCATTAATCATGTAGCAACTTTTAATAGAATGAATTTATTAAAGGGATATTTGGCAATGCAAGAGATCTCATACTATGTAAAAATTCAATTTTGTCTTCGTCAGCAACAACCTAAGTGCTGAAAGCACTTCATCTATTCCATAGATACTTGAAAAAAGGAAACCAGAGACCTTTCAAATACCTTAGAATCTCAGTATAAGAACTTAATGTGAAACTTCCATCTGGAAATTACAAGGCCAGATGGTTGTATAAATCCCAGCAGAAAATATTAATCTGCCACTTTTTTGTATAACTGATTCTATTTGAAGAAGAATTTATTAATCAGCTTGGCACATCATTTAGTGTGTCATTTCTATCAGCCTGTAGCCTTTAGCTCTGTTTGTACCAAGTCCTCTTTCATTTGTAGAATATGGTGGAGGTAATAATTTCTCTAAACAGATGCAGGATGATGTTGATTTAAACTGTTTTACACAGAAGTGTGATGAAGAAGAGCAGATGAAAATCATTAAGTAAAATTCTTCAGTAAAGATTCTTGCTATCAAATCTACCTAGATTATGAATTTATTTGTCGTACCTCTTCTCTCCACCATGTAAAGACAATATTTAGAAAAAGCTTGAGCAAGGTAACGAAAATAAGAAAATTTACTTAATGAAACCTGATTTAGAGTTCTGTGCTACTTTATTAATCCAAAGAAACAAAATTGGTTACTGAATCCATATCTATCAAAATCTGAACTCATGCAAATATCTTACTGGACTGTCTTCCTAAAAATTCTGTAAGCCAATACTTCAGAATAAGATGTGAGCATGTAAAAAAATACTAGTAAAGGAGAACATGCGGCGTGTGGACCTTACTGTAGATTTTATTCTATTCTGTATGACATGTTTCCGAACATTCAGTGTGTAGGCATTTTGTGTTATTCAGGTTTATATTTACATCACATATATATCTATAGGTAAACCCACAATCACACATGCATACATCACTATTAAGTTTTACACACTTACTGGAATTTTACTACCGTCTTAAAAACTGTGTTTGGGAGCAATAATATTGCCCTCTCTACTTAGCAATTTATTTCTGATATATTTAATTGCTACAGATTTCATAGAATCATAGAATGGTTTGGGTTGGAAGGAACCTTAAAGCTCATGTAGTTCCAACCCCGCTGCCATGGGCAGGGACACTTTCCACTAGACCAGGTTGCTCAAAGCCCCATCCAGCCTGGCCTTGAACACTTCCAGCAAGGGGACATCCACAGCTTCTCTGGGAAACCTGACTTTTTCTTTGTTGGGATGCATTGCTTCTGAGCTTGGAGGAGGTGATCCTTGAATATTAATCACCATTCTTGGGCCCCTTTTCCTTTCAGAGTTTTATCCCATGGTACTCTTTCAAGAAAATCCCTGAAAAGGCCAATATCTGCTCTCCTGAAAACCAGTGTAGTGATATTTTTGTGCCCTCCTCACTTCCCTAAGGATCCTGAACTCCACCATGTCATGGTCACTGCATCCAAGGCTGCCCTTGAGCTTCACATTCCCCACCAGCCCCTTCTTGTCAGTGAGAACAAGGTCCAGGGCTTGTGAACATGAGGCTGCTTCTATTTGTCTATAAAGGACCTAATCTGCTTGGTCTTCCTGGCTGGGCAGCCTGTAGCAGATGGCCATTATAATGTCACCTGTCCCTGCCCTCCCTTTAATCCTGACCCATAAGTTCTTGGTTGGCTCCTCATCAGTCCTCAGGTGGAGCTCTGTGCACTCCAACTGGTCATTGAAATACAGGGAGTCACCCCATCCTCATCTCCCCTGCCTGTCCTTCCTAAAGAGCCTGTATCCTTCCATCCCAGCACTCCAGTCATAGGAGCTATCCCACCATGTCTCGATGATTTTATCTGAAGAACAGAGAAACACGAGTTCATTACTTTCTCTTCTTTGCCTTTTAATGCAACACACAATCATCTAGTCTGGTCCCTGCCTGAGAAAATATAGGTGATGTTACACTTATGAGAGATGTATAGGACAGAGCTATTTTTTTTTGTGTATTTACATTAGCTTTTTAGTTTGGAACAGCATTTTTTAGGCTAATATCCCAATAGCCCCTAATCGCTTTGCTTTGGTTTACATCATAGAAAAGACTTGTGAAGCAAGAGATAGATTTCTTTTTAATAAAGTAAAACAAAAAAATGCTAGCCAGGAATGTTCAAACAAATTCAAATCCAGAATGGTTAGGTGGACAAGACTAGAGCTTACTCAAAGTTATGCCTTCCTTCTTGAACATGATATAATTGTCATTCCATCTTCAGTACAAACTGTTTTGTTTTATGCATCTGCTCCTACTACTGGGCCACATTATTTGCTAGCGTAGGTATAAATTTAGCCTTTGAAAACAATTTTTACAGTAATTCTTTCTAGAGAAGCCAGATATTTATGGACCTCATCTAAAAAAAGGTATCTCTGCCACCAATTTTTTAGAAAAGTCTACTGGTTCTGGTTTTCTCCCATCACTTTTCTAAACTAAATATAACAAGGATGGCACACACTGCTAATTTCATATAAAATTATTTCCATTAAGAAAGGTGACACTACGTAGCAAAACCAAGTAAAAACACACAAACTGTTCTTGGTTTTAAGGTTCAGATATTTTTACAGACTTTAGTAAACAATAACAATTAGCAGTATAGAATCAATTGAGGCAATGTGAGGATTAATTTGGTAGAATTGGAAGACTAAACCCTGTGTATGTATTGAATACTCTATTTCTTTTAATCAATTGTGACTGTGTTGTTTTTTGATCCATAACCTAGAAGTCATCAACATTACATAAGAATATTGAAATGTTTGTTTTAATTTGACACCCCCCCCCCCCCCCCCCCCGATAATTTTGTGGATGTCAGTGCAGTAGGAAAAGAAGAGAATGAATTGCCTCCCAGGATCAAAATCTGCCATATGTTTAATTGTATTAGATGTCCCTACAACTTCCCAAGGAATGCTGGGGGAGGTGCCCAATGATTTGATTTTTAGAAAAGGCTGCTCACTAAGAAACAACAGTACAAAATGTACTATATATTATGGAACCAAATTATGTCATGTTGTTGTGGTTTAACCCTGGCCAGCAACTAAGCACCATGCAGCCGCTCACTCAGTCCCCCCACCGTGGGGTGGGGAAGAGGACTGAAATAGTAAAGTGAGAAAATTCATGGGTTGAGATAAAGAAAGTTTAATAGGTCAAGTAAAAGTCGCACACACATTCAAGGCAAAACAAGGAATTAATTCACCACTTCCCACCAGCAGGCAGATGTTCAGCCATCTCTGGGAAAGCAGGGCTCCGTCAAGCATTAACAGTTACTTGGGAAGACAAATGCCATAATGCTGAATATTCCCCCTCCTCCTTCTCCCATTTTATATCTACTCAGTATGGCACTTTATGGTATGGTATATCCTTTTGGCAGGTTGAGGTCAGCTGTTCTGGCTGTGTCCCCTCCCAATTTCTTGTACCCCCCCCAGCCCTCTCGCTGGCAGGGGCTGAGAAACTGAGAAGTCCTTGACTTAGTATAAACATCACCCAGCAACAACAAAAAACTTCACTGTGTTATCACTATTACTCTCACACCAAATCCAAAATACAGCACTGCCCCAGCTACTAAGAAGAAAGTTAGCTCTGTCCCAGCTCAAACCAGGACAAGTATATGTGAGTTACCCAGTGTATTTTCATGAACAGGTTTCAGCTGTAAAAATTGTAATTTATTATTACAAATTTTTAAGGGAACTTTCCTGTTAAAAGAATGAATTAGCTAATTTTAAATTATTTGGTACAATGATAACTCTTCCATTTAATGCCATACAAAGTAGCCCTTTTAATAATAAGACTTTTAACCTGCAAACAAACCCAAAGCTTTCATATTATCTTTGTCCTTATTTCATTCGTCCTCATCTGATGAAAACAAATCAGTTATGAATGCATTGTACTAATTTCAGTAAACAAAAGAACAAGCATTTAGAAAAGTAAGAGCAAACCTCTCAATTTCAGGAAACTACTTAAAATAGAACATGCAAATAAAAACAAAGTACATTTAAAGATGTTATCAATAAATTAAAGAGTTCAAATGAACAAATTTGAGGCAGTAGCTATGAATGAAGATGGCATTCTTGCTTAGGAACAGTATTCATTACTGTTGTTTTATAGAGGAATGAAGGCAGGTTAATTAACATTGATAATATACAGCTCTGGGCTGGCTTCAGGGGTGGTGGGCTGGCTGATGTAGATAAGGTGCAGCTGTGGCTGGTTCCTGCTATGTAGTTAAATAGCTCTAAGGGGTATGAAGAGGAGTGCTGGAGGAAAATTTTATATAACTAGATGTTCTGTACAGCTTAATGGGCCCTAATGGAGGGTTATTTCTATAGTTTAAGAATTGTTTTATCTAGTTATCTGCAAATTTGGCATGTAGACAAAGATAGGTATCCAGCTGATTCACTAATCAAAGAAAAGTGATGCAGCTTCAGAAAAATTGCTATGCATCCTGAAGTATGCTTTCAAGCATGTGGGGAAAATTGCTCCTGATATGTCTGATTTTTGTCAGATAGTTTCTGGTAATAAGTGTGGATGCTTCATGATTGAAGAAGAAAACATTATATAGATGGAAAATAATAAAGTTATTTTTGTCCATGTCTTAAAAATGTTGGTTGCTTAAAAAACCCTTCTGTGATGCTTTAGGAAAACAGATTTCCCATAACCAGAAATCTTGAGACTTTTGGACATAAGAATATGAGGGAGGAAAACATATGCAAAGATTTTTGTCACCCATTTCTTGTGATTAGTAGCTTAGAATTAAATAATATAACTGTTGCAGGAGCACTTTGTAGAGATGTATGATGCAACTATGAGACAGCAATTCCAGTATCTTGCTTTTGTTTCATTAATCATTGCTTTTTCTCCCACCTTTGTAAAAGAGCTCAAGGAGATGACTGTGGCCATGAGATTTTGCTTTCATGAGTTCTAGACAGACTTTTCTAAATATAGAATTTACTGGAATTTAGTGTCATACTCATAAGTTTTAACTTTGTCCTTCTATACTTAAAGGTATAACATTTTTAATTAATAATTTGTATGAATTTTTGGTATATGTTTCTCCAGATGTGTACTATGTGTATAATTCTGTAGGGTCTAGGAAAAGGAACATTTCTGTATTTTGGATAATTACTTAGGGAGTTTGGACATTTGTAAGTCAAATATGGCATGGATAATTTCCCTACCTCTTTCATCTACTGAAAATTGTGTCTACGCTCTTCATTTTCAGTATGAAGCCATCAACATGCCCTAAACCCTAACACCTGTGGAACCCTATTAGGACTACATGACCAAAGGAAATATGGACCTGGCTTTCAGTTTAATATTGCTATCCAAGATGAATTTATACTGCTTTAGGCTATAGTGAAAATTGAGTCTCACAACTGCACCTTTTGTTATCTAACAATTAATTCTGTCATTTTTGTAAATATTTTTCATGTTTTATATTGTCTAGGGCAAGTGAAAATGCACCAGCTTGATATTTCTTTTCTGGCTGTACTGCAATACCAAACGTATTTCAATACTGGAAAGAGTATTTTTCTGACAAAACATTTAACATACTCTGAAGAAGGCAAGAGTATTTCCCCCCGACTTTGTATGTATTTTTAGAATTGCATTGTTCTGTTTCATGATCATAACTAACAGCTAAAAGATTACTTATTGATTATGAATCAGAAAAGTTGTTTTATCACATTGCTAATATTTAAAATGTATTGTTTTCTGGGTTCAGTCTGCACTGACCTGGAAAAACTGCACATAAGTACTTTGAGACTGTCTTGAGGTGATTGAAATGCCTGTGTTTCATAGCTGGGAAGGTTTACTATCCTGCCGGTATTCTTGTTTTAAATATATAGAGTTTGAAGGCTGGGTCATCTGTCATAATTTTTCAGACTCAGTGATTGTAGCCTGTAGTAGACTAAAATAAACAATGTTGGTGTTAAAACAAAGATTTCTTTGAGGAGTTCCAACATTAGCAGAAGGTAGTATTCAGAAAACAGGCACTGGCAGTGCTCTGCCATGAGGTGTTTCTGGTTCTGAATGACAGAGTAGATTTTGAGTCTGTTAGTGGGGGCAGCCCAGAGCAGTTCTCTGTGCTTTCATTGTCTGGTTGTTTCCCGACATTCTTGACTTAAAGCACTGAATCCTACCTAATGTGATTTCAGTAAGGTATATAAAACTTCCCCCTTTGCTGATTCCCTCAAATCCTAACAAAAATCGTAAGAGTCACAGTCCCTGTCGCTCTTCAAGTCTCACCAAACTCCCACACCCTGTCTATTTAATTCTAGTGGAAGGAATGACTTAATGCATCTGGTGTGTTTGCTCACTCCTGTTAACCTAAGCATGAGTTTCACCCCCTTCATCTGACCTGACTGGTCCTGCTGTGTTAATTTCTGTTACAAATTACACATTACAAATTATGTTACAGACAAACAAAAAAAAACCCCAAGTGATGCACAATACAATTGCTCACCACCTGCTGACTGCTGCCCAGCCAGTCCCTGAGCAGCAACTGGTGGCTCCCAGCCAATTCCCCCGGTTTATACACTGAGCATGACATTCTGTGGTCTGGAATATCCCTTTGGCTAGTTCCGGTCAGCTGTCCTGGCTCTGCTCCTTGTGCACCTGCTCACTGGCAGAGCATGGGAAACTGAAAAGTCCTTGATTTAGAATAAATTTCACCCAGTATCTCAGTACTTTCCCCAGGACCCTTTGAAGGATTATGGAATATTTTAGAAAAATCACTTGGAGGTCCAAGTAGACAAGATTTATCTGATTGATGTATTCTTCCTTAACAAAGGGAGTTTGAACAAAATGTCTCTTTACTGTAAATATAGTAAGCCTCTGTTTTAGGAAATTTGTACGTTGACTATAACATGTTGGGAAAGTTAGAATATTTTGGATTATTTTTGCCAGTAATTCAGATTATATTGTAACAATTCTATGATCGTGGAAGTGTTGGTGAAAAGGATTGAGATTTTGAGAGCTTTCATTTGACAAAGGAGACTAATGTAAAAAAAAAACACCCCACAGTTATTAGAATTTGTGTATAGAAAAGCTTAGAAAATGCTTAAAGAAGATTAAGACGGAGGGGAGGAAAGGAAGGTTTATTTAAGGAACACTTACTCTGAAGGTTTTATATGGGAACTCTTTTCAGGCCCTCTAGTTTTCTCTGGCAGTGTCAAGAAAAATGTGATAAATAGCTGCCTTGAATTTAGCAATAAGAAGTATTAATTCTACCTTTTGGTTTATGCTTAAAAGTTAACTGGGTTGTAGGTCTGCTTCAGTTTAGCCAGTTTTTTTTTCTTTTAATTTCTTTGCTTTATTCAGTAGGTTTTGTTTCTTTTGCTTGCCTTGCATCAGTCATGAGGCATTTTTTGTTTTCAGTTAACTGCAATACTATTATTTTCCTGAAAGACAGAAACTTTCTTAGCTATATGTTGCATAAAATGTAACATTGGATTTGTCAAGGCAAAGTGTCTCAACACTCAACAAAGCAGAAAAACCTTTTCAAGAAAGAGGTCTGCTTCTAAAATCTCAACGATGTATTTAGGGTATCTCTAATGCAATAGATTTGCATTATGCTCCTTTGAAGTTCTGAAGTTTTCATCTCATGCAAAAACAGCACAAGAAGCTGAATACAGTTTTGAATTTTCTCCGATTTTTGTTTAATCTCATGATAAAATGTTTAATTTTCTTTTGAAACCTGTCATTTATATGTCATTTTCCTTTTTCCAGTATTTATTTGATACCCAAAAAATCAACATAAAATACATGTACAGGAAAAAATAGTCAATGAGTGGCATTCAAGGCTTTTAAGTTTGCTGCAAAAGTGAAGGAGCTTTGAAGGAGCAGGTCTGTCTTTTCACCTTAAACCAGACTTTTCGAATGGATCTGTTGCTCTTTGATAAATTATAATTTCCCATTCCACCATCATAATTTTCTTCTGGAATAGTCTGTGAGTTTTGACTTAGACTACTTGATGAAAATAAGTAAATTATATCTGATTCTTTCAATATTTTATTTGAACTGCCCATTTATACTTGCTGCTGCTGCTACCAAGTAAAAGGTCTGTCTAAACAAATACTTTTTGGATAATTACATTTTTTGAAAATACATCCATAAAAAATGTTGAAAACAATATTTTCCTGAATTCCTAGTGGTCACTTTTTACTTACAATAAGCATAAGCTGATTCCTACAATTTTAAGGAAATTACAGTTTCAGTGGAAGTGATGCCTGGTCTTTTCTAATTGAGAAAAATGTCAGTTATGTTCTGTTTTTTATATGATACTGCACAAATTTATCTTCCACAAGAATTAACCATGAAAGCACTTACCTGAAATTGTGCAATAATACATAGTATGTGTTTAATTAGACATAAAAGGACAACTTCATTTGAAAAACTTCTCTTTGGCTCATTGAGGAGTATTTTGCATTTTTACAGCTCATTTTGTAGGCAATAACTTTTTGTGCTTTGTAATTCTCTGGGGTTCCCAGTTTTAATTTTATTTAGATACCTTTCCTGTGTTTTAATTAATTTTTATGGCAATGGAGCACAGACAGTTCTTTAGTAAGTGCTTGGTTCACAGCATTTTAAAAGATAATTATTACTGTACTCCTTTTCCTGTCGCTAGCTGTATGATGTTGTCACTTCCTCCTGAATTAGTTAGCATATATGTCTGGCTTAATTTTGTATTTATTTGTTTGCTTGTTTGAGTGATTTAGGGAAAAAGTTGCATTTCCAAATGCTGCCAAGACTAAAATTAATTTGGTTGTCATGTTTCGTGCAATCTGAAAGTAGAGCTGGCTAAACAAACCTTAATACTAATAAAAAGAACACAAGAATCAGAAATTAAGAGTCTGTGAAGAATTAGATAGGCTCCTTATAAATTTCCGTGAAGCTGAATTTGTGGGAGTGAGTGTGGAAGGTAAACGCCTTTAAAATCTTTTGTCTTCCAGCCAGCCTCTGTCTCACAAACATTCCCAGGTGCCATGCAGGTGCCATTACTGAGATGAGTAAATTGAAACCACTCCTCAGATAGGAATGCTACATATATGCAGGTCAGTAGCACAGAACTAAAATTATTTGAACTCTGCAAGGCTGAAATTCTTTGGTTTATATGAAGAAAATCTGTTTATTGCAATAGCAGGTAGGTCCATATCAGTTACTCAGCTTCTCAGTTACGAGCTGAAAAGACCTTACACAGAATAGATTTTCACACAGAATTTTTGGGTTTTCCTACTGAAACTCATATTATGTTGAAAGTATTTAGGGACTTTCCTTGTGAGTGAAAAACAAAACAATATTTCCAATGAAATCTGTGGTTTATGACTGAATGCAAACATAGTTGTTTTAATGTGGGTGAATATTTTTAGTTTTCTTTTTTTAACTTGCCAGTTGCTAAACAACTGGCAGAGAATAAGCTAGTGCTGTACTCTGCATGCATCGTGCCATGGATCCTATCTAAACACTGTGAAGTGCTCAATTCATACTCTTTGGTAGTTAAACCACACATTAGAAAATAACATTTAGGGATCTAATAGTGCAGTGCTTGGGAACTAGACAGGTGAACAGAACTGGATGGAAAATTACTTGAATGACAAACATGCATCCTTGCATGAAACCCAGGTCCTTTCTCCCAGTTTTCACAGAGGAGTTCACCCCAGTTTTTCCGATTGGAACATTTTCTGTTTTCCACTATATTCAGTGAATTTCATATCTGGCTGTTATTGTGTGAATTCTTTCTGAAATCTTCTTAATAAATATTTGCTTGGAGGAAGAGATACGAAAAAAGAATTAGCCTTTGACAGCAGGAAAACAGGTGTACAAGCAATATATGATACCAGTAACATTACTTTGGACATGGAGAGCATAATTTACAAAGAGTTTGTAAATGACTCATTCATTTAGGCTCTGTTCCCTGTCATCATCATCATCATAATTTTTCCATCATCTTTGAATGATTGAGGATGATTTCTTCCAGCTAATGTTTTACCCTTCTCGTTTTTCCAAAGTCACCATCAATACGTGATCTAACCTGTCAGCCTTTGAGAAACACTCCTACTTTGATATGAAAAATTTCCAGTCAGACAAAACAAATAGGAAGCTACTATTCAGTGGCTGTTGCCTGTATTTTGAAAGTGTCATATGATGCCTGGATGGATAGATAGACAGACAAAGAGTAACAGAAGACAGTTCAGATGCTGTTTTTGAAGGAACCTCTTACATCACTGCGCTACTGGCCATGTACAAGAAAAATTTGTAAGGGAATGAGTTATTATGTGAGCTAGTGATGACAAAATTTATAGATGTCTTTATATGTACCTGACCTCTTCCAAAAACATGTAGCTTACTGAAATTCCCAGAATTTCAAAGAATAATGAAGTAAATTAGTAGAGATAACGGAAATATTCCTTGCTAATAGGAAGGATTCCTTCCTCAGAGTTTCTTTGACCCATTTTTTTTTTAATTCTGTGTAAACAGAAAGTGATTCAGTAGGAATTTTCCACATTTGTTCAGAGAGCTATTTGCAATAATATATTTACATGTATGGGTATTTTATTTGTTATTTGTGAGATTTCTTTAGAACTTCCATCTCAGGCTTTTGTACCCTGTTGGTCTTTTCATCTCCTACTTTGTTCAAATTTCTTAGACCTCTATACTTAACACAAAACAAATTATCATATTTTCAAAACCTCTCTTGTTCTCCTGAATTGTACCATAATGTTATGGATGTTGTGACACTGTGTTCCTTCAATAAATACATTGAAAGTAATAGATTTAATATTAGGGAATAGGCTTTTAACAGCATGAATAAAGTCATAGTATTTGCCTTCACATTACTGGTACTGCGTTCTAGCGCTTGATCTACAGGATTAAGCAGTATCCCCTGAAAGAAGTAGCTTTTCCTGGAGAAATAACCAGTAGTTTTCTGATTGGCTGAAAGGTAGCAGGAAAATGATAGAGTCAAGAATTATGAAGTCTCTTCATTATTAGTAACTTAGATTAAGTTATTATAGGACAGCTGTTGCAGAAGAGACAGGCACAGAATTGTAGAATTCATTTTAAGAAATACTGTGGCTGCGTAAGTATGAGCTCTGTCTCACCTGCTAATGAAAGGCTAGGTTGTGGTCTGTGGTTTGCTTGAAAACAAACCTCACAGAGCCTCTCAGTTAACCTCCGATACAGCAGGAGCATCGAACTTGGCTTTTGTTTTGCAAGGTAGGGCTTCTTCTCTTTCTCAGGTCTTTCTATATAAAGGCTTCCCACGGCTTATGTTTCACTGTCTCTTTTACATCCCACCTTGCCCTGCCTTCCAGGTCTGTCTGGAAATCACCCTAAAAGGCTAAAATCCATGGTATGAAATAAGTTTGCAGAAGGGTCTCATGAGCATCAGGGACCAAAAAGGCCCCCCTTTTCAGCTGGTAACCAGGAAAATACCTCCTCCTCTTTACATCCATTAGTCACCTGTTGCCTATTACCAGAAAGTTGAGGGTAGTTCCTGAGTAGTTCCAGGGAAAGTTGGGTTTGAGCTCTGATCTTTAATAGTGGAGGAAGTATTTCTCCTTCGGTGTTGCTTCTGAGGGAGTGCTCTAAGAGGAAAGCAGTTAAGCTTTGGTGCAAAGGGGGAATGTCTTTATGAAACAGGTTTCTGCCTTCCAGCTTGCTTGAATGAGAGACGTGTTGAGGGAGTCTCTCCAACCCACAGTTATTTGCTGTAGTTCTGAAGTTCTTCAGACATTTTCTAGATGTGTGTGTGGGGGATGTAAGAAAGCAGAATAGAAAGTTTCTGAGGAAAAGGTGGAAGCACTAGATCCAATTCCATCAGTGCCTACCCCCAGGTAATCTTAATATAGACCTACACCCTTAAATTTGTTTTTCTCGAGAGCCTTACTGAGCTGGGGAAAGTGTGTGCTTTTATATCTAGAAAGAGGCTGGTGTTCATTTTATTTTTTTAATAAAACAAAACCCCTGGGAGACATCTCTTTTACTCTGCAGAGTATGTGGAATTTCTTTTCCTGACATGCTTCTACTGAAGAACTGCACAAATTGCTGCAGTTCATGGCTTTTCACAGACTTGGAAAGAGCTTGAAGCTCAGGAATCGAGTTAACTGCAAATACATAAACTTCCTGACTAAGGCTTTTACAATTATTTGAGGCAAGATTCAAATGAATTTGCACATTTGCTTTTGGCATTTTTTTTCAAACTCAAAAAACACGTTTATTAGCTAAACTTCTATTGAAGGAAAAAGATGATTAAATAGTACATCAACACTGAAAAAACATTGGTGTGTAATTTAATGATGTTTTTCCAAAAACTGAAACAGATTAATTTAAATCAACTGAAGACATTGTAAGAATTTTTTTTTTTTGGTCCCTTTTTCTGGCTTATTCTTTCCTAATACTGTTGTTCTATGACAAACTTTTCCCCAGAAGTACATCATCACACAGAATCTGAAATTGCAAGCTTTGGGTACTTTATGTAATACAAGATTATGAATAGAGCAAAGTGCTAAGACGTGACAGTGCATTGAAGTTTAGAAAACAGCACGCAAGGAGAAAGTGCTCAGGTGAATACCACATAAAGAGGAAGAAATTCTCTCACCATAAAAAGGAGAAAAAATGTTTCAGTGCCCTGACTGTGGATATACAAGTTAGTCTCTGTGCGCAACCTTATGTACAAATCCAAATGCTTCTTGTGCTTCTTATAACTGTAAACATACATCTTCATTAAAGATGCATCAGTAGCCATGCAGAACCATGCATGGAAACATCATGAAGTGCAGCCACTTGACGTTTACCAATAGCAGAAGGATAGATAGTGTTTGAAAATACAGATTGTATTAATTTGACACCCAGCTCAGAGGCACAAAAACCAATGAAGCTGAGTGGAACAGGGCTAATGGAATTCTTTCCTCCCTATAATATTTGAGCAAAAGTTTCAACAGGAATAAAACAATAGGGAAATTTAGGTTAAACTCCGATCTTTGTGATAACAAAAAGCATAGAGATAAAAATGTGAGAAAATGTCTCGAGTCTAGAACACAAATTTAAACTTTCATATTTGAAATGAAGTTTATGTTCAGAATATATGTATTTTGAAAGAGTATATATGTAAAGGGCTAAACTACACAGGCATAAAAAACAGTTGAGTTAGAGAAGTCATGTGGTGTAGTAATAATTGTTTCTAAAAGTAAGCATTAAATGTTAGTCTCGACATTAATATATTGTGACACCTTTCACCTTTGCTGAAAGGGAGAAGAGAAGCATGTCCCTCCCTGGCTTTATTTGTCAGATATATGAACCTTGTAACTTTGTGGTCAGTTAAAGGAGAGATTAGCACTCAAAGAACCAATTTCTAAATATATTCAGTAATAGAAAAAAAAGTAAATTCATTCTAAATAAAATATAACGCTTTCAAGCATAGCATAAATATCCACCAAGCCCAAGCAGTGTATGATTTTTACTCTGTCCCTTAGCGTACTTATTTTTTCAGCTTTCTGCACATTCAGTATGCAACTGGCAGGCAGTATTGTAACAGTTCAATATCTGAATGATTGCAGTGGTGCAGAAATGTATTTGAAATGAACGAAAAAAGCATTCAATCAGTTTGTTCTCATTTAAGCTGTGAAAAGAGTTAATTATATATAAAGTTAGATTTGTTACCATAGTTAGAATAAAACCTGCATACTGCTACTAAATCTAAGCAGTGCTGTGGTGGTGTATGTTGAAGCATAAACCAGCTTGATTTTGCTGCTAAGAACACTGAAGTCTTGAAAGATAATCCTGTATACCATGTAGCATAGTAAATGGGCATTACTACTGGGTGGATTCACTTGTCAGTATTTATTCTGTTCCAGCATATTGTCATATAAGAACAAACCAAGGGAAAAACATTATAAGAATTTTCTCTCAGTCTTAGAGCTATGTGTAGTCTTCATTCACATATGTTCTAACAATATAGATTTTATAATCTGCAATAGAGAGTGGAAATTCATATTTCAGGCTTCCATTTAAGTAAAAAAAAAAAAATGTCCCTGAGGCACAGTGCTCTGTCAAATTAAAACTTCCACCAGAAAACTGTCATTAGTGCAAACCTGCCTTTCAAATATTAGCAGTGTATGTGAGCAGAGTGCCCAACTGCACTGACCTGTATTATGCTGTTCTTTGTATTCAAAAGATAATGTGGGGGGTTTTTTTAAAGAATTTTATTTATTCACTTCAGGCTAGGTTTTAAATGTAGTCTGACATCTCAGAAAATAGTGCATGTTTTTGAAGCCCATTAGAGCTCTTTCGTACTCAGACGTGGGAAATGGAGCGACTTGTCTTAATGCATTTGCCTTGTGTTTGATTGGGGACTGGAGCCCCACCAGCTCAGATTAATGAGCTGCCTCTTGTTAGATCTGCTGTGTCTCTTTACTGACATAAAATGACCAGCAATCCTTTCTGCCATCTAAATGTGTGATCATATACATTTTTGTCTATTTTTAATGGTTTTTTGCTTGGGTTAAAGTTTTTAACTTTTGACACAGGTCCATCTTACAGGTGTAGAGCATCTAACCACTTCAAAATAGTTATTTTATTGGGTCAAGTTTTGAATTTTCTGTTAAGGCCAGCATCCTTTTTCTCAAAAGTGGTTTGTCTGAAGAGAAAGAATACTGTAAGTGATATCTTTGTTTATAGAATGGCTTCAGTTATTAAATGGAGGGACTAGTTCATACACCTTGTGGCATCTGCTGAAACCATTTCTGTCAAGCCAAAATTATTTAACTGAATTCCCACTTTGGACCCCAAAATTGCCTGTTTACAACAAAAATGAGCTGCGTTACAAGTCTCTTATGAGCACATTTATTCTTTATGTCTTTTCTTTTGCACTAGCATTACAGTTTCAGAAACAGTTCTCTCAAATTTCCTGAAAGTGATGAGGGCATGCCATGCTCCTTATTATCTATAATGAAGTGGTCACATAGACAAAGAAACTCTTCCATTTTTTTGATAAGCAGATTATCTTGGAACAGCTTCTGCTTATGTTTCACCTAATATGATCAAAAGTCCCATTGAGGAAAGGCTGAAATTTTTGGAACATGTGCTTTCATGCTCCAAACATGATTCCAACATCAGTCCTTACATCAGAGGTGTCTGGTTTTGCTTTGCAAATAATCCCTGGATATGAGGGTCTACGCTGCATGTTAGCTCTGAGCCCAGTGTGTTATCTGTTTCAAAAGTTATCTTCTATTCATAACACATAAATCAATACAAAAAATCAAGCATAAACTTCAACAATCATTAGGTTACACCGGGGAAGAAATAATTTGGGATCTTGTTATCTTTAAATTTGAATGTGTCAACCTTTTACCATGCACTTCAGTGATGTTGGACAGAAAACTGTGGTGAAGTGTGCCTGCGGACAGACAGAAACATTGCCTTCTAGAAAGTCCTGTGAGATCAGCAGGACATGCAAAGCCAAGGCAGCCTTTGGATCTCTCAGGGAAAATGCCACTGAGCTTTGGATCTCTGAAATCCTGATTGTATGAATGGATAGAGCAAGGTCTGGAAGAGTATGAAGCCATCTTCTCTTGGCTTTTCAAAAGCATCATGTATATGTAGAAAGGGTATTAAATGTCAGGGAGCCAAGGAGATTTCTAGAAAGGTCTGGTCAGAGAGCTGACTTGCCAGTCATGGCATTGAGAGATTTCTTCTGTAGAACAGTTAGGGCTTATGTGATATGGATTTTAAGTGGTGCATGACTTCGCTGCAGAGTGCCTAGTATTCTAGCACCTAGTATTCAAGCATTGAAGCCATCCTCAGCTGATGGAAAGTTTAAACTCTGAAAAAATATATGAATGCATCACAGGCATGTTTTACCTTTTTTATTTTGTACTATTTCAGCTAGTTATTAAAAATTCTAGGACTCGATTGTAACATGTGGAGAACTTACCAGTGTATTTAAAGTTATGTTTTCACTTCCCATACACAGATGTCATTAAACTTGCTAGTATTTGGCATTCCTTCAAAATAAAAATGTTATGACTCAAATTCACAGAAAAAAGCTATAAATCGCTTCTAGAATAATGTGTCTTGACCTGCACCTCATATTCTGGATGTGAAACCCTTATAAAACAGTTTTCAGATCAGCTTTGTCAAGTGCCATGAAAGGTAAGAAACACTCTTACTGTGAAGTAGGATTCAGTCATGTTCTTTTGTTAATAGAAACCAGAGTTTTAATCTAAATTTCAAAGCAGAGGATAGTACCTATTCTGCATAGCTCTTTCAAGTAGGCCTTTCATTTTTCATGTAACTGATGCTGGAAACAAATACAGATCAAAGTGTAATAATTGCAAGAAAATTAAATATTAAACACAGATGTGTTACAGGCAGAAAAGAAATAAAGTAGTGAAAATATAGACGAACCTGTGGTGGGCTGACCTTGGCTGGGCACCAGGTGCCCACCAAAGCTGCTCTATCACTCCCCTCCTCAGCTGCACTGGGCAGAGAAAACATAACAAAAGGCTTGTGAGCTGCAGGGAGCCATCATGCAGCAATTGCCATCACAGGTAAAACAGACTTGACTTCGGGAAATCAGTTTAGTTTATTACCAATCAAATCAAAGCAGGGGAGTGAGAAGTAAAAACTAAATCTTAAAAGCATTTCCTCCCACCCCTCCCTTCTTCCCAGGCTCAACTTCACTCCCAATTTCTCTACCTCCTCCCTGCAGCGGCACAGGGGAATGGGGAATGGGGCTGGGTCAGTCCATCACACGCTGCCTTTACTGCTCCTTGCCCCTCAGGGGGAGGCTACTCACACCCCTCCCCTGGTCTGGTGTGGACCTCCATGGGCTGAGGGGCACAGCCTGCCTCACCGTGGTCTTCATGATGGGCTGCAGGGGAATCTCTGCTCTGGTGCCTAGAGCACCTTCTCTCCCTCCTTCCTCACTAACCCTAATGTCTGCAGAGTTGTTTCTCTCACATATTCTCACTCCTCTCTCCAGACACAATTGCCATTGCACAGACTTCCCCCCCCACCCCCACCCCCCCCTTCTTAAAGATACTATTGCAGTGGTGCTACCAGCTTTGCTGATGGGCTCAACTTTGGCCAGTGGCAGGTCCATCTTCGAGCTGACTGTTGCTGGCTCTGTCAGACATGGAGGGAAGGTTCTCATATATTCTCACAGAAGCCACCCCTGTAGCCCCCTGCTACCAAAACCTAACCACACAAACCCATTACAAACCTACGCTGTGGGCTTTATGGTTTAAAATTGTTTTAAGGTTTGAGGATTTCTCAAGCTTTATTTTCTTGTCTTACTAAGAACAGTGATTTACTAAGTCGTGATTCTCATCTCTGTTTCTATCTTTTTCCTACCCTGCTTCCATCTGCTTTCTACAGATAAGCTGGAGGCTCACCTTAGACAGGAAGGATGCATAGAATGTAATGGACCCCATGGAAAGAAAAAGAACACTCGAAGAAGACTGTATTAGCATGTAGCTATGTAATATATGTTCTGCTGAAAATTCCTCTACAGTTTATTTTTCTCTTTGCTCTATTATAATGCCAGCTGCAACTACTTGCATTGAGGGATTAAGTTATGAAAGCCTTCTTGAAGCTTTCCATGGTGTAGGGGCAGTAGGGAATGTGAATCTATTGGAGAAAGTCTGTGAAGATTTATGGTAATCATGAATAAACAAACAGAAAACAAATGGAGCTTGAATTTCTTCTCCTTTTCACTTGTGCTATATTAAATTCCTATTTTGATGCTGTTGTGCCTGCTTTTGCTAATTCTTCAGTAAAATACTGTGAGAGGTACAAGCTCTCATTTTTTTTCCTCTGAGAAATTAATCTAGTAAGAGCAGCTGGCTGTTCCTGTTTTTTAATGTAGAAGTTTGCTTATTCTAATGTCAGGCTTCTGACGTTTTGAGTCTTCTCCATGGGATTCTAATCTTTTAAAATTAGTGACTACTACTAACTGATACACTCCAGCAACTGCTCACCTTTTGTCTCCCACACATACAGGCTCTCTATTCTGTCGTCTTATGGAGCCAGTTTTGGCATCCTCAGTGATCTGAGAGGCTGTTGCATCCTTATCCTTGAGTACTTTAGCTAGCTATGAGAATATTAAAAAACATTAAGATACAAAACCTTAATGTGTTGTATTTGACATGAAATTCATCTAGTGTAGAGAAAAAACAACAGCTCTATACCTCTTCAGTTTTGTTTGTTTCCCTTAGGTTAGGCATGAGGCACTATAAAAATCTTCTCTGTGTCCTATGTGTGTTAGGAACTAAATGGACCTTACATTCCCCATGCATTTTTGCACACCTGAAAGATACCAGCTACCAAGACTCACTTGTAATGTGTCTAAGATCGTAGGACTCAATTGCTTCTGTTTTCTTTAAGTGAAACTACCGTATCCCAGCAGAATTGCTTACATGCAATTAGCGGAGAAGGGACTATTTATGTAGAATTCAGAAATATTTCTACTTAAGACAGTTGTCCATCTTGTTTGATTGCATTTGAAAATTATCTAAGTAATAACTGTGTTCCTTGCTGGACCTTTGTCTACAGTTCCTGTTGGCTTAAATTTTACTACCATAAGATATACAGACACATCATTGTTCATTTTATTACTCAGAGGTTTGCCCCTTTCTTATCACATGACCTTCTTGCCATATTATATGTGTCTTTTCTAACCAATCAGCTGTCAGTCAAATGTTAAAAAATTCAAAACCAATGAAGCAACCCAAAAACCCAAACCCAAAACCCTACAAAACAAAAACTCCCCCTACCCCCGCCCCCCCAAAACAAAAACCCCACAAACCCCAAAATAAACAGCCACCCAAACAACCCCACATTATGGCTGTTTGACAGGTAGTTAACATGAAAATAAAAATCCCCAGAGATATACATGACAGAATCCACTCATAGCATGAATTTTTTTATCAAGCAGTGTCTCAGTTCGGAAGCCTCAGCTCTGTTCTGCCTGGAAGTTCCATTGGTGTAGCACAGTGCAGAGATCAAACTGAACCGCTGCCTATTCCTCACAAACAAGGGCAGATTAGAAAACACTGGTATGAATTTGAACATCTGAAAAAAATATTTGTCTCTCAGAGCCTGAGTTAAGCTCAGAAAAATTTTAATTTTTCTGTCAACTGTTAAAATGATTGCTTATTTGTTTAAATAAATTTCTTTCTTTTTCAAGAAGGTATGTGACATGTTTGCTTTGTGGTTTTGACTTATATTTCTTTGATTTGAAGGTCTGAAAAACTGCAATTAAAAAGTATCGACATCACCTTATTTGTGTGTTTTCCTCTTTTTTTTTTTTTTTTTTCTTTAGGTTAAAAAATGTTAAGGTTCTAATGTTTCTTTCCATAATGGCCAAATTATCTGTACCATGCAAAACCACCCCTTAGAAAATCAAACAGTTTCCACAAAGCTAGAAGTGGAATACTGTCCAGTTTGCAAAGATTATAATAACAGTGCAGAAACACCAGCTAAGTTAAACATTACTCTTTGAAAATCAGCAACTTCTGCAGCTATCTAGTGGAGGTTATAGGTTCCCAATTTATGTATCTGTCAAGCACCTAGAAGTACTGCTGATGATAAAATGTGCACTAAAATATTTACTTTGAATATGCATGCCGACAAAGCATTTTCAAGATGATGGAGATCTGCTGCATAATTATCTTTTGATAGAGCTAAGTGTTATGGATAGGTGAGAAACTTAATGAAAGAATGTACCTAAAAGCCCTTTGCAATTCAACATATCTCTGATCTGATAATAGATCATCTTATATATTAGTTTAATAAGTTAAACTGCAAATTTTCTTTTACATTTTCCATTCTTGTCAAGAAGCCAGGAAGAAAAGTCAGAAGCACGGTATAGCTTTGAACTTCAGTGGCCAAGCAGCAAATGAAAGTTCTTTTTGAAATTCAAACACATTTTAGCAGGATTTTTTTTTCAATCACACTGTTCTAAAAAGAATTCTAGAAAATAAATATGTACATGACCTGTGTTTGTTTTTCCTTTTTTTTTTTTGTAGTTCTATATTCCAAAAGGCAGTTTGATTTTATTTTGCAAAGCTCTGTTCTGATTCCACATTAAAATTATGATTTTTTTTGTTTGTTTGTTTCTATCAGTCAAAATGAAATAGCAGAGTAGCTGAGTTCTTGAGAAATAATGGTGAGCTATTTAGTCTGTCTCAGAGATCTTGCTGTTTCCACACAGGTATTCAAAAAAAGGACAGAGAGTGCATAGGTATAGCAAAACTTGCATGAAAATTATGCATTGACATAAGCAGGTATTTTCCATTCTTGTATGTGTGCATGTTGTTCACACACAGCAAAAACTTTTCTGTCTTGACCACATGCATAACAATGAAGTTAAAAGCACATAGCACCAGATTCTGAATAGTCTTCCAACAGAAGTGCTAGTTAACTTTGTTACAAGATGTGATTTTTAGTATGTTTACAGAGATTATATATGGTTATCAGGGTTAGCTAACAAAATGCAGCAGTAGTGTGTCCTTTATTTCTACAAAGGCCATGATGATATATTCTGAAGGGTATATTATTTTAAAGGTTGTGATGCACTTTCAAAGCTCCAGAAAAGCTAAACCTTCAAAATTCAATTTATCCCACTTCCTAAAGTACTGACTTCTATTAACCCGTTGACTGTAGTTAAATATGAAGCAGATGTTCTCAGACTTGAAGGTCTAGTTTTGAAGGATGCTTATTCAACTTCAAGGAAGGGTCTGTGCACCCAAGATCTTTCCTGTTTATCCACAATACCAGTTGGTCTAACAGGAGACATATTACTTCTGTTACAATGGTGCTTTTCTTGTAACCTTAATACATCATTCCTACAATATCACTGTGACATATATGCAATTTCTTGTAAATGAGCTTTATTGTGCAAGCAAGAGTGTGTCAGCAGAATTTAGATATTAATATCTGCATCCCTGAGTGCATTTTTAGAGCCTCAATGGCACAACATCTCTTAAATGTGAAAAACTGCCATGCTATATTTGTTGCACCCAAAATGATAAAATCTATGTTACTTTCCTCCTTTATTTACTTTCTAAGCTTTCATCACCATTTGATTACTACAGCAGACTACTTTATAATGGTATAATTAACATAAATAATGTAATTAACATAAGTATTGATGCACAAGGACAAATGCCAGATCATTAAACTGCATTTACAAAATATTCGTAAAGGATATACGTATCAAAAAAAGAATCCAATTGTTACGCAGGACTAGAAAAAATCAGAAATGTGGCATTTAAAAAACTGCATTTATATACAACTAAGCAATGTGAATATTGCAATCAGAAAGAAAAATGTGAAAAATTGACTTTCTGCTGAGCTATGCTAGAGATTTTATGTTGAAACTAATGTGTACATCTGTATAAAGACACATCACGGTTCTCTAATGAAGCACAATATTTTAGAAAGTTATTGAGTTCTGTAAAGATTTATATTTTTAATGACACTGAAAGGTATGTTATAAACAGACCAGGATTTTATGGTTTGTATTGAAAATGTTAATTTCTGTTGATTTTATATCTTACTAAGTCAGTTGGAGAAAATTTAATCAAAATAATATGATAAATCTTTAATAGATAAGCTATGTTAGTCATTGATATATATCTACTGAATCAATGTTTACAGATAAGTTAAATGCTTTCATAGTTATGATGCTTTCAAAATGTTACCATATATATTTAGTAATCTCAACTCCTACATAATATGAAATAGGAGCAATAATGTAGTACATCTCAATTATTCTTGCAATAAGTATAATGATTAACGTAGATATTTGGGGCATTATTTTGGGGGGTGAGTGAGTGTTGGTTGTTTGTTTGTTCGCTTTCACTGAGCCAGAAGTATCAACTTTCTTTACTGACGTCCCTTTCTGTAATTGTAAGAATTCTTACATGAAGGTATAATTCTTCCAAATAAAGTCTACTGTGAGTGGAACATAAATGATATGCATATGCATAATTTTGACTGGCTTTGTGTAAATCTTATTAAGAGCGAAACAAACAAAAAAAAATCAACAATAAATCATTTCTGTAAAGGAAGTTTCATCAGATTGTGTCATTCTTCTAACACTGTACTGAGATAGTTCAAAAGAACCATTACTAGTGAAACTTAAACAGTTATTTCTGGATACACAACTAATAGAAGCAGAGCATAAGTTAAGGCAAATGTGTTAGTTGTATGGGAGGACATCTGTGGATTAAATTTTTTTTATGTAGGTGGTTAAAACCTGGGAGAAATATTGACAAAATTGTTAGTCTGACACATTTTTTAATGACTGTATAACCAAAGTGTTATAAAAACTTGAAGTTAATTTTATAAAAGCACTCAGTTTGTATATAGTAAAGGAAGAATGAGATGAATATATTGGCAGTTGGCATGAAAATATTTTAAACTAATGTGCAACATGACTCATTAGAGTACATCCAGTAGTCACTAAAGTTTACATGTAATTCATACATTGAATGAAGTTGCAACTAAGTTCAGAATTCAATATTCAATATGATTTCAGCAGTCTGTAATTTTAAAATAGTATTTTGAAAACTGTAACATATATTTTCAGGGAAAAGCAAGAATAAAATACTCACAAAAAGGTATTTTACCCTATAAATCCTACTACCATGATTATGAAATAAAACCTTATATTATGTAGTTTCAAATAAGTTTTTATTAATAACTCAGATTCTTTCACTGTGAGCTATGTACAGTTCTTTATTGATCTAAATGTGCAAATTCAGCTCTAAAATGCAAGATCTCAAAAAACCTACCGTAAATCTCAGGTGTGATACATGGTTTATGAATAAGAAAACCTGGGGTGATTACATACATGTCATGCAAAAGTTATACCCGAAATATGAATTCATAGTCTACATTATATATCTAGAACATTATTTTGCACAATAATTTTTTGACTTTTACTTTAAGCATTCAATATGAATTTAGAAGCATTCTAAAACTTGCCAATATTCTGTCATGACTTTAAAAAAAAGTCTAATAATAAGACTGGGGAGTAGGGAACATTAAAAATGTTGAAGTTGTGTGTTTCTACATTTAACCTCTGTTTCATAATCTAGGGTGTCACCAAGGTGTCCATAGATAAGTGGACTTGTTTAGATTTCACACATGGCTAATTCAGCACTAAATTAAATGGAATCAGTGGACATTTATTGCTATAATTTGAAAAGTAATGAGATTCTTAAAAAAAAATTAGAAAGAAAGCTCTAGAAATTAAGTCTGTGGGGTCAGTATGTAATTATTAATTTTCTTATTAACAGTGCCACTGTGGTGAGCTGTAATTATTTGTACAGATTAATCCAGACCAAATTTAGATGTTGCCCTGAGCCAGCTGATTGGTTGTCCTGATGGCAGGGTAATACTTGCGTTTGAAATTGCGGATCTCTGAAGGAACATGAAAGAATTGCTGGCATAAATGAGATCAAATAAGAAAGTATTTATGTAATTTTGGAGACAAAGTAATCTGAGTATGAGTATCACTGAAAAGCATAGCAGTATTACTGTTATAACTATGCATTTAAGTACTATTTGATTATAAGCAAAACCTTCTGTAAGTGTTGTAGCCGTAAAAATGCTTACTATAAGTGTTCTTCCACACAACAAATTTATTTACAAATTTTCAATGGTCCAAAGTTTAAGTGCAGTATTTCCCTTGTATAATTGAATTATAAAAGAAAAAAAGCAGAGTTCTTTAGAGTTGTGTCTTATAGTATTCCTGTTTGTTAAAAACTTTTACTTAATTTCTGTTCTGTCAAAGCAAGAAAATAAATCTGCTTCGAATTTCATAAGTTAAGAGTTAAAATAGTGTAAAACAATACTGATGTATTAGGCATTTGTTAAATTATATTTTGCACCAATATCTTTATGAAGGATTGGTTTTCCAGTGATGATTTCAATTAAAAGAAGCATCTTTAAGTATAGCATCTTTCTTGACAAATAGGTTTTTGAAATATTCTGAAGCAGGTGTTTGTGTGTGGCTGTGGAAAAACAGAGGTATAACTTATTTTTTTATGGCTCTGACTAGTCACAAAAAAATCAATGATCATGGGAGACAAGATGAAAATTCAGTATTAAGTATGCATTTATATGCATCTGCAAATTAAAGTACATTGCTATTAGATTGTGTAAGAGGAAAAAGAATTAGTTTACGGAATGTCATTGGTTTTAAACAAGTACACCACTTTAACCACACAGGCAAGTACTTTACTAAATATAGTTGATCTCTAGAATTGTAGATTTTTGTCAGAATTAAATTGGAATGAAAGATCATACACATAAAACAAGAAAAACTTGATCCATGTCTTTTTCTTTGGAAAAATACTTTTAAAAGTTCCATCAGAATTATTCATATTGAAATATAGGATTGCAGGCCCAGTTCATGTATGTTTTTCTAACCGGCAACAAATATTAAGAACAGAAGGTTAATTCAAGCATAACACCCAGTAAACATTACTTTTGGTTTATTTATAATGGGATGATTTATCCTTCCTCCTATAGGAGCTTGTCCTTTCCCACTGGTTCAGAAGCCTGAGTTAATTTCCTTAGGAATAGAATCACTTCCCAAAGGGCCATAATTACATCTCCAGAGAAGAATCAAAAAAGATCTTAAAGATGGTACTGTGGCAAGATGAGCTAATAGGAAGGAGGATTCTGCTATAACCTTCTGTATAGGTAGCCTGGAGCTTCCATTGAATTGCTACTTTTCCAGTGCAAATCGGGTTACCTGTGAAGTGAAGAACTCACTTTGACATTATGGTTCAAAATTTGGGAAATCTGTTTTTCTCCAGAATGCAATGGTTAAGCATAAAAATACAAAACTTGCTTCACAGCTGAGGTTAGCTGGTAGCCATTCAGTATCTGAGGCATTGATAAGAAATGGTGACAAACATCGGGAGCTTTTTCTTATTCCTAAAATCAGGACCTTCCCCAAAGATTAGCTAATTGAATAAACCGGAAGTAAATCTTTCTAATAACCATGTAACACTTGTTCCATGAAAAAAGAAAATTTCAATCCAAAGTGCCATAATATGTCTTTTTTAATTATTACTCCTAAAACGAATAACAAATCCAAGTTAATTTATACTTTTATGTTTATTTTTTCACTCCATATATATATATATATATATGTATAAATAAGGAATATTTTCCTGAAGATTATCTATATTACTGTATACCATCTACCGCTATATTACCTAATTTATAATTTAAAAAATGTGATGAGTTCCCAGCTCAGTACATCTATCACCTATTCTGAATTATGCTAATATCTTTCATTGATTAGGCAGTGATAAATATTTTCTATAAAAGTGCTTTTATTCATATGAGTGATTCATTGAGTCTAGGAAAGAAAATAACAATTAGTTAGACTAGTCAAAGTGCAAAGCATTTTAAGCTGCATATGTGGAACAGAATAAGCCTAGGTCTATAAGAACAAGATTTTGTTTTTCTCATTTCTGAAGGATTTTTTTAACAGAGCAAATCCGTAAAAGTTCAAGTTTAGGGTTTTTTTCATGTAACTATGCAAATATGTGCACTTGCATAGTATAATACTTAAAGAAATCTTTGAAGAATTGCAGGAAAATGAAGAACTGGAGAGATTAATGTGTTCCTGACTTCATACATGAGTTTCTGCCTAGTTTTATGTTCCTTAAATCTTCAGAATAAAGGCACCATTGTAGAGTCTGAGATCATACATAGATTTTATTAACTATTTAAGAAGGAGAAATTTTGCAAGAAAATATCTTCAGTGTTTTGTGGTCTCGATGCAATGGATGATTCATACAAAAGAAAGTTTAAATTAATTTTTGACAATGCAAACGCATACTGTAGGAAAGCCAAAATAGATTCAATGCAATTATTAGAGCACTTTTAGGCAGAGCCAGGATAACATTATTAATACTGATAAATATACTGAAATCCATCCCTTTCAAGGATCTGTAGCACAGCCAGTTGGAGCTCTTTAAATAGATCTATAAGTTTGTATGTAGCTTCTGAAGTTTCTAGCTCTAGCAATTCTTTAAATATTTCCAATCACTGATCTCTTGACTCTTGGACACTGGAATTGTCAGTGCACTGAAAATTGCCCCTAAACCGAAGGTTACTGTGAACTTTTACACAAGTAAGAAGAGAAGTTATTTACCTGGGAATTTTTAAGAGTTCTTTATAGTAAATTGTGTCTTCTGAAGCCTGCCCTCCATCCCACTGTAGAAATTTGTGATTTCACAGGTGAGAGGAACCTGGGTGTTGTATCCTCTTCCTCATGCAATGATGTGGGAATTTCAAGAAAAATACATGTTCAATGGGTACTACTAACCAGAAAGGCTTTAATCATGGCCATTCAACAGTGGAAGTTGTATGTTGAGAACATATTGCAAAGAATGCAAAGTAAAAAGGTTAAAATTCATCAA
Organism: Falco biarmicus; assembly: GCF_023638135.1. Taxonomy (NCBI): domain Eukaryota; kingdom Metazoa; phylum Chordata; class Aves; order Falconiformes; family Falconidae; genus Falco; species Falco biarmicus. Next base: position 49,500,019 of record NC_079290.1, read on the forward strand.
TTTTAGGCTCTTCAAATGAAACAAGTGAGGTACGCTAAATGGATAAAAACAGAACTTGTGGCTGTGACAGTACCACCTTGGATGTTCACCAGCGCAGTGACTTACTGCACCAGCTCTCATGCTACTGAAGAAGTAGCTTTGATGGTTTCCTGGAAACATCCCTCTTGTACCAGGAAAGATGCTATCATACTTCTGGTGGGTTTTTTGCTTCGTTCTTCAAATGCAAAGATTCCAGTTAAATCCAGTAATTCACTGACTGACCTTGCCCTGTCTTGAATTATCATATCATGTCTACTTTTATGCACAACTGATTGTTTTAATGGTAGAATGGATGTAACTATATGATTCAGTGTTGGTGTCCCAGCTACAAATGGCTTCAGTTATGATATGGATTAGAAGATGGGGGGAGGGAGGAAAGAAAAAGAAGAGTTCCATTAAGTAACTAAGTTCAGATTTTATTTCTTTAATATAGTTATAATGGGAAAAATAATTATGTAGGGAGTTTATTCTTGCTTGAGAGAAGAGTTGAAGAACAGAAATGGTAACAGAACTGTTATGTTAGAGTATTTGGCATTCTAAAGTCAAGATTATTAGTTGGTAATGAATATTATGTTTGTACGACAGTAATGCCAAAGGCACAAATTGTGAGATCAAGGCCTCACTGTGCTCAGTGTGTGTATGCATACTGGGAAACCATCCCCAAGTGAAAAAGCTAGCAGTATAAATTGTTAAAGCCAGAGAACAGAGAAGTAAAATTATTTATCTGTGGTAAGGTAGTAGAAGAGTATCAAAATAAAGAGTAAAATGCAGGTCTGCTGAATTCAAGTTAAATCTATTAACAGCTGTTAGATCACTCTAAAACATTGCAGTTAATAGATTCAAATAACAATATTGCTTTGGGCCACAGATTGTCTCAAAGTATACTAGGAATTCACTGCAGCTGCACAACACAGCAATCATAATAAGCAAAATGAGATTTTGTTTTAAAATCAGATAACCATCTAGAATTTGAAACAAAACAGTTGCTAATTAATTACTTTTATTGCTAAACCTATTAGTGTTTTATTTTTTACAATAGCAGCATCAAATTATTTGTAGAGGTAAGAAGGTTCCATACTCATGAGAAGTGTACTGTGAAACACACCTTTCGTTTAATACAGAATATCAGGTGCATGTCATAAAACAAGCATCTTAATCAGTGTGGAAGATTAGACTGTATGCCGAATACATTCACTGCCTTTTGTATTAAAGTGCATTACTGTAGTTCAGCAGGGTTTTTTTATACATATATAATTTGTAGGGGAAGGTGTATATGCTCCCTGATTATGAAATAATGGCTTGGTAAGACCTATTGAAAATAACTACCAAGCATAAACATATTATTTATAATACAGTGAGAGCTATGTTGACAATTTAGCATAAGAAAGGTTTAATCTACAAATGAAATTAGGTGTCTGTTTTCTCAAAGCTTAACATACACTGGGAAAATTCAGTGCCAATTTTACAATGGATTTCGCACTATGCTGTTTTATTAAGATGCTTATGCCAATAGAGTTCCTTGAAGTCTTATTGGAAGACCTGAGCAACTTCCAAGATGTTATTTGGATTTCAAACTTCTTATATGGGGAGAAAATATAGAAGAGAGTATTGTTAGGGTATAAATACTTCCTAAGACCATCCCAATAGAGTAACACAGTATGTATGCAGGTTAAATCAATATGCAAAGTTATACAGTTTCTGACACTTCAGACAATTATTGAGAAATGTCACTTTGAGTGTCTCTGTGCAAAACTGATGAATGCTTTTCTGGGTAAATTACTTTCCCTGTCACAGAAGCAGTGCAGTTGGATATGTGTATTTGTAAACACCCTGTTAGTGTACCTAAGATGCAAATAAAAGGTTTAAAATAAGCATCAGTGTGCTTGTGTGTTCTCATCTACAATAACAACCAAAGAATATTACTGAAGTTATACACTATAACCCTAATGTTCTTAAAATCTGTCCTGGTAAATCTCTGTAAATAAAACTTGTTTTTAGCTCCTCAGTCCTTTTTCTTCATGTCTTCATTCTCAATGATCAACTTCTAAAGATGAGGATGCTGATTTCTTTTTAGACAGAAGATAATTAGCTTGAAAAAATGTAGACGTGTTTAACACATGATTTAGTTATCTAAATAAAGATTTAGATAACTAATGTTTAATAAACCACAATAAAGTGCATAAAATCTTTATACAGTAACAAAACTGGATATAAAAATCAAATATGGGGTTGGGAGTAGAGAGAATGAAACAGAGCTAACCTCTCAGCTTGAATGAAACCTTCAGCTTGCATAGCAATGACAAGTATTCTGTAAAAAAGATGCTGCTTTTGGGTGATAATTTAAAGGCATTAGCCTTTTGTGCTCAAATGGGCCATTAGATTGCCATCTACGGTTTAACAGTATTAAATGTCATGGTGTCTTTCTATGATGACATCTTTGATTTTCTAAGTATCCATAATTCATAGTCATAACCTTTGCCTGTGGGAAAAATCTAGGTTTAGAAATTTACAGCCCTAGTTTTTAAGTGGTTGTTGATAAGCAAGGAGAAAAAGTGTGTTGGACGAATTAATAAAATGTACAATTTTGCATATCCTTAAAATGCCTTTATAATAACAACACTTTGTATTCTCGCAATACTGTTCTTTTAGGTTAACATTCCAAGAGATTGTATAGGTAATTGACTGTGCTTATTTCACTAAATATGTTCTCTGGTGAGAATGTAGCTTGTGCCAATGACCCTTGGGCACTTGTGCAGTAGGAAATGAAGCCAGTACAGGTTATTCTCAGAAGCGACAATATTCATGACGTGGAGATTTAGGATCTTCAGTCCCACTGACTTCAGTTAGTCTTTTTCTTTTATAGCCGTTTCTGAAAAGCTTTAAAATGGAGCCCCTTCAAACTGAGGACTTAGAACCCTTCACTATTATTTGTTTATTGTCAATTTGTGTTTATTAAAAATGAATAACACTGATTCAAAATCTCTTCTAACAGTCAGCCCTTTGAAATCCAATCCTTTGTACACCATTCTTCTGCTGGATATGGGAAATATATACACAGCTACCCCATTTAGTATCACTGATCATGAGAACTCTGCGGCAGTTTTTTGTCTCTGTTCTTTTTTCCCTCCGATTGACTCCTAGACAATTTCAGTGTTCATATCTATATGAGCATCACAGTAATGTATCTGTATAGAATACATCTTACTTGAAAACTGCTAAATAGCAATATTAAACAAACTGCCCATCAGATCTGAGTTTTAGAATATTAAATGTCTCTATTCATCTGGAAATTAATTTAGTATTGACCTTGTGAGAGTCATGCCAAAACCATAAACCCTAAAGATTTATTTGTGTTTATTTTTCAGTAGGCTGAATTTCTGCAAGGCTTAAAAATTGTCATTTTCTTTACTTTCTTCACATCTAATTACTCCCCATTCTGCGGATCTTTTTTCTACTTCAGCAGGACTACTAACTGTACACATCATTTGATGCAAACCTGGAATGTTTTGAAGGGAATAGCCAGCTCTAAGTGTTAATCTAGACAATCTCAAGTCTTTCACTTATTTTGCAGTTAAAGTTTAGTTAAAGATTTGCCTGTTAGCTGTACTTTCAAATGCTACTGTCTCTGGGTAATTACTGCAGCAATTTCAAGCAATGCAGTGCAAAGCTCCTCTAAGTACCTCACAGACAAAAAGCAATCCACAATAAAATTTAGTAGTGTTTTGTCCATCAAGTCCAAGGATATGTTTCAGGCTGCAGGGCTGATAAAGAGACAGGGTGGAGATTCTCCTCTGGGTGGCTTATCTTATAGTTATGTTTGCAATATTTGTCTGTTTTTGGTGGAAGGCTGCATTGCTCTCAAATTCTGTAGAATCATTACATGAAATAAAAAAAAATAATTTTATTCTCTTAAACAGTATGTTCAGCTTTATATTTTTATGATTGTTTTTATACTGACAAAATAAGGATCTTTTAGCAGTGGAAATATGATATTAAGTGTTTTGAAACTTCATCCTTTAATCTCACCAAGTCATTACAAGGTCAGAGATTTTCATCACAGAAGTAATAAGAGGGAGGCACTCTGATGAAGAGGAAGTAAACATCCTCATTTACTATATGGATGATGAGGAATATGACACTCAGAGGTTTTCTGCTTGGGACTGCTGGAAAGGTGAACCATCCAACTGTAAAAAAAGAAGCTTAATGAAGGCTTGATAGGAAATGAAATTGAGTGGAGCAACAAGATTTTACCAGACAAAGCAGTGTCAGGCCTGCTTTTATCACAACAGTGTACGCATTAGTAAACCAGCACAACTGTAGATTCCTCTTAGTTTGGATTGTATCTGAGTGGCCAGGGAGCTCAGTGAAAAAATAATTTTATCTGGATCAGTTGCTGAGGAGAGCAGTCAAGAGAAGAAGTGATTGCAACATTTACAGCAGAATGTTCTGCTAAGTAAACAATACAAATTCTTTGAAATTATATCTTCTACAGGATTGTGTCAATTCTGACAAAATCCATCCCAGAAAAAGAAGAAAACAAGCTCTAATTTTAAGGAAAATTTACATTTTAATTTTAAAATTATTTCTGAAATGCTGTGATATTCTATATTTGCATTTTACAAAAAATGGAAAAGTAAAACTAAATAAAAGTGAAATGAAATCCTTTATAGAAATTAATTGTTTCTACTGACAGTCATGTCTTTCTTGGCTGAATATTTTTCTGGACTTTTTTAAAAAACACATTTTTCTACTTTTTTCACTAAAATGATATGCAAAATCAGGGAAAAATTGGTAATGAAAGAGTGGTTGCAAGGCAGTTCTAGAAAACAATGATCACATGAGAAATCTATCTACAAGAGAAAAGACCAGCTAATATATTGCTGAGTGATTGTGCTTTTACTAACTGTAGATTAGAAACATTATCTTTGTAATATGATAGCTTTCCATGAAAGTTCTGCATAGAGGCAACTGTGTTAACCTCTAGATTATTAGATTGTGCCTTTGAAATTACAGTAGATAAAACTAAATTCTTCTTTTAATAATGAGAGCAACTCCAGCAGACCTGCCTTTGCCTCTGTTCTGACTCCTGTCTATATACATCACAGAGTTCAAAGAGAAATTGGCAGGAACCCAGATGCTTGTGACACTGAATTAGCGTTACTGAAGGAGTGAAGCAGACCAATGCTGCGCGTGACAGCTTTGTTCCTCACTGCTGTTGTCTCATAAAAAGTAGACAAGTCTATCGAAGCTAGGTTAAGGGACTTAAAGTTTCATATATATATTCATTAAGTTCTGCAGCTGACTGATCAGGACATGGAACAATATGCCACATCTCCTTTCTCATCATCTCTCATGCAGTTGATGGAAAACCCATGAGAATCAGGATAGAAGGGATTGAGGAAGGTTTGGAATGGTATGTACCCAGGGTTCCTCCTGCAGTCCAGGTGGGACCAGAGGGTCCTCCTTATCCTGCAGTACAAATAGGGTCTGAATGTACTCCATCAAGATACCAGTCACAATAAGATATGAGAGTATGTACTGCAACCACAAATGAGCTATACTATTTTCAAACTACCTTAATTTACCTGGAATGTCAAGCAATTGTGAAGTTGCAGTCACTGATGTGCATACTAGTTGCAAGTCATAATTGCCCATGATGAAGCCATAATGAAGCTGATAGCAATTTAATTTCAGAGCTAGTGTTACACAATATAACTAGATTAAAACTAACTTTTGATTCAACATGGTGCAGATTTATGGTTTTCAGTACACATCAGGAAAATTTTCTTCTATGCTGATGTTTAATGCAATATATAGGATTTAGTCATCTCTTCCAATAAAGAAAATGAAAGGGCTGAATAATCTCCACCAATTTCAAAGACCAAGAAAATTTTGAAATATAATTCATGGTGTTTTCACTAATCCAAGATTAACATCACATGAGATATTTTAATGACAATTATAAGATGTTTTAATATAAAATCACTGGCTGCTTTTAATATCATTGTAAATGTAGATCATTGTATTTACTGCAGTCCCGTTAAATTCAAATCATGATCCTCTGTGCTTTCTGAGTAATTAATTTGCAGTTCAATGTCAAATAAGCCATCCTTTGTAAACACTAAAATGAAGTGGTTCTAAAGGAACATTTCCCAGATCATGTTCTCTGTGTTTGTCACTTTTGTCTAGGATTTACAATAATAATATGCTACTTTGACGTATAAGAAAACTGTTTTAGCAGTTCAGGAGAGGGTGTTGGAAATTTGGAGAGGTGCTTAGCCAATGAAGAAAGAGAACCCAAGGAAGAAAGAGGAGGAAGAAGGGGGGCGGGGGGCGGGGAGAGAGAGATATTTGCCAGGAATGAGGTGTCTGCAGCCTCTCTGGCCAACCTCCATTACCCCTTGTCCTGTTGCAATAGATCCTGCAAAAAAAGTTTGGCCCCATCTTCCTTATAGGCCCCCTTTAAATACTGAAAGGCTGCCTGGAGCTTTCTCTTCTCCAGGTTGAAAAATCCTAACTCTCTCAGCCTGTCTTCATAAGAGAGGTGTTCCAGCCCTCATGAACCTGTTCTTCTCTTACCTTGGGAGAGACTTTTTTTCCCCCAGTTCCTGCCTTGTGGTCCATCCACTTGAGAGGTGTGGGAAGACAGGTTGCCAGTGGAGAATGAGGCAAAAAAAGTTGTTGAGTACCTCAGCTTTCTCCTCATCTGTTGTTACCAGTTTGACAGTTTTGCTCATCCAGGTGGTACACTTTCTGTGACCTTCCTTTTCTGGATGACGTACCTGTAGAAGCCCTTCTTATTATTCTTTGCACCCCTTGCCATATTCAGCTCCATCTTTGCCTTGGCCTTCCTGACCCTCTCTCCCTACGCAGGCAGGCAGCTTCGCGTTACTCTTCCCAGGATACCTGTCCCTGCCTCCACTGCCTGTGCATTTCCTTCTCGACCTTTAGTTTGACCAGCAGGTCTCGACTCAGCCATGCTGGTCTCTTGCCTTCCTATTCTGATTTCTTACACCTGGGGACCAAGAACTCTTGTGCTCTATGGAAAGTATCCTTCAAGATCTGACAGCTCTGTTCTGTGCCCTTGTCCCTGAAGGCAGTTTCCTAGGGAGTTCTGTTGACTAATTCCTTGGACAGCTGGAAGTTTGCTCTCTTGGAATTCAGAGTCCTGATTTACTCTTTGCCTGGCCCATACCCCTCAGGACTGTGAACACCACCAGTGCATGATCACTGCAGCCCAGTCAATTTAAAATCCCTTACAGCAAGCTGTTTTTCCAGAGCATGTCCATAATTAAAAAGAAAAAGCAAGTTTGGTAGCATGATTCATGTGTTCTTCTGTACAAAGGACTTAACCTGTAAACAACTATAGCTCACTGCCTGCATAATGTAGGGATCCCTTTTTATAGACCTGTGTTAGCTGACAGAAATCTCTTCTGTAAACTACAAGACTGTAAATGAAAGCGGAAATCAGACAGTTGCATATATTCTCTAGTGTTGCTAAATTTTGTCTCTGATCACTCAGATTAACACAGTCTAAGCTGTGATCAATCAACTTCACCACATATTCCTGGATTTGATCAGTTTGGAATTATTTATTCTGATAGTAATTTGTGTGTTCATAGCTAAATCTGTTACATATCTGTACTTTTCTTTAGGCAGATAGTCTGGTGAGACCTGGATAATGATCAAATACTTGCTTTCTTATATATAAATGGATCATCTACCTCCTGATCACAACCTCGGCAAGCTGAAAAGCTAAGATGCTTTTGCACATTATGTCTGTAGAAAAGTAATCTATCTACTTGGCTTTTTCATAATGGTTTATGTTTTAGTCTTCATGAATAATTATATTGCACACTCCTGAAGATGGAAACACTTCCAGTAATATTCTTTTTTACTTGTTAGGCCTGTACATCCTTATGCATGTGTGAAGCATGGTAAACAGTGTGTAGTTTTATAGGATTTCTGACCAGCAAGAGTTTATGCTAGATGTTAGCTGCTGAGCATGTTTCTGTTTTATCATTGTAAAAGATAGCTATTAGACTTTTTTAATAACTTATAACTCAAGCTGTCTAGAAATAACAGTGACACTGTGCATGTTGATCTGTGGTTCTCTCATTGCCTCATCAATTTTCTTTTCTTAACATGGTTTTGCAGGAGGTGTGCCTCCAATTTTTTTAATTAGTTTAGCCACTACTACTTTTTTCTGTTGTTTTATCTCTACAGTGTCTCACACTCTATTTGATAATGTCAGCAGGCATTTTCCAAAGATTAGCCCAAAAAGGATCAAGAAACAGATGCTAAGAATAGTAAGCTATTTCATATCCTTAAACAGATGGAGGATCTGATGAAGCTTCAGAAAAGCTTAAAAGCTAAAGAAACTTGAAAAGGCTGTAAGTTAAACCTTTTGAATTAAGGTGGATTAATTGTTCCTTATTTATCATTCTTCCAATAATCTGATATCCTTTGGTCTTCTTCAGATAAAAGAATAACCTGTTAAATAGCCAACAAGAGTGCAAAACTCATTGTCACCTACTGCGAGCTGAGTAGCTGGTATATTTTTTTTAATATTTTTCTTCCAGTTTTTTCAGTATAGCCAAACTAAATGGTCATAATTGCATATTTAAATGGGAATATGGATGTACCTAACGGTACATTTTCGTGCTTATTGACTAGTAGAGCTTGAAGGAGTTGTGCCAAAGCTTAGACCACTGTTACACTACTTAAATATAAAATCACCATTTGCATTTAGACTTGCATTTGACCCCTTTTCCAGAAAAGAGCTCTTTTCCACCAGCTCCTAAAACCAGAAATGTTTGCGTTAACACATTAAAGCATTTTCAAACCCTTGCTCTGAATGTCAGGAAACATGTTTGAGGAGTGAGTTTGATGTGCTAAGACCCATCATGCGGAATGCTTTCTATCCAAATGCCTTTGCTGTCATCATATGTGTATAATCATATCTCCAAACTTATTCTGAGATAAATGAGCCGATGAAGAGATAGGGGTTTATTATGGTGTCATGGTTTAACCCCAGCCAGCAGCTAGACACCACACAGCTGCTCGCTCACTCCCCCCAGTGGAATTAGCTGGGGAGAATCAGAAGGGTAGAAATGAGAAAACTCGTGGGTTGAGATAAAGACAGTTTAACTGATAAAGCAAAAGCCATGCACACAAAGCAAAACAAGGAATTCATACACTACTTCCCACCATCAGGCAGGTGTTCAGCCGCCTGCAAGGAAGCAGAGCTCTGTCACATGTAAAAGTTACTTTGGAAGACAAACATCACTCCTAATGTCCCACCCTTCCTTCTTTCTCCTCCAGCTTTATATGCTGAGCATGATGCCATATGGTCTGGGACATCCCTCTGGCCAGTTGGGGTCAGCTGTCCCGGCTGTGTCCCCTCCCAGCTCCTTGTGCCCCCCCAGGCTGCTTGCTGGGGTGGGGTGAGAGGCAGCACAGGCCCTGGCGCTGTGCCAGCTGTGACTAAAGCATCCCTGTGTTATCAGCACTGTTGCCAGCACAAATCCAAAACAGCCCCACAGTAGTTACTATGAAGAAAATTAACCACTCCAGCAAACACCAGCACATATTGGAAATCAGTGATAATATCGGCAGTGATTCTTCAATAAACTATAGTAATACTCAGGTAGTTTTGGATTTGTGTTAAGCTAGTAATATAATTAAGCCATATATATAACATATATATCTATTCTACATAATTAAATACATTTTATACATATTATCATTACATTGTTGTTATACATACACATATATATGCACTTTATAAATGCATATACATGTAGGCAAAGCATAAGGATACAAAAAGTGCATGAAATACTGGATTTCACTGCAGATTTCTGATCTAATATGGTCTCTACATGGCTTCTTGTAAATGTGCTATATAACAAAATACAGTACTTATTTTCAGTCCTACTTGAAGGAATTGAAATGATCATAATACTATAATCATAATATCAAGCTTAGGATAGAGAATCTCACCTATTTTATACATGAAATACATGCAAATGAGGTAGTATCTACTAGAGAAGTTTTAGTCTATCAGTATCTTTGAGACATGTTGAAGTAAGGGTTATGAAAGCAATTTGCTGTAAAAAATGCAAACTCATCTAACCAAATGAAGGGGAACAAAAATGTCCAGAGCAGATGCTTTGAGCGTTAATATCTCCAAAGCTGGAAGCTGCTATACATGACTGTAACGTTAACAAACTTCTCCAGATTTGAGTTTCTTCATACCATTACTGATGATGTGGAGTTCACAAAGAATTAAAGGGAATGTACCTTTCTCATTGCCATGTGTAATAGCAAGTTTGTTGTGCATTTGAAAGAAAGAAAGATAGCCTTGCAAAACTGAAAGAAATGTCTTTATCCCTCCACAACTCCAAGTGTGTTCAATGCCTCCCTAGTAGAGTGTAATATTTTCTATTGAAAAAAAAAAAATTATCAACAAATGTAAAACATAGAAGGTTTAGGTGTATTGTAACACTGAACAAATTAAATTTGTGATTGAGTGCATTTATTTTCTTCTTTTTTTCTCTTTTTCTTCAGCTTCTTTTATTTTCTTTACACTTACTTGGATTTGCATAGGATATATATAATTTTTGCTTGCATTATCTACAACCGTTTTAAATTAAAAGCAACATGTTTTTGCCAATGCAAAATTATTTTCCATTTTTAGGCACAGCATGATTCTTTTCAGTACGTTATTTTTTTATTTTCAAATGTATGTTACAGTTTCTTTTAAAGACATATGTGATAATATGCAGTTACAGCAGAGAAATAAAAGGGAGAGGATGTTATCTGGAAAATGTCTTTATTTGTAATCATTAGCAAGAATGCATTTCCCATTGCAATCTGTATTTCCAGATTATTTCCTTTGTGTCATAAAAGCTAGGGATGGAAAAAGAGGTTTTGGAGTCATCTAGTCCACCTCCCTGCCATTGCAATTATTCCCTGTTGTGAAATTGGATCAGCTTGTCCAATGCAAGTTGGCCAGAGTAACGGAAATCTCATTACTTCTCATTGAGAAAATTCCCAAAATTTAATAGACCTCACTGGTGGAAAGTACTGACTTGGTTCTGAATCTTCTGTTTCGTAATTTTATACAATTTTCTTCCTGATGTGTGTACCTACTTGTATAAACTGGAACTTCCTTCTTCCTTGATATTCTTCAGTGGACATTTTCAGACTGCTCTGATGACCTCCCATGCTAACTGCTTACCTAAATCTTTGATTATTTTAGAATTCCTCATCAGTCAATCATCACAATCTATTAATTCAATGTCTTTCTTGGATATAACAATATCAGTTTGAAAATCAGTTACATTTAATTATGGCTCTAACTACAATAATGCAAAAATATAATTTTCCTGCTATATGAGGACAGATAAGGTGATCCAAACATACAGTGATGAATGGCCATACACGGATACATGGTTCTGCATTTCCAGCAGCAAAAATGGTTAACCACCTTTACACTCATATAACTCAGTATCTAAAACTCTCTAGGCAATTGGTACTTTTCTGTTTGTTCTGTGGAACTTTTCCTTGGATGGGTTGGAAGGAATATTAAATTCCTATTTGTTTTGGTCTGCAAATTTCTGAATACATTTTATTTCCTGTTTCAAATCCCTGTTTCCCTTGTGCTATTTCTCTGGTTTTGTTGCAACATTTCCCAATTTAGCTGTCAGTTTCATTAATGTGTTTTCTATTCCCCCTTGCAAAATGTAAATGAAGACGTCAAAACAAAATTTAACATGAATACTGGAAACATACCCCATTTCAGCTTCTCATAACCAAGTGCAACGCTATTTATCATTAGCCCTTGTCAAGAGACCTTCAAGTCACTTTTCAATTCAGTTCCTTAAGCTGATTTGATTTAAGCTAATCCTGAAGTATGCATGCAGATAACATCAATTTGTGCTTGTGTGGTGACACTAGTGATAGTGTGAACACACAACCAGTTATTAATAAAACAATGTATTTAATGTAATCACTGTGCAAATCACCTGTTAGTAAAGGAATCTAGGATACCGAGGATGTCCCTGATCTCTCCCACTCAGATCATAATGCTGTATGGTCTTTAATTGCAGAAATTTGTTACACACTGTTGAAAGTATCTTGTGGCTTGTGACAAGTAGAAGTTTATGAAGTAGATGTTCTGTGGGTCCTTTCAAACTGCCTATTTTATAGTTATATGTAACATCAGAGAATATAACTCAGCACTTGAGGTATTACTCCATATTCCTTTGGGTTAGCCACATTACTCATATTCAGTGACACACTTCTGTTAATATTGTCATTGACTTTATTGAAATAATATAATTACATTTGGAAATAGGTCATGTAAGGTAAGCAGGCAAAGCTGTTGTTCTAGGCAAGTGAAGTAAATAACAGATTTTTAACTCATCTCTCCATGTTATTTTCTTGTAAAAAGAATCAGACAGCTTTCTAGATGTTTAAGTGAATGTGCTAATTCTGATAGTTCATAATACTTAGAGCCTTTATACCAATAACATCGGTTTCATAGGCAAACAAATTTAGCTAAATAATCTTCTGTATTCATGGCTTATATAACTATAAAATCAATTGTAATGGATTTTTAAAATCAAATCAATGGCCCAGAGGCAATTATATCAATGCAGGTGGTATAAAAGCCACATATTTTGTATATGCAATCTGTTTCTAAACAGGTCCCAAGACACGCAATGTAGTGTGCATTATGCAGTGCGCCTGAGCTGAATCATCAAGTATAATGCAAAGGCTTTGAAGAGGTCTTTTTAAAAAAACAATATTCTTCCTGAGAAAAGCAAAATTAGAGCTTAATTGAGAATGCATGCCTCCTCTTCTGCTTACTTAAAAGGTTTTCTGACCTGTAATGATAAATGTCTCTGAGTTAGCATCTCTGGAAAAAGTTGGTGTAAGGGGCCACAAGAGTGGGCTGCTTTGCAAGGGAAGGCAGTTTAACAGCAAGGCAGGCAGAGGCAGTGTCCTTTTAGCACAGCAGGACAATCCTACAGTATCTGAACAAGAATTGCAGAGGAAGTCCTCTGACAGCTCTCAGGATCATCCCAGCCCAGAGGGCTGCTCCCAGCTCACTCTGACACAGCAACACTCTTACCCAGTCCTGGGCCCCACATCCGTGCTGCCTCAGAGCTGGCCTCTGGCAAAGGCAGCCAGGCCCCTGGGAAAGAGGACTGTCAGACACTGTTCATGCCCTGAGGGAAATGATAGCTGGATAAGAAATAAGTTGCATGTTTGGAGCTTTTTAACAGAAACAACTTTTGTGTATATCGTGCTTTGTGTATATTGTGCATGTGTTAGTTCCCCCATATCAGAAGCCTCCTATAACTAAAAATAAGGCCTGATGTAGTGTTAGTACCACATAGAGGCACGACTGGTTACAGAGTTCATCTTCTCCATAAAACATAATTTTAATGGAAAACAATCTTACAAGCAGTACTTGAATGACAGCCCAGAAGAATCAAGTCTTCTCTTTATTCACTGAAGAGGGACATAATGGCAGAACCTGTATAAGTACAAGAGACCAACATATCAGCCCCAAACTTAATGGACTGTCTTTTGGGCTCAGTGTAATCCTTATGATGTGCCAGTACAGCATGTCATTGCTCTGCTGGGAGTGCATGTAGAAGTTGTTTGTGTAGCAAACATTTTTTTTTTTCAACATGTTTCCAAAAAGTACTTACTAGGCAGCAGTTTCCAGCAGTTGTTAACCCAAGCTAAGTCTGAATGTTAAACCCACATCAAAATTCTTTCGTAAGAAATGTTACCACAGCTTTCATGATGGAAACCACTCTGATGTTGACCGTTGACCAAACTGTTCTTTCAGAACTATGCCACAAAAAATACATAATTTCTGAGGAAGTATTACACTTTGGTTATTAAGAATGATCAGTGTATTTGCTAAAGTGAACAGGTCCCTGAGGTATGCGTATTGACTTTGATATCTTAATGGCTATTTCGGAAGAAAGGGTAAGTCCCATTACTGATGACATCTCTTCTTCAGAAGCAAGTCTGTCTCAGTTCTGCTTTTTGGTTTTTTTAAATCAGACTAAAAATGAAAATTAATCATATATCTCTCAAAAATATGTTGGAAATCTTTTTTTCATAAATTGCTCTGGAAGACATAGCTAACAAGAAGTAAGAAGCATCATGCTTGGAAGCAGTGGCAGAAATTATCATGGGAAGACAGGCCAGGAGCAAAGATTTACAGCCTTATAGGTAATTTTGTCACACAGGACAAGTCACCGACTTTGACATTAAAACTTTGAATATGGGATGAAAGTTTCAATTGTTATATTTTTAAGTATTGCTATATTAAGTCAATGATGCTTCTATTAACAGTATGTATGAAAGCATTGTACATTGCACTGTATAGGGACAAAGCCATCTACCCTGCTTCAAGTACCTGGCCGTGGTAGGTTCAGACTTGGCAGAGAGGAATCAGGAGCTGATGATGCCTGTAAAGCTAGAGAAAAAAAATTGTAACCTGGATGATGGCTTGGTAGAAATGATACAGAAGGGGTTTGCAGCTGTTTGTGTGTGTGAGGGAGAATCAGGCTGATGAATTTGTCAGAAAAATATAATGGGTATGAAAGAAAGAGGAGTACAATGATCAAGTGCTGCACAGATGTCAACTTACAGAAAGGTCTTCAAACATCAGGGGCATTTCTGAAGAGTCATCCAGTCTCACTCATACAGAGAGGTATCATGCCTGGAATCAGGGGCAGAAAATCTTGGGATGACTGGCTGTACCTGAAGATTTCTCAGGCCTTTTCTAATAATGCACTTCAAAGAACTTCTGCACCATTCTGTAAATACTGTGAAGAGCTTTTAAAACCAAAGTACTTAACTGTGTAGAAAAGAAAACTACAAAGTTCAGACCAGAAGTACTTACTTGTTCTTTAAGTATAGATTGTGTGAGCCTCTTTTCTCGATTCTGCAGACATCAGGACCAAGTGGGAATAAAATCTGAAGTACATTAGTTAATCCTTGTTATATTCAGCTGTGGGAACACAGTATGCCTAATGAACCCAGGAAATCCTGTAATAAGCATATGCAAAAATGTATTATTATAGTTTTAGGTTTTGTTCAGCGTACCAAGAGTAAAAAAAAAGGGAAATCTTAAATTGTAGATAGCTTTCAAATGCAAGTAGTAGAGACAGTAAGGATGGACAGAACAATGAATAATCTCACATTAAAAAGAAATAAAAATTTTTCAGTAGTCTTTTTAGCTAGAGAAATTATATTTGTGTTGTGCAGCACCAAAAAAAGGAAAGGTGTATGTTGCAGAATGGCTGTGTGATCATGGCCATGACTCCCTTAATGATCTTTGTGAAACAAAGTTAGCGTTAAGTTAGCTGAAGCAGGCCTTGCAGCTATGCTGAGGCATGCTGATAAGGAAGCTGAGAAAAACACTGACCTTGTGCCTAATGTTGTAAATAACTTTGAGGAATTCGCGTAGACAAGAGAGGAAAAAAAAATATGTAGCCAGCTATCCGCAGAAACCGCAAGTAGGAGGACGTATGAAAATGTAACCCTTTAGAGCTTAGCCAATCAGCAGATGACTAGTAGGCATAATTAACTGGAACTGTATATAAGACATAATCACGCCGTAATAAATCGAAGCTTGCTTTATCACTCATATTGAGTCGGCCACGTGCTTCCCCTCGCTCGTCGCAGGTGTATTACACAAATTCTGCCACAGTCACCTTGAAGCTGAATCCTGTTTCCCAGGTCTCCCATTCTTACCCTGCAGCTTCCATGGCTTTTGGTTTTCAGGAAATGGTGCAGTCTCCCTTAGGTCCTCCTCAGAAAAATCTCTTTTTTCTAGCTCAGAGGACTTACTGAAACCTTTCAGAACTCCAGCAGCCTCAATTTTTGCTCCTAGCTCCCTGCTTACTAGAGGTCTCCAAACCTGCTCCATGATTCTAGAATTCAAAGTGGAACCAAAATAACTGGAGATGTTAGAACACTTAGAATTGCATTCTGGTTTTGTTTTAAATTTGTTGCAAGTTGGTTCAAAAAAATTTGGACATCTATAACATCTAGAGTAGTAAGTCAATACCAACCCTTTTTCCTCCCAAAGTGCCAAGAAGCCTTTTGCAACTTATCCAAATATCTCTTTGGATATGGTGGAGATGCAGTATGAAAGTCTCCATGACCACTTTGCAGCGTACTCTACAGTTCTTGTATAGTATTACATGCAGGAGGCACTTTCACTGAATGAACATAGAAATGTGCGAAAACATCCCATGAAAGTTCACCAAGTCTAAGGATCAGGGGTTACAGTTTCCTGATAAACAGTTTCCACTGAAAATAAATTGGGCAGCACAAGCTGTGTTTCATTTCTATTGTTTCCTCCTGGGTAATATTCCTCTGAAGCTGGACAGTAGAAAGTTAAAGTCACCTGTTCTCTTCCGCTTGACTGCTTGAAACCTTTGAATAGGAAGAAAATTAAGTCTAGGCTGGGAGTGACTGAGTATGATTGGGGACTGAAAGTTTCTTGACCAGGACAGCCAGAGGCTGAGACTCAGACACAGGAATAAGACTGGTGCCTTGCAGGGAAAGGTGGAGAAGGAAGAAAGAAACCTGCAAGAAGAGAGAGGGAAAAAAAAAACAAAACAAAGGAATATACACACTCGCGCGCACACACACACACGCTACTATTACCTAAGTACCCACATAAATATTAGACTGAAAATAAGACTGAAGGAAAAGCAAGACTGTCTCTTCAGAGACATGGTGATCTACAGGCGGGAATCCCCTTTTATTTCCCTTCTGTCTCACTCTGAGGTTTCTCAGTTCTCATAGCTGTTCAACTAAACTTACAGGTACAACTTAAAAGTCCTTTTCATTTACTTGTTTAGGCAGTCAGTCTAAGAATAAAAGATCTCAGGGATCTGGCCCTGTCACACCAAAGATACATGTCAGTGAAGTCAGTGGGAAGGAGGCTATTTCCTGGTTACTAATGGTGCTGTGTTACTGCCATACAGGGTAGGGACTAAAACTTTTCTCTGGCCAGTTTTTGGTGGGGCAGGGAATGTCCCTAAGATTCCCAGTGCAGGAAGAATCTGGGCCTGGCAGTAGATACTCACTTTTTTTGGTCCTCATTTAAAGACTACTTTAATACTCCTCAGAATTCTAAATAAGTAGGCATTTAAAAATTCATTATATGCCATAAAGTATATTATATTTTAAGAAATAAAAATAAGTGCAGCATCTGTGTCTGTTTTTTAAGCAAGTCTATTTGGCATTGTGTGTATGTGGAAATACACTTTAGTCCTGCAGAACAGCTAATGTTAAGAGTTCCCTAATGATTGCAATTGTCCCCTCAGTCCCTTGCCATTCTGTTCACATTCTGCTTCAAGTGAAACATCTGCTTCAAGATGTTAGATTTAGATGTTTGTGTTTCTGGAGGACTGAGATATTTTGTGTCACTGCCTGTTCTAATTCAAAACAGACCTGCTCTTCAGAGGTACTGAGCACTTACTAGAATATGAGATGCTGATACTGATCATAGGAGCAAACAGTCATATACTCAATGAGTTCTCCTACTACCCTACTTAAGAGATCCTTTTCTCTCTGCTTTATACTTTTGGTATGTCTGCAAATATAGCAGGAATTATACAGAACTTACTCTTTTATCTCATGTTGATATGCTAACGTTGCCAAGGGTCCACTTGTCAACACTAGTATATCTGTTCAATTCTTTATAGACATTTATAGTTCAGCATTTTATAAACATATAATCAGTCAGACTTATCTAACTATCAACATCACAGTATATTACTTGTTAGGAAATTCAGAATTCAGTTTTCTGCAATCTTTTCATTGCATAGTAGATGCAACGATCTCTTATAGACAAAGCAGAGATGCTAGAAAACATTTGAAAACAATATTATAGTGGATGGAAACCTAAAGATTAATGCCAGTGCCCTGCATAACACACAAATAAAAATTAAGTTTCTTAAAAATGAAACCTTCATGCCTTTCAGTACAGTGTTTGTATCTCATGCTCCACCTTGCCAAAGCATAATATGTAGGCCACCCAGGGTTCTTAGGTTTCTCCATTACCCTTACATTCTTTCCTGAACTTTTAATGTTTAATTTTATCTCTTCTTCTCATGACCCCTGCAACTGATTTTTCAGTGGAGTCACCAAGGTCTATTTCTTAATAGGACTAGGGATTTCTGTTTGTTCTCCTAATACATTGCATGTAGTTGGACTCCAAGTTTTGCAGTACTGGTGCTGAGGTGTTCTGTTACCCCCTCCCATTTCTCTCTGTGGGGGGCACATGAGGTGGTTTATTCAACCT
Source organism: Falco biarmicus (assembly GCF_023638135.1). Taxonomy (NCBI): domain Eukaryota; kingdom Metazoa; phylum Chordata; class Aves; order Falconiformes; family Falconidae; genus Falco; species Falco biarmicus. The sequence continues at coordinate 49,518,416 of NC_079290.1, forward strand.
CTGTATCTTGCATAGATGCACCCTTTATTACCACACAATGACATTTGTGTGGTATATAAAATAAAAATATATTTATTTTATAAATATAGTTTCTTTTATATACATTTTTATCTTATAAATATAATTTTTAATATAAATTATAAATAAAATATATTATAAAATAAAAATATATTATAAAATAAGAAAATATAAAATAATAATATGAAAACCTCAGGTGCTCAGTTACAATCCTGTGCTGTTCATGGAATTATTCCATAAAAGTGTGTTTCCCTGGGGTATGCTTTTCAACATTTGAATGTTGTGAAGTATCATCACATTAGGTGGCTGTCCAACATATGGTAACTGCAGTCAGCTCTGCATGTAATGTTCTCATTTTTAGGGAGCTAGTAAAGTTAATTATTCAAAATCACCAAGTATACCATTAGCATTGTAGATGGCCTTCTCATTTTTTCAATCCCTTACTTTAGTCAGCATCCCACGTTTACCCTTTTAAGACTTCTGCTTCATAGTGTTATACATCTGCTTCTTAGTTTCCTCTAAGGAAAATCTTTATATAAACTGTTCATGCTAAAGCACTTTTAAAACAACTGAAATCTGCATAGCAGGAAATATACCTTTTATTGTAAAGCAGCACAATAATCACTTTCAAACTTTCATATATATTTTTGTGAAACATGCTTTCTAACAATGTTCTGGGCTTTGTCAATTTTGGATTTTGGTTTCCCACCCTCCTCCCCACCCCATCCCTGTTTTTTTTTCCATTTTAAATCAAGGTTTCGTATGATATTTAAACCATGTAGGGATGCCCAAATCTTAGAGATTATTATTAAAAAAAGGAACATTTATAATTCAGTGAATTTTTGTCAGTATACTCAAAATCATAGACAAAAAAGTAAGCAAATTTATAATACTAGTTCTTTGTGACATGCAATGTCTCCTTCATTGCATATGCTTGTACATAAGGCTACTGGTAATGAGGGGAGGAAAAAAAAAACCAAACAAACAAGTAAAAAAGCAGGTTTGAGCAAGGCAGGTGAAACTTTTGCTTTCCATGCTTTGCTTCAGGAGATGGCAAACAGGAGAGCCAGGAACGAAGCAATGCGCTTTGCTCTGCTAAAACCCACTACGTGTTGTTTGCTGATTTCAACATCCAAACGTTAAAAAAACTAACAACCCAAGGATCAAATCACTTTGCCACATTGCGCCATTGTGTGGATCCTATAGCCAAGGGCAATATGCTATGCAACAAGGAGATTTAATATATACTATGACTATCTTTTTACAGTGTTTGTGTTTCCAAAACTTAAGAGCTCTTGAGATATCTTCTAACTGTGCTAGAGTGTCACATCACTCTCCAAACTAGCCAGCTGCAACAAGGTCTTTTACCATCACATACCAACACACTCTTCATGCCAGTCCCTCTGCTGCCTTCTCCTAGTCCCTCCTCATCCCAGGCACTCGCATGCTCTTTCTCTCTCTTCTCTCTGCTTCTTCCTCCTCTCACTTCCTCAGCTGCTCTCTCTTCCTTGGCTGCCCAAACACTTAGCAGAACCAGCCACAGCTGCACCTTGTCTACATCAGCCAACCCACTGCCCCTGAAGCCAGCCCACAGCTGTATATTATCAATATTAATTAACCCAGCTTCATTCCTCTACACTAGAGTACGGGAGGAACCTGGAAACTGAAAGCTTTGCTATTATTCTAGCTTTTGCCTGACTCAAGCATGTGAATTTGATTTGCTTTTGATCCTGCTTAGGCAACAAAATAACTGCTCTAGCTTGCCTTAGGGATGAGCTTTGTCTTTTCAATTCCTTCAGTAAGTAAAGAAACTACGTCATTGTGAGCATGCTGTATCTCAGAAGGGACCATTTTGCTATAACATCCTACAGAACATTACCTCGCAGCTGTCTTTCTTGTCTCCATGTTTGATACTTACAATATACTGTCAGGAACATCTCTGTGATGTAACAAGAAAATTATCTGCTACTTGCTTAAAGTAGTTCTGTGTTTCCTGCTCAGGAGCCAGACATTCACCTAGTGGCACTTAAGAAATCAGGAGCTTGAAGTTTGGAGGCTTGCGGTCTCCAAGCAAAGCCTCAGAACATCAGGAGCTTTTATTTGGTGATAGAAATGGCTTTTTCTGATTTTCCATTTTTTATAACAAAAGGAAAACATGTAAGTAAAAATACTTGGAAAGGAGCTTTTAGTTCCTTTATGGGTCTCCATAAATTGAGTGACATTCAATAAATATTCCTGCAGCAGGCGAATGTTCTGCTTATATTTTTAAGGCTATGTAATTTGTTACTATAGAACTGTCTATTATAATCTACTGGATTTAATGCAATATACTAGAGTAAATGTAGTGACCTACAGGCTAGAAAACTTACAATAATGATTTCTTTATATCTTCTTGGCTGTAAGATCTTTCATAAAATGATTTTACTGTCAGTCCTTGTAACAGAAATGCATATACCTGTAATTACCTCTTCCCCTAATTAACACTGTTAGAAAAGCTTCATTCTGGAGGTATAGCTCTTAGTCACTCTCCACTTTTACTGTTGTACTTTTATGAGACAACTCTGCAGCAAACTACTATAATTATTGGGAAGTGCAGTACACAGTACTTGTACTTTCAGAAAACAGAAACAAATACCAGAGCACAGCACAGTAGAAAGTATTTTACGCTTACCAGATAATTTCTTTTTCAAATATCACAGTTGTCAAGTATCTCTTACATTTGGTTTGCAAATTTATATATAAAGACAATTTTGAAAATCCTATCCCACATCCTTAGCATTTTCAGAAATAAGCACCTACAAAACGCAAGTGAGGGAGAAATCTGTGTAAGTCAGAAATTGGATGAGACAGTTCAAAAACTTCACATTCCTTCTGGTTTGAGTAGCATGGATTATGGCTTGAGGAAAAGGTTTCATAAACAAAGCTTATGCTTTTCATAAGTTTAGTTTAGGCTAACTTTGAAAAGTTTAGGCTTTTCATATGAACAATTTATTTTTTACCCTTCAAGTAAGAGGGGAAAAAGAAGAAAAAGTTTTGAGATGGGCCAAATTTGAAAAATATAGATTTGAATGTTATCTTGACCCATACTGAAAACAGAATTATAAGGTCTAAGGTTCATGACTTCGATTTGACTTTGCTTTCATTTAAAAGCTATTAAAAATTTAATATAATTTTTCAGGTCAAAACATTATGACAGGTGGTTGGTCTTTTGGACTGCGCTTGAATTTGATACTAACTGCATTCAGTTGACCTGAATTGCTCTCCACCCTTTTGTAGTTATTTGGTTGTTCATGTCAGTGCATTCTCCATTTTGATAGACACGATACAAGAACTCTTGATTACTTTGTGACATTTTGTGACAATCAAGCCCATGAATTGCAGTTTCATCTCTCCTTTTGGATGTCCTCAGTTTTTGAACTTAGTTATGAAGTCTCTGGACTTCTATTTAGTGCTCCTTTTTTAAAAAAGATACTCCTAACCATCTTTAGTGACTGTTTTGTGAGTTACGAAGACTCCAATTCCACTTTGTATTCTGGGATTTAGCTTCCTACCTGCTAGCCGGAGTAAGCCCTGTTCCTGCTGTACTGCAGGTCAGAGTCTTAGTGACCCTCTCTTTCTGTTTACCTGCTCTCCTCAGGGTACAGCTAGGCAGTCAATTATCTGTGGGACAGCTTTGTAAATCTGTCATGTACTTCAAAAAAAAAGACCAAGAAAACAAACAAAATAACACCATAAATGGAACCAATATGTGAGAACACATCTGCAACAAGTGTTTAAGTTGTACACAAGAATATATTTTGTCTTCCTGTCTTGTGTTCATATTTGCTCATGGATTTGTAGTTTGGTACTTAGCTGAAAAATATTCCTTTCAATAAATGAGACTTCTTTGAGTAGGCCTGCAAAAAACTGTCCTTTTTTCCTACCTTCAGCAGCATTCTAAACTGACTTTCATTTAGCAGAGCAATGCTAGGAAGATCTTTAGTGACGTGGCCCAACAAAGTTTCGTCTGTGGTGGGCTGGCCCTGTTCAACAGCCAGGCACCCACATGGCTGCTCACTCGCTCCCCTCTCCTGCAGGACAGGAAGAAAATAGAAGGAAGGCAAGAAGACTTGTGGATTGAAATAATGGTGGTTTAGTAGGGGAAGCGAAACACAAACAATAACAAACTCATTCATTATTTTCCCTTGCTGGGCCTGTGTTTAGCCACCTCCTATAGAGCAGGGCCCCATCATGTGTCATGGTTATGTAGGAAGACAGACAGCATAGTTGTGAGCATGCCCTCTTCCTCCCCCTTTCCCCCAGCTTTTCCGGCTGAGCACAACTTTATATGATACGAAATACCCTTTAGGCCAATCCACATCCGCTGTCCCCGCTGTGTCCATCCCAATTTCAAGCTGAACCCCAGCCTACTTGCTGTGGGAAGGTGGGGGCAGAGTGAGAAAGAGAGAAAGCCATGGCGCTGTGCAAACACTGTTCAGCAAAGCCCAGGTGCTGGTGTGTTGCCAGCACCGTTCGGTCACAGCCAGAGCCTGCAGAGGCTGTGCGGTGCACCACCAAGTCTGCTGGCATTTCATGGCCTCCACCCCAAAGGTCCAAAGTTACTATAAAATTTACAGTACAGAACTACTCAAGATTTTTAAGCTTTATCTTGAGAGATTCATTCATACACTGACAGCCACAAATCCCCAGAGATGACAAAAAGAAATTGTGATTCAAGCAGAAAAGCACCACCAGTCTGGCTGGTCGTACTAGGCCCAGCTTTAAGCAAGTGTTAGAGCCACAGAGGTTGTAGACGCCTCTGTGAAACAGCAGAATACAGACACCAGTCTTGCTTGGGATCATGCATGGAGTGTGTGAGCCTTCACTTCAGGCTGGTGCTTCTCTGGACATTACACAAAGCAAAAAATGTAAACTGTGTGCATCTATTTTTAACCATTTGTTCCCCTGAATATAGTTCCATTCCTGTGCTTTGGACAAATGTAACTAGTTCTTATCCTGTCATGTTTTCAGTCGCTTTAGTAATGCCTTGTGTCTTTTCAGCTCTTCTATGAAATACAAAATGTATCTTCCAAGAAACAGTGAAATCAAGCTTTTACAAATTGAAGGAAATAGCCCAGGGAGAGGTGAAGGCATTAGGACTAACTCTGTAGTAAAGTTGATAGAATATTACATTTTGATGTGGAATATCATCCCAAAACAGCTTTTGACTTTTTATTCCTGTTTTTATATTAACTGTGCCAACTATTGAAGCATATGCATAATTTACATCAACATTTACCTGATTTCAGAGCTGAAGTGCTAGTTAAATCCAGTGGCTCAAATACATTGTAAGAAAAAAGAAACTTTGTCCCCTGTCAGCAAAGCTTAAAATTACTGTCTTATCATTCAAGAGGGAAAATTTCATCCGAGAATTATTGTTAATGTTTCACATCGTAAAAAGTTATCAACAAATATGATAGTATACAATAAATTTTATTGTCTATCATGGTCAAGATCTGAATGAAAAATGAGAAACTTCAACCACTTTTTCAGCCAGCCAGAGTATTGCAACAGGTTAAGAAAATGGTAAGATGATCAGGGAGAATTTGTAATTCCACTCCAATGTTAGCTGGAACTTTCCCAGAACGTTTAAAACTCAACCTAATGACCATGGTGTGGATGCCAGAATTCCCATTAACTGTTACGGTTTTTGACCAAGATCAAAAGTCATATAACTACAAATTATTTAGAGTGCGTATTTGTCTAGGCTAGAATTAAAACTGTACTAAGGTTTTTAGTAAAATGTAATCATATGTTGGTACCAAATCCAAAGCTATTCAGCTTGTGTTTTTAACAGAGATAATTTTGTTATCATCTCTCCACAAAATAAATATTTTTGTGAAGATCCTTATCACACTGTTCTTGATATCAACCAGATTTAAAAAGCACACATACTTCAGAGGAAAGGCGTGTCTATATTTATATTAAAGCCCACCAAAGTAAAACTTTCTTGAAAGCTCCAGCAAGGGCTTGACATGTTTATGATCGATGGAAGATTTAATGCACGTCTGACTAATATGAAGACAATTTATGATTTTATTTCAAAGTCAGAAAAGGTTGTTAAGTTACTATGATCTTTGTTAAGGTTTAACTTGTATTTAAAATTCAAATAAAGTGAAAATCTTGAAATGCAAATAACTGTTCTTCCTTTGGGAAACTGCTGAAGTCGATGATAGTGTTTGTTCACGATATTTGTCAGATATTCTATCTCTAATTGACTTAGGAACAAAGGCTTGTCCAAATCAATTTTACGATGAGATTTAGGACTGCATACATTTATTTGTGAATATCTCTACAATTACATTTAGCATCCTTTTGTACTTCCAAGAAGTGTGGTACTTTAATCAAGTCTGTGGGAAAAACAGAATCACTTAAAAAGAATTTAGTAAAATTAAATTTCAAAGGGCATAGAAATGTGTTCAATACTTACACTGTACACCTTCCATCTGTAATTACAAATAATTCACATACTGTCAGTGACCATACATGGATGTGTCAATAGAAGATACTTCCAGGCCAAATGCAACCACAGAATGTTTACATGCATCTAATCATATCGTTCCTTCTTAATTCCTGTAAACAACATTGAAAACATGAACGGAATATGCTGATGTATAGCTCATTTGTTGACATGTGTTGCATGCCCAGTTAAAAAATTATATGATTGTTAGAGAACCCAGTGGGGAAGCACTGCTTTTATTCAGACTTTTAAAGATTTATGCTTTTAGCCTTGCAGCACCCACTGGAAAATGATTAGTGTTAGAGAGGCATAATATTTTTCATTTATTTGTACTTGCACAAGTAAGGAACATGCAAAAAATTACAATCCTCTGATAGCATACAAGGCACTTCACTGCCATTCTAAAACAGGGATCATCCTAATTCCTAATACTTCTTATACAAATCATATTAAGAAGCTTCAGATAAGTAAATGAAGTCAAAGGGCAGAGATATCTAATAGTGCTGTTGATATTTTTGTCAAAGCACTTGTATAAAAATACATCATTGTTAAAAAAAATTTTGATTTTAGGAGAAGTTTCGGGGACAGTTGTGATATTCAAAATTTGATTTATTCAAAAAGGTTGGGGTCTGCTGTTTAAAAACATGTCTATAGAAGTTTGTGGGCAGATATAATGAGACATGAAGTAGATTATCATAGCTGTTAATACTCACTAGTGTTGCAAAGAAATCCTGAAATGCAAAAAAGGTTGCAAATACTATGAATACTATTTACAGGCTCTTACAGTGGCTTGAATCAGAAAAAAAAGAAGAGAAAAGCCAGCAGTCAGGTAAGAAAAATACAAAAGACCAAAATTTAACAAGTCCATGTGCATACTGTCCATGTGATAGTCTTCAAAAATGTCTATAATGACTGAGGTTAAATGGTAGTACAAAACACAGTCTATAGTAAATACAGCAAGAGCCTAGGATAAAAATGCCATATCATATTTTTATAATGTTTATAATGTTGATAACTTCAGGGATTAAAATAATAGTTTCATCCCTTTGATTTATACACTATTATTCTATATCTATATAAATGCAAATGGAAAATAACCATAGCTGGGATGGCTGGAGCAAAGTAAAATAGTTTATTACAATGCTGGCTTTAAGAATGTTATGCCCCAAACCATAAAGTTGTATAATTAAATCACTCTTCTTCACTAGTAGAATTTAAACTCAGTAAATGTGAACATGTGGAGAAAATTCACCACCTAACCCTGTCCAATCCTAATCTGTTTTATTCTTCTACAGTCTCTTTTTTTCTTTTCCATTTGTTACATACTAGTAATTGACACAACAGCACTAACCTGCTTCTGTATTCTAGACTAGTTTATTTGTTCTCTATGTGCTGAACTTTCTGTTCAGTCATGTGCTGTGGGAAATGAGCTAGACAAACAGTAAGTTACAACCCTGAACTTCAGGAGAACATATTTCATCTTGTTCAGGGCTCTGTTTGGCAGGGTCCCACCAGAAACTGCACTGGAGGGCAAAGGGCTTGGGAGAGTTGCTTGAACTTCAAGGACATTTTCCTCAAGGCACAAGAACATCCTGTTCCAATGCACATGAAATCAAACCAGCATGGCAGAAGGCCAGTGAGGATGAACCTAGAGCTCCTGATGGAGCTGAAATGCAAAGGAGAGTGCACACAAGGTAGAAGTGGGGGTGGGCTACCCAAGAAGAATGCCGAGACAACTGCACCAGTTAGTGAAACATTAGAGAACACAGCAAGAATACAGTGAATAGCCATATGCTATTGTCTTTTCTCCTTCTCAGAAGTTTATTTGCTTTCAGAATTTTTTTTGCAATCACCATTAAAAAATATGGTATTTAATCTCATTAATCAACAGAATGATGCTCCACAGAAACTGACCACTGAGAATAAGCTGGCAGATAGGCCTGTTTGCACTTGTGTTCTTCCTTAACTTTTTATTTTCTCTACTCTTCCTACAACTACTGAAGGCTTTCTTCTTTCTCATTTTGTGTTTAGCACATCTAGCCCAGGAACAAGGTAATTTAATACGAATGATTAGCATATATACAGGGCTTTATATTCTTAAAGAACTTTGCAGATATTTCCCACTCCTTAGGCTATCTATGTGAAATAGGTATCTAATTATGATCTTAATTTTAGACATGGGGAAACAGAAAGCAGTAAGTAAAATGAACTATCAGGAGCACACAGAAGCTGAATAACAGAGCCAGTAATATAGTTAAGGAGGCCCCCAGTCTCACTTTGCTACTTGGAGAATGTTGATTACCTTCGGTCAAAACAGGATCCATCCAATGTTGAAGGCCAGGGCCAGGAACAGGACATAGAGGAATGCAGTGACTACCCAAAATGTAAGTTTAATGACATGGTAATTTCTCATTAGCATTCTGTTCTAGTATTACACCTTAGGATACTTCTTGGAACAATATGAACATAAAATGTCTTTCACTAGACAGTTCTTCATAGATCAAGCAGATGCTACCAACCATATCAGGTTACTCAAAACTGCTAACTTTATAATTCTTGTTTTCTCTACTAGAGATAATTGCTTAGATGCTTCAAACTCCACATGCTGCCACATTATTGATCATTTGACAAAGAACAAGGAAAATATACAACCTCATTCCTTGAAACATTTTTGTAAATAATGAACAGTGTGTTACAAGTGTGTATGTATTTAAACAAATAGCATATCTATGAATATGTAGCAGAGGCACTAACTGAAATTTAATACCAGACCTGTATCTGGCCCAGATGTTCTTCTTAAGAGGTTATATAGGATAATAATAGCCAAAAAGCCATGGCTGAAAATATACTCCAAGTTATGTTAATTTTGGAATACATTTGAGGTTCTTTATAAATGGTTTACTCTGAAAAGAATGATGTTTTATTTTTGTCACCTAATTAAGAAAAATATCAGCAATTTCATTTAAAATAATAATTAACAAAGTATCCAGCAAGAATTGACAGTGTTCATACTCCTTAAAATTGAGAATATTGTACTTAAAATTGTAGTCAGGGAACACTGACTATTATTTTGATAGAAGTTATGTTTTATATTGCTATGTATACACATTTTGCATTAAGCTTCTTGACACAAGGACAGTCAATAAAAATGTTATCAGTAGTATCAGTGAAGACACAATCCTGCTTTTATTTTTCAGTGCCTATAGGTCAAATAAAGATTTGGCTGATTTGCATTTAGCAATGCAAATGCACAATTTCCTGTTATTTTTTTTCTGGGAAGCCTTTTTCCTCAAGTAATGAAAAAGGTGTTATAAAACTGTCAAGGAAGGTGGTTTTTGTATTATTCTAAGTAAAAATTCTAACATTAACTGCAGTAGTTGTAGTGGTAGTAGATAAAGAACTAAGCACGCATCAATGTTCTATTTTAATGAAAGGTTTTTAGGTTCTAAGTGTAGACAAACCCACTGTAAAGCAACTATTGATACATGCAGGTGTTTTGATCCTTTCTTTTCATTTAAAATGTTTTTTTTTTATCAGATTCCTTTATCTATTTTTACAGTTTCAGCATCTCTTATTTCTATTCTTATCAAATAGATCCAGTAACCGACTGTAGACTTGAAGCTCTGCTGTATTTTGACTTCTGTGATGGCTAGAAGCGGAGTGCCCTAAGCCTTTGTGCCAGTTAGTGGGCACCTTTGTGTGGTTTTGGTTGCTTTGTTTGTTTTTACAAATGAACAGATAACCCTTCAGTATTTTACACATCTTTTATCTTTTTCAAAAAGACAATTACAGACTGAATAGAGATTTGAATGTAAGGAAATCTGTGCAGTATTTCTGCAACTCATTTTGATTTTAGTCATGACAAAAATGCTTATCTCAACCAGTATTTAATCTTGACTGTTTACCTACTATTGAAAGACTATGCAAAGAATATTTTTTTAATGCGTTGCCTTAGCTGAAAAATTGCATTTTATTCAGTTAGTGCAAAAGTTTTGTTAAAACCACCTTGTATTATAAAATGAAGTAATTTTAAGTTCTGTATGATTTATGTAATGTTTGCCAAAGTGAATACCAATTTTGGTTTACTTGAAATAAAAATTGATCAGTAAAATCTCTGGAGTGTCTTTGATTCAGAGGTAGGGGGGAAAGTTAGGTGAAGAGCTCTTGGCCTTCTTTAAATATGAAGTTTAAAAAGCTCAACACAGTCTTTGTAATCTCTTCAAAACATTTCACTGCAAAGTTTCCTCCCATTATTGATGAAACACACACTATCCTTATTTCTCTAGTTATCAAATCACGAGAGATTAATGTTCATCTTTACTGTCATATTCCAGTACCCGGTTATGAGAAATGTAAAGAGAGAACTATAACCGGTGGATGTTAGTAGCTGTTCTTTGTTTTGCTATCAGACTCAGAAAAATCTACAAACAATGCTGGCAAGCCACATTTGTGAAACCAATGTATTATTGAATAGTTCTATAGTCAAAGGACAGGTCCTGAAGCAGTCCTTTGGGGAACCAAACCCAAATATATACTGATGTAGAGCACTAAAATATTTTGCTAGGAGCTTTGAAATATATTTGAAATAGATTGTGGTCTTGTCAGTCCACCACTTTATCCATGGGATAGAAATGTTTTTTCATCTTCTTTTAACAAGCAATATCTTAAATCAAATGTTTCTAGTTAGGGTCATAAAATTGAAAAAGTGATATTACTGAGAAAAACATGACAGCTTAATATGAGGGGGGGTTTGTTGGCTGAGGGTACTGAATAGCATGAAAATACTGTGAAGTTAGGTACCTCACAGGAAAAAGTTTTCAAAAATGATTCAGAGAAATGCCTGAGAAAAAATTGAGATTTTTTACTCCTGGCCTTGCATTTTCTGATAGAAGTTAATGGATTTAGGGTAAGTTTGTATCATTTATTGTAAAAGCAGAACTTTTTTTTTTTTTAACAGTGTAGTTAAGCAGTTTCTAAGAAAACATTGTATTGCAGATTTCTTATAGCTTTTATTTCTTATTTATTTTGGGATGAGACCTTATACATACTCTATGTATAAGACCCTGACTTACCTATGTAGAAAAATGCATCTCCCCACCTTCTGCACTGCACTTTTACATGAGAATAAGATTTTTAGCTCTCCCTCATGCACATTTAATTAACTAATCTTCCAGATGGATTTACACCCCAAATGTAGGTACACACCGTGGGTGCTTTTGTGATATATTTTGCATGTTATTGAGATAGCCATACTTAACAGCAAACTAACACAACAGATTACTTCCTTTACCTAGAAAGGGAAGTGACTTGCATGTTTTGAGATCTACCAGCAAGATGGCCTTTTTTAAAGACTGGTTTTCTTCCATCTAGATACCTACACATGGAGATCTCCTTCTCCTTTGCTTCTTTTCCTCTGCCTGTCTCAGCACTCTCCAAACTATCAAGCTGCAACAAGGTCTTTTACCATCTCATACCAACACACTCTTCATGCCCATCCCTCTGCTACCTTCTCCTGATCTCTCCTCACCCCAGGCACTCCTTCTCCCTCTTCATTGGCTCTCAACCACTTAACAGAACCAGCCACAGCTGCACCTTATCTACATCGGCCAACCCAACACCCCTGAAACCAGCCCACAGCTGTATTTTATCTATGCTAATTACCCCAGCTTCATTCCTCTACAAACAACAAGATAGATTAGTACATGCATGTTAAACTCCTAAACTTATGCTTCTTGCATTTAATGAAACAGCTTTGCACCGTTTTAGAACTGAGTAAGATAAACTTGTAAACGGTCTTTGCACTAAAGATATGAATAATACTGTATTTAGTCTCTCTGCACCCCTGTTGATTTTTGACAAATTTTTAGATCCTTGCACAAAACCTGTCAATGCTTGGTGGTATTTTGATTTTTTTTTTTTTTAAATATATGACAAAGCTTTAATGAATTCAGCAGGCTTTTATAGGAAACCTATGAATGTTTTTTGCAAAAATTCTCTATTATGTACATGAGTGGAAACAGTGCGCTGTATGTACATTATTATATTTTTCTATATTTAGCATTCTGTAATATAAATATGCTTAAAAAAACGGTAGATGTTAAAGAAATAGAGAACTTTAGTGATTGTATTAGTATGCTGACAGGTCAAATTCATCAGAGGACTGATTAATTCTTCAGTTTCTTAGTAAACACAGTTTAAAAGATTAGCTTTCCTTCAACCAGGTGCACACTCAACTAACAGTGTTTTCCTAGTAATATGCTACTCATCTTGCACATCAACTGAAAATCAGGATTTCCATTTAAAATTTAGGACTAAGAAAAAGCATTTAATTTTCTGTTATTCTGCCACTTGCAATCAGAGATAATAACAGAATCTTACTGTGAGATTTTCCTCATAAAAGTAATGAAATATACACAAACCCAATGTTTTTTGAAACTTAAAAATTTTGTTATTTTCAACTGAACACAATAATATGCAATAATTAATCTTTACTACTTTCTTTGAAGTGGTGGAGTGTGCGGCTGTTTAAAGCTGATTTTTTTTTTTTTTAATAAAGAAATTGGAAATAACACCACTGTCCATCCTCTTTTCATTTGAGAAATATGAAAACAGTATTTTCAATATAAAGTTCAAACTGTATTATATGTAATAGCTTGCGGCAATACATATTTAGTATCAGACAATGCCCTCCACCCTGATAGTATGAAGGAGATTACAGATGGCAGAAATGAACTTTGGCCATTTCATGTACTGAGAAACAATTAGAGTGGAAATGAGATGTGGAACCCTTCAGAGAAAGATTTTTTTTTGAGTAGGAAACAAATTATGCCCTCAATGACATACGGTGGTGTCATTGCCAAAAAGAATTTTTAGTAAAAAAATATACTTTTTTTTTTTCAAATATTTCTCCTTCTAGCAGTATAAAAGATTTGAGGTGTTTCTTTAAATTACCATAACCCTGAATCTTTAATTCTGAATTCTTAGCACATTCACTACAGGCTTATCCAATTGTTGCAGATAATCTTTCCTCCAACCTGCATGTTGAGCACAGGTTATATAGAAGAATTTCTTACACAACTATAAATATTTTTTTTGTAATTAAATACATTGTTTACATTATCACCAACATTTTTCTCTCACTGATGTTTGTAAGATTGATAAAAGAGACACTGCTTATTTTGTTTGTGCATGGTTAATGCTTTAATACTCAAACTTTTAAGCTATAATCCCAATGAGAGCAGAGAACGTGCTCATTCTTTAATTTGGCATGTGGATTTTGGCAATATTAATCTGTTTTTAAGAGACCTATAATGTTGGAAACAACTATATTACATTTTTGGGATTAATATGTTGTCTTTACCCTGCCCTTCTACTTACTCAGGCAGACAGCTAACATCAATGGAATTGCTTGGCAACAGTGTGACCCTGAAGCAAAATACTGGTAAGTATTTTTTCCCGTAATACCATCTGGATTCTAATAATTTTAGCTTTTTTTTCCTGGCTATTATATTGGCATGCTCAACTGCTGGATGTTCTCTCACGGTGGATATGCTTAAAAGGACAACTGAGGGTCAGGCAGCTGATTTCCTCTTGTGTGTCCAAACATCATTTTTGTTTGGTAGGATCTTGTGTGTGAATAGCTTCTCATATATTCATATGTTCAAAAGCTTTTGGACAAAGAGTATTTCTAAGATACTTGATATCAAGGGTTTAGTTCTTTTTAACCCTCTTCATCAGAAGAAACTGTCAGCACTATGTGTGCTATGTATAAGAGCACAAAAAAGACAATGAAGACATTTCATTATTATACTGAATATTACTGTGAATGTGTATTTTGCCATTAAAGTAGTACATGCTGCAAAATGCCAAATGTAGCAGATATTTCTCTAAGGATGAGTATTCAATGTGGATTTTTCCATTTCTACATTTGTTAAAGTAAAATTCTAGTTTGATTCTGAAGTCTCATTTTGGTTGATGATAGATTTAAGTGCTTTCCAGTGAATTCTCTTAATGAAAATCAAACCACAATCATCTTCACAGTAGGCCTGAATTAATGCATTGGTTTTGCAAACTTCAGTGCACATAACCTTTTCTGTCAGCAGCATTTCGTGTTACTTGAATCAGAAATTTTGAAATTATTTTATTTCAGTCACTATTGGCATTGCTATTATTATTTATATTGTCATAACACCCAGAGGTCACTGCAACAGTGTTTGGCAGTGTCAAGATATGTAACACTACATGATCCGCGTTCTGAAGAACTAAGAACTAAAAAGACAAGGAAGAGAGGGCTCAAGGGAAATTGCAGGCTGATGATAAACATGGATAGTGATCTTATTAACATCCTTTTTCTCCTGGGTCCATGGAAAGCAGCACTGTGAAAAGTATGGGAAGACACAAATAAATTAAGTATGTCATCTTCCATATGTGTACGGATCATGTGATATTCCATATGGATCACATACATGTGAATGTACATAAATACACATGTATATACCTATATCCACATATGTAATACCTATAGTAGTATTTAGCAAAGTTCAGCAAAAATACCTGTATAATTTTTCATCTCCAGATAACTAATGGAAATCTTTCAGGAAATGATCCTTGAAATAATATTTTAAAGAAAATGGTAGGGGAGCCTCATAAAATTGTTTGTGAAAGGCATTAATTTAATACTCAGTGGATACCATGATGGATAATACAATAGGTATTTGTGAAGTGGAAAACCAGACTTTTAGCCTTGCGCCACTTTGGAAGTCAAGAGTTTTGATTGAAAGAATAGAAACGATATATTACTACAGTGATCCGAAGGTGAAGAAAAGAAGCTTAAATTTGTTATACAAGGAAAAAAGAAATGATAGGTATGTATTAGGTTGACAAAGTGTGGTAAGTATGACTGACAACATGATTTTAGGATTTTTTTTCTTTGTTAGTAGCTAATGGATCTAAGCAATAAATGGAGACAGAGATAAGAGGAGGTTGCAGCAATTGAAATTAGAGACTTAACCTTCATATTTATAGCGGGGAAAAGAAGGGATTTTTGGAAGATTATTTTGGTGCATTCTGATAGAAAAAAATGTGTTCTGCTTAGAACTGATCTGGAGACAGAA
Source organism: Falco biarmicus (assembly GCF_023638135.1). Classification (NCBI taxonomy): domain Eukaryota; kingdom Metazoa; phylum Chordata; class Aves; order Falconiformes; family Falconidae; genus Falco; species Falco biarmicus. Next base: position 49,534,046 of record NC_079290.1, read on the forward strand.
CATAAGGTGAGCTACAGACACAGACTGCAGAAGCAAGGGTGAACTACAGAAACAGGGCCAGTGCTCAGGAAGACAGTTCATATTGGAAAGTAGGGACAAGAATAGAATGGACAGCTTGGGCATGTGCATTGCCCCAGGTACAAAGCAGTGGTACAGCAGAAGAATAAGAGTGAGTGCAAGAGCTCAGCCACAATTTACTTTCAGTAGTCAGGACACTGAAGTTTCCTGATGTATCTGACTGAGGAAGGAGAAAGCTGACAAATCTATGCTCTTACAAAGTTGACTTCTTGGGCTTTCGTTGTAGACAGAGACAGACAAGAGGCATCTCCAGAGAGGACATTAGAGACCAAATCTGACCAAGACTAACCTATAAAGGAAGTAAGAGAGGACAAAAGCTGAAAACCTAGAAAGGCAGATGAACAAAGAGGATGCCTCTCCGGCAAGGGGCACCAGAACAATGGAGTTGAAGGGAAAGCCATGATTTTTTCAGTTCCCTGTTTGGTTACTGATAAGGTCATGATTCAGTGACCTGAGATGGTCACAGATGGAAGCTGAAGCAACACAAAGTAGTAAAATTTGTTCTAAAAAATAATCAGATAACAGCTTTTTTTACCTCATTATCTACAAAGATAGAGTCTGCAGATCATAGTGGCAATGGCCACTATTGTGGTGCTTTTTGTTTCTTAAAAAAATTTGTTATGGTGGTAGTTCTTACAGGAAGAACTTGCTATGTTTTGTTCTAAGGGATTATGCTGTAACAATCATTAGCTGTATAGGGGTGACACCAATCTCCTGAAAAGCGCTTGGGGACTAACAGCATAAGAATGACAAGCTTTATTTGATATAAACCATGATCTGTTGAAAATACCTGTGGGTAACAAAGACATCTTTCCTGCAGATCCTACAACACTTTGAAGTAATTCAGCACAGAAAGCATTAAGTTCTAATGATTACTCAGTTACTTTCACACTGTGACCCATCTGTACAGGTTTTCTGTTGGCTCTGTGAAACTGCTTCTTTCCTACAGACAACTCATTTGGTGATTTTGCAAGGATACTTGTTTTAAATGTCTTTTACTTGTTTTTCTCTCCAAAAAATTTCCCTCCACTCTATTTTTCTCAGTAAACTCAAACACCTTTCTTCCATACACTAATACTTCAAAATTGTTAAGTTGAAATAAAGAGATATACACCTTTAAAAAACACAGATACTTATAAATACTTATACCTATTTTACAGGATTGTTCTTTGACATAAATCAGTTGTCGTTACTGGAAAAGCAGATGAAAGAAATCATTAAAGTAAGTGTTGTCCAATAAACCCAAAGTTGCAAGTTTGGTTCATAAAGCCGACAGAGGGTGAAATGAGTGGATATGTCTGAGATACTGAACAAGATAGTCCAGTAAATCACAATTAATAATGCTAAGATACCAAGCTGGAAGAATTATGAAATAGCTTGCTGACAGTTTTATTAAAATTGTTAATGGAGCTGTAAAATGGGTTAGTCCTAGCTTTTAAGGAGTGCCTCTTCTGTCCTAGTTCAACAGATTAGACAATGAGTTTCTGTTTTTCTGGAGACTGTGGATGATGCACATACTGGTGAAGCAGACACTCTGAATAATGTAATACTTGGAAGAATTTAATTGCCTGATTAAATGGCTGTAATAAAATATCATGTGTCTTAATACAAACAGAAGTTGAGAAATGATCTTCCCACATAATACAGCACTGGTAAAACTGCTGCCAGAATAAGGAGTCGAACTTTATTAGCCCCAATTCATGGAAGTTTCGCATTCAAAAATAGGCACGGGAAAGCCAGTCTTATAATCGAGGCTTATGCAGCTCAGTTTGTTTTGCTCATTAAAAAGAGGAGTGACTATTAACTTCTGTAGTTACTTACACAAGGGAATTATAACTCATAGTAGGACAAAGTGGGCTTTTAATCCAATGGATATAAACTTAAATTAGGCAACTGCAATCTGGAACAAGGTCACAGTGCCCTTTTAATGAAATTAAGTAATACTCGAGCGGTTTGGGAAAGCTGGTGGGACAGGTTTCTTCATTACTTCTAAGAACAGTCTGAATTTCTGAGAACTGAAGGTAAACTTAGCTTCTATGAGGAATCCTGTATCTTCTGTTACTGTTGCAGAGGCTAAGCATTCTTGGGGACTTATTTTTGTTGTTGTGGATCCACAGCCTTAGCTGTACAGTACTGAATACTTTGATATATTCTCTGTAAACACTCTCTGATACTTCAAAAGAGGGGAAAAAATAAAGATCTGACAAAATAGAAAAAAAAAAAGTCTTTCTCTTAAAATAAGGTTCTGTGTATTATTCTAGCTATCCTCTTCCTTTAGAATAAGAGATTTCATATTGCTCTTATTCTTATAGTACTTCCAAGTCTATTAAGATAATGATTAAAGTCAGACGTTGTGCTTCAGAACTTCAGCTAGTTATACTCTGAAGGTCAGGAAAGGCTTTTTCTTCTGCCTGGCTACCTGTTTTACTTAGGTTTGATCCTCCTTCCTTTCAATATGAAAGTGGTGTGAACGGCCCACTTTGTAACATCTGACAGAGAAGGGGGAATATCTGTATCTGAGATGCCTACAGCTAGCCATCTAGCCATCTGCCCTATCCCCATGCACAGAATAGGACCATCGGTTATAACACAGCATTTTAAGAGAAACCATCCCTAGTTTTGGTAAGCTGCAAAATACTTTGCTCTTAACTGGGGCAGTTTAAAAGCTGACTGAGAAACAGGTATGCATGGAGGGTAGAAGGGACAACAGGGACAGTAACTTTGTCAGCCACCACAGGCAAAGGAGCCCCTGCTCATCAGACACTCTTCAATTCCTTGCTGCTGTGTTTTGCTCCCAGGATCTGGGTCAACTGATTGCCAGAGTTAGGATCAAGGAGGAATAATTTTTAACACTCAGGGCTGCTCTGTTTTTTTTCTTCAGGAAAAAAAAACCAAAAAACAAACAACCACCAACAATCTTTTGTTCCCATTCTCCTTCAGAGAAAAAAAAAAAAAGTATACTAGGAGCCAAACTTGTTGGAATTATCCCCAGGTAATTTTTCTTTTCTCGGTGTATTTCTGGAGATAGTAGGTTTTTGTTTATTATTAGCTAGATACTTTTTGCTATTAAAATATTATTAAAGAATGGTCAATCATATATCTTGTATGACAGAGAAGCCAATGACATTGGAAATTATTTACTATGTGTTCAGAAAAGATCAGATGGTAAAAGTTTTTAAAACATCTGCAATAAAACTTTTTTTTTTGAGATATCTGTTATTAGAATTATGCTAGGATATACAACCAGATGTACAAAGAATTTGGATTGTACTTACTGCAGAAAAATATATTCCTATGGTCTTTCAAATGCTTTTTTGCTAGAAAAAGCACAATTCTCTGTTTTCTCCTTCCTTTAAATGTACTTTACAAGCATCTACTCTGGTTTACTCTTCCTTCTGAAAGGAATTTAGAGTTATCTCTGAACTGTTGCGTTATTCAAACGGTTTATCCAGTGTTAAATATCCCATTTGATTTCTAATTTTACTTTGAAATTACCTGTTCAAATCCAAGGATACTAATTTTTCTCTTGAAAATTTGTTTTTCAAGATCAATTATTACTGGTATTTTTGGGACTTATAGTAGGCATCAGCCAGCATTCGTTACAGTTGTTGGGAATAAATTTAAGAATTTTAAATTATAAAATACTTGTGTTCATTGCTTTTCCCAGCCAAACTCACAGTTCTTACTAGAACCAAATTTTAAGGTTCAAACGTATGAATGACTCATAAAATTCTGTAATGATACTCTTCATAGGCTAAGCACTATACTAGACATATTTAATCAATCCTTGATTATTTAATGGAATTCAGACCCATTTTTTCCCCTACTGTGTTGGGAATAAAAAGTCCTTAATTATGTACTTACCTAATCCTCTGCATTTTAAACAACATAATTAAGCATCTTCCTGATATTCAACAGATCCTCTAGTAAGGAATATTTTCATCAAACCCATAATTAAAGACTTTTAAATATGTATTCATATAAATAATTTGTATGAAGGGTCTCAAAAAGACTATGAGAGACAAGAAATCTGCTCCACACAACTCCTGTTGAAGTCCAAATTTGTTACAGAGATGAGGTGCTTCCTATGAGTGATGCTCTGTCTGAAAAGACAAGCCAAGAAGGAAGACACTTGTGAATGGTGGAAGAGTGTGGGCTTTCCGTCATACTGTAATAGCACTGCAAGTGTATTATGATTGGAATTTGTGGTGAGGAGGAAGTAGAAGGGAGAGAACAGGACTGATAATTGACTTGGAAGTACTACTGTAACGAAACCAAGGGGAGGATATAATGTACACATCCACACTCGTGTTACTGATTTTAGGAAAGTAAATGCCGAAACAAGTAGCTCAGATCTTATTGAAAACCATGTTGTATATACATTTATACCTGTTTCCATTTTTAACAGTGACCTTTAATTATATTTTCTCCAGTTTCTAGCAATTTCATAATGCTTGGTATTGGCAGGGTGCTTTATTTTTTTTAAGGCATAATTAGTAGTAAATTGCTTTACAGAAAAAAAAAACCAAACAAACCAACAAACAAATCAGAAAGAGTATGTACTAAGCAACTGTCTTCTGCCAGAAGACAAATCAGGATGAAAATTATTTGTGAAGAGATTTCACATTTATCTGCAGTTAGTAGAGAAAGAGTGAGTTTTAAAACTCCTTTAGAAGTTAAAGTTCTGAGAAAAGGACAAGCAAAAGACCAAAGCTACCACTGACTTGAAATGAACCCCAGCAGTTATGTTAATTAAGCCTGCAAGAGTTTCAACATCACCCTCTGATGCCTTCTGTTTAATTCCTTTCAACAGGAGGTAAGTGCCTAGATACCCCGAGGACCTGGGTCTCGGCAATTTGTACAATCAGACCTTGACTCTGAATCTCTTGAAGCTTATGAGGGCTGTATCACAGTGGCATTTATGCATAAAAGTTTCTGCTGGTACCAGTAGACATTTAGGAATTTAACTAAGTATACTACAGTGTCTAACTAAGCCAGTTGTACTGGGCTTCCATGAAGAGAAGTTGGGCCCATCCAGTGCACCTCACTTGAAAGCTCACATCAAAAATTGTTCAGTGTATCACACTCAGCTCACCTGGAAGTAAATAAGAGTTTCCCTGTAGCCTGATGTTTAACTTGCTTTAGTGGTTAGGACTGTTCAGCAGGAGCGACTGTAGAAAGAATTAAATACTTTCACTTAGTTTTCTGGGGATTTTTCTCATCCTTTCCTCAGAGCAAAGATGTCTTTCATGCTTGTGTATTTTGTTTGATATTGATTTTTTATTGCCTTTTTAATTATTTTTTTGTCTTCCAAACATTTACCTCATATTTTCAGCATTCACCAGAGGAAAAGATAGGCTTAAAACTGAAAAGCACATTGTGAAAGGAGGAAGGATGTAATATTGGACTTGCTAGTGTGAAGCACAAATGTATTTTTCTTTCCTTGGTACATTTATTCAAGCAGTGATCTCAGCATATCATTCACTGGCGCTGATCAGTACAACTCCTTCTCAACAGTACACTCATATTCTTTCCCTATGCATAGATAGACAGAAAAGAAGTAGACTGTAGAGGCAAGAAACTGACATAAGTGAATTTATTTACAGTTTTTCATTATGCCACTGCTCTTTCTCCCAGCTTGAACAGTTGACAATCTACTGTGAATGACAGAAGTAGAAGCATATTTTACATTATTGAAATCCAAACGAAAAAGCATCCTAAACAACATGTACTTTGCCAGTCAAGACATCTGGAAGACTTGCAAGACACAGAGATAAAATTTGCAGGTATCAAGAAGTTCTAACGATAACAAATATGTTCCCTCTTTCAACACTTGCACTGTATATTCTTAAAGAAAGCCATGATTTTTCCTAATATTTTTCATTCATTATGTGGTCCAGTTTGTGATTATCTCTTACTTTTTTCCTCATTCATTATTTTTTTAAATAAATAAATAAATAAGTATCTTTGTTTCCAGAATTCTAACATATTTTCATCTACTTATGTTTGATTTTCAGCTGCCATAATTCTTTTTCTGGTTTTTTTTGGGGGGTTGTTTTTTTTTTTTTAGCTGCAGTAAAATCCATTTGTTTCTCAGTTGTGTCTATGCTAAACAAAACTGGATTTCATGTTCTACTGTACTAAGAGGGTTTGCAAATATTGCCCCTCTACACATCTCTTCTAGAGTGGTAGTTCAATAGTGTAGTCTCTGGACACCTAACAGCCAGCAGACAACTTCCGAGGTTCTTTGAGAAACCACCTGGAAATGTCTCTTGCCAGTAGGTTTTTGCTGTGATCTTTTCCAAGTGAGGCTGATCTAGACCCTATTCTTTCTTGAAAATTGACATAATTCAGTCTTTCTTATCACCAGGGACTTCCCTTGATCACTGTGATTTATTCTGATTGGGATGGTCTTCAAACAACTTTACATGAACCTCATGCAACCTTGGGGATCTGAGTGCATCCAGCTTCTCTAGGGAGTCTCTAAATTTTCTATTATCGGTCACTAGGTCATTGCCTTCACTCAGTAGGTCTATTTTTTATTTAAATACGAAGGCAAAATTTGGAATATATGTGACAGCTAGAGCAGTGATACTAAACATAGAAACATGGTAGATGGTTAATCTCTTGAACTCTGATCAATATATTGAACTTTGAAAAGAACTCATCAGAATATTTAACATTTATTTCTTCTTAGTGTTAAGTTTTTGTGAGGCTTGAGATTTGTAGCACATTATATTTTGCACAGAAAGTAAAGTTCAATTTCTGAGCAGAAAAGACAGTTTAGGGGGGAAAATATCTTGAAATTTAAATCTTACCACTTTGAAGGAAGGCATATTATAGTTCCGATGGTATACAAGAGAACAAGAAATACAATTCATGAAGTGAGACTTCTCTTTTTCAGACACAGCAGTGGTAAGCATCTGAAAAAAACAATCTCAAACTGTATATGTAAAAAATATATATCATGCTGCTGAGGACTGTAGACAACAGATTTGAAATATTGATGTATTTAGGATTTTATGGCTAATTAGTTTGATAAAAAAGATGTAAAGCGTTCTTCTGTTCCTAAGGCAGTATCATACTCGTTCAGTTCTCAGATTTTCTCTCTGGGGTGGGAACAGCAGAGTTTTGGTTTCCAAGAAGATTTTACTTACTACTCTTTTTCAACAGGTTTGAACAGCATCTGTTACTTCTGTAGCAAAACAGCTGAAAGAGGACATATTTCCATATCGTGTTATCTAAATGGGAAGAATCCTTTACCTTTTGCCAGATAATTGTCTTATTTTTCAACATATATAGCTTCTATGGTATTCTGAGATACATCTTAGATATCTTGAGGGTAAGGATCATAGGGAGGAAGTTCTATGATAGCAGAACCCAGCCTTCCTGCCAATCATAGATAAAAGAAAGTGACTTTGATAACCATAGTTTCAGTATTTTCTGGTGACAGTGACAAATATTGGGCTCTACTAGCTTATAGTGTGAAGTGACTGGAGAAAATTAGGTTTCTCCAGTGCTAGTAGCATTGGTTCCACTTCAAGCATTCCCTTCTTTTCATCAGGATTTAAAGCATCCTATCTGGTTTTACTTCAAACTTTTTGCCTTTAGCTGCTTGCCCCCCTTAGTCATGTAATTAAATACTGATTATCTTTCATTTCTCCATGAAATGCAGAGAAAATTCTAGAATACAGAAAAGCAGATTACTTGCTGTTGACAAAACTAATGTTACGGTGTCAAACAGAATTTGGACTAGAGCTGGCAAAGCCAATGGAACCTGTCTGTTTCTCTGGTTCTGCCCTGTAGCCTGTCTTTGTGTTCTTCCACTAACACTGAGTTTGGGTTACACACAGTGAGTGATGCTAAACACTTATTTCTAGCACAATCTATAGTTATTATCTTTCTGGCACCTCTATCAGACCAATTTCTTGCAGTCATCAAGGTAGCATCACAATTAGAATTAATTTAGCCAATCGGGAAATGCTGTCCTAGGCAGCTATTGGCAAAAGACAAGACTGGTGAAACGGAGGAGAGGAAATTCATATAAACAGCATTAAAATGTAATGGAGATAACAGACTGAATTGCCTAGAACATAGACTTCATGTTCTTTTAACAGGACTTGCTAAATGCCACCACCAGAGAGAAAATTACGTGTAGCTAATGGGAGTGCAGGTATCCAGATTGTAAAAATAAATAAAAACTGATTGTAAGTGAAAGTAATTTGTTTGGGATTTTCTGGTCAATGTCAACTCCAGTATATTTTGACAATGAAGAGCAAATGTCTTTAAGAGGTATTCCAGTGGTACTAATCACACACACACAAAAAGGAAGACTTTGCTAGTAACTAAAGACTGGAAGAGGTCATTTGCATGAATGTCTGGAATAGCCAGAGATGGTGGACTTTTCTCTAAGGTTCGTTCTGAAGAGGTAGGAACGGGACACCAGCTTCCTCTTGTTCAAGGATAAACTGTTGGTTTAGCTTAATGGCAATCATCTTGCAATGAAACTCAGTAATGAAACCACTTCAGAATCATCATCATCATGGTTTCCAGGATGATTATTTGCCCTTTAATTATGTGACCTGTTACTGACATAGTTTATTGGCATCACATATCTCATTGTGGTTACCTAAAAGGATGCCAAATTTATTAATGGAATTAATGGAAAAATGATTCCTAAGCTATTATAAAATACTCTTACCTATTTTATCTTTAGCACTGTTTACTGTGGCATTTACCTTAGAATTTTGTGAAGCTAATTCTATGTAGTCATTTGTTAATGATGTAGTTAGAAAGAAGATCTATCAATTTTTGGTTTTAGATTAAAGTGACAATGTTCATATATTTTGAGTCTTTTGCATCATCTGTTCTGCTTGACCTTCATTTAGAAAAGCACACTATGAACCTCTCTGGAGAATTTTGCTATTTCTCCAGTGTGCCACGAGATGGCAGTGTTTCAGAATATTACTTTTTTCACGCTTTGCTATTAAAACCCTCACTCTGTGCTCTGCATTGTGTAAGGTTCAATGGTTGGCAGTCACTTTTGATGTTTTGGGACTAATAATATAAACTGATTAAATAACTCCCAACTAGAAATGGGAAAGGAAAAAAATAAAAAGAAAGAGAGAAAAATAAAAAGAAAAAAGAAAGAAACATCTAAGTGTTCTAGAATCAATTTTTTCTTTCCCCCAAAAATTGTACCTTGAACAAATCTTTGTGTTCTTGGTCTGTAGTGGGTACTTAGTCACTTTTTTTTTTTTCTGTAGAAATCTTCCTTTGTGAATTACTAACAACACTGCAGCTCTTGGGTTTAGTGGAAGCCAGCAGCTAAGTCAAGCCCAGGTCTGACACTGCATAGCTTGAGCAAGAACAGACTCATAATCTGGAGTTTTATAGCTGGGGGATTCACTTCCTTAGGTTGAAAACCCATAGTAAGTAGCACCATAATGCTGTAGTTGTCTAAATGGAAAAGTTTTATGTCAGTGTGGTGGTGGAAAAAAGGGCAGTGAGTGAAGAGGTGGCAATATGGTCTTGCCAAGGTCTTGCCTAAAATTCAAATACATATATTTTGCAGCAAAATGGCATTAAGTATTTTTCCTTCAGGCTTTAGCAACCTCTGCCCGTAGCTCTAAATCAGTTTCTTAAAGGTGAAAATACACTATGAAATGTTCCAGTTTGAGAGTAATTTCTTAGGTAGGTAAATTCTTAACAGGTAGATAAAGCTGTCACACAAGATGCAGTAAAGGATCAGGAACATTGGCTTTAAGATATGTTCTTATTAGACCAGAGACAGATTTTTTTTCAAAGGGAATATAAAATTCTTATTGTCCTTTAGCTGGAGTGCATAAAACAAATGAGTACATATGGCATATGATATACGTGGAATGCATCATACTGTATTTATGGAGAAAATCATAAAAAAAAGCTTACAGTACTCCCAAATATGAGTATAACATGAGTCTGATAAACTGAAAGTATTAAAGCAATTTATGTTTCATCTTCTGGAAATAAAAGAAGTAAGTATATTCAGTTATAGCTACTTCCCATAACATCACTGAGGCAAAGACACATTGTCTTTTTAATAGGGCGTTGCTTATTTGTTGTTTTTTTTTTAATGTTCACCTTTCAGTATATAGTTTATTCCACTGCCAAAAAGGCTGTACCATTGAAAAACATATATATAGTTGTCTTTCTAGTGATGATATAAGGACTCCAAATCATGAGCCTAGTTCCCTGTTTCTTGCACCATTCCGCCTTATGAAAACTACCGCTGTCTTCTGAAGAAATGTTCTCATTTGCCATTCACCTTTACCGCTTTGCTTCCTCTTTATAGACTTTAAAACACCTCTATAAAAGGACAGTTCTTGCCCAAAGTGCACAGTTATTCAGCCACTCACTGTCCCACAGTAAGTGGGGTGCATTTCCCTGCTGCCTGTCTTGGAGCAGTCTCACCTGCATTGTCTGCAAGCACCTCCTGGCCTCTGAGTTGGTAATTTCACTTTCTTCCTTCTGAAATGGGAACTCTATTGTGAGTAGTAGAAGGAAAGGGAATAATGAAAGTGAAAGAGAATAATGAAACTATAACTTCTTCTATGTGTACATACTTTAATTCCAAAATATTGCTTATCATACGTATCTGTCACTTCAAGTAACTGTGGTCAGGAAAAAAGTGTATATAGATACATATTCTATCTATAAAATTCATTAACAAAGGTTTCCTGAGAGGCAACAGAATTTTTCTATATTCCACTTTTACAGAAAAGCAAACCATAATAAGTGGTTCAACAGATTCTGAAGCACAGAAAAGTGCTGTGGTGGTTGATAATAAGCTAGATTTATCTGCAGAAGAAGGGTGCTCCAGCTCAGAAAGTAAAATACAATTAATTCAGCTAGTCTGCTGCTTACTGCAATCTGCTGCTGATCTAAAGTGCAAAAGAAAATCAGGCTGAGATAGCCGTTGTTGTTTGGATTTGCATCAAATGCTTTCTTATTCAAACATTATTAAAAAAGGTTTTGACATGAATAAGTTTATTCTCTGGAGCAAGTTCCCTACTTCTACTGCTCACTAACAGCTGGGGGGGGGGGGGGGGGGGGGGGTACGCTCAGTGTTCTCTGTCATAATAGTCAATACAAGTTAGCATGAAATTGTAATGTCATAGATGGCTGTACAATTGGACTGTTCCAATCGACAACAGGAAACTATTGCACTTGAGGAAAAACATGATTTTCACAAAGACACTGCTAATATTGCAATAACAGGACAGCAATAAGAAAACAAGTAATTTTAACATATACCACTGACTTACACTTACACAAACACATATAGATAGGTGCATATATCTTTACACCACTCTGTATTTCCTACATTAGAATGGTTCTCAATGATTTTGGATAATTTATATCAGGTGTTTTTTGATTTGCTAGGGATTTGTTTTCTATAGAAGAAAAAATCTCTAAATACATGAAAACAAGCATTTTTTTTCCTTTTATTCTTAACCCCTTACCCCACCTCCCACCCCCACCACCTCAGCCCCATATTGATGTGATTGGACTTCTTGTGGCAGAGAAGGGTTATTCTTCAATTTACTGTAAAACCCTAAGCAACAGGTGTCCAGTGAACTGCTTTTGCCCTAAAGCTCAGAAAGAAAAGTTATTTACGATTGAAACACTTGGACATTGTCGGCATCCTTTTGAGGAGTACTATAAACAGTAAGAGCCATGGTTTAACCTCTGTGGTAGCTGTGGGACATCTGATGTCATAGTTGCATGTCCTGAGGTTGCAAACTGTCAGTGGTGTGCACTGGGTCCTCACCTTGAACACAGCATACATGTATTAGGAAATTTTGCATAATGGCCTTTGACCTGAAGTGCTGTACTCCACTGTGATATTTTGAAAATTTTTTTCTAACAAACAACACTCTTCACCTGGAGCCATTAGGCTGCAGATGTGTCTGCTAAGTAGAGCAGCTGAGATAAAGTCTGTGTCTTCCAAATTAAATTCCAGCCCCAGCATCATTCCAATGTTAATACTTAATATTCATGTCTTGATGTCTCCTTCCCATGGGTACCTTAGCTGCTCACTGAACCTCAGCACTTGCTTTGTGGCCTTGACTTGCATTCTACTTAATAATAACTCTACAGGAGCAGCACAGAGTCACAAGCAGAACATAAAGCATTTTATTCTACTTTATCCCTACACTGGATATTTTGTAGCTTTCATCTACTGCCTACATTTATCTATGCGGAGGTAAAGCTGTGACCATTTTCCATGCAGAAATTCAAATTTTGCCCTATCCTGCCACTACTGTGCTCTCATTACTACTGTAATTGCCAAGCTATAAATATATATCTATAGCACTGGAGTTTGCAATCTCACGGTATTTCAATAACTTTTCCTTCTCCAAAAGCTTTGGTCATTGCCCTGGAGCATGCCTTCCTAATACCAAGCATCTTGCAAATCTGTAACTTTATTTTTGTTTTTGAAACAGTCATTCACAAATTTCCCCTTCTGTGATGTACTGACAGTATCAGGGCTTCCTGCTTCAAGGCATTACAAGTGGTACCTTGCAGCTCTACTAGGTAATTCAAATCATCATCAGGCCACTATCCCTGCCTCCAAATCCTTAATGATAAAAGTTAGCCACCTCCCTGTGTTGGCTGGTGATATGAAAAATGTATAAATATACTCTAGACAATGGCCAGTATCCCTGAACTTTGGGCTATTTTGCTTTCCATTTCTTAAGAGCCAATCTACCTATTTCTTTTGGTGTTGCCAGGCATAGATGAGATCCTCATCATTATGTCCTCAGTTTGGTTCCCCTTGCTCTTGCACTGTGAAGTGCAAGGAATGCTCTGCAAGAAATCTTTCCTCATGCTTTGTCCATAGGGTGGATGTGTTGGGAATAGAGGAATTTCGCAGTGGCATATTTTGACATGTCTAAAGTTGTAATCTGCGTTATAGTGGTGGAAAAACATGTTCGCTGTACCGTTCTGAGTTTTACCGGTTGGGTAGGCACTGAAGGTTGGAATGATGGTAACCACACTTTCATAGATATTAGATTATTTTTAGGACTAATATGTTTGTACATTCAGAATGAATCACAAATACACTTAACCAAAGAATGCATCACCCAGTTTTATATTTGTACGAAGAAAACAGAGATGGTGATAAAGATTTTCTTAATGGTATAGTCCATGTGTCTCATGACAAAGCACATGTTTTGCTGATTGCAGCTCCTAGTTTTTCTTTTATTCAGGCTTACAGATTTTTTTTTCCAGAATAAAAATACAGAAGAATTCCTCATACTTTATTTTGATTGCAAGTTCATCACTTCTTCACTGAATTAATTAATTTTAGGTCTTCTATTTATTAGGAATTCTAATATAATTTTTAAAAGATCTGAAAAGTAATCTTAAATGCCAGCATTTTTTTAGTAGAAAGATTAAAATAAGATTTATGAAATGTTCCACTCTAAGAAAATGCAACCTTCCCCCCCCCCCCCCCCCCCCCCCCCCGAGAATACTGTTTTAAAAGACTGAATACTCATGTTCTTTCATTCTACATTCACTTTTTGCTTTATGGGAGTTTTTTTAAGGCAATACCGTTGGCTAAGGTATTCAGTCAGAATTATGGTGCCACAGAAAGAATATAGAAAGGGTATGGTGTCTTCCTTTGGAAGATCATCCCCAAGAGTAAAGTGAGGCCACAGCTTCTTATTCCAGTTTTTCCATCCTGAAAAAAAAAAACTTCTGACAACTCCAAAACATCTTCATCCTACTAAATCTACTAAAATCTAATTGTTAGTTACTAAATTGCTAATTCTACTAAGATCATTTTGTGCTGAAATTTCTGTTTAAATTTGTTACTAAAACCTTTCTGCCTTCTACATTGAAGTACTGCTGCCCATAGATGAGGGAATGTCCTGCACCCCATTATGGCCATGAGCAACCCCGCACTGCAGATTTCAGGCACACGAGCATACTGATTTTCTCCGGTTTTAGGGTGGGAGGTGGGTATGTGGAGCTTTTGCTGTGTGAACCATAAGATTTTTCTGGAGTCTATAAATAGGTGATGAACACTGCAGGTCTGCTGGAAGCTGTATTATGACTTTTATAGTCATTCATGGCTCTTCATGATACAAGACCCCTGCCTCATAACGCCTTTCTGCCACCAGATAAGAATGATATGGGTTGGTAAGATGGCAGTACTGTAATGGCAAGAGGCTGACTTCCCTTCCTGTCCCCTAAACAATAACTATAGCAGCTGCTGGAGCTTTACATGAGTGGGTCTTATTTTGTATGCAAGAATTTAGTGGCTTAGATGGCAACCAATCACGGTAACAATCTGCTTTCCCCCTCTTGCGTATTTCAGCAAGCACAAAGGCTCTCCATCTGGCTGTGTTTGATCAGCTCTGAGGATGAACACAGTTCTGCTCCTGAGACTTTCCCAAGATTCTACATCCCTCAGAAATCTTTGACAGCTCTGAAGAGTCCCTTAGGTTTAGGGAAAAGAGAGGCTGAGAGAGTGTGCTGGTCTCAAATCTACTTTGAATTTTGTGTTTGTGTCATGGTTTAACCCCCGCTGGTCATTAAGTACCATGTAGCTGCTCTCTCACTCCCCCCTCACCCAGTGGGGTGGGGAGGAGAACTGCAAAGGAATGTAAAACTCAAGGGTTGAGATAAGAACAATTTAACAGTTGCAACGGAATAAATATGAAAGAAAACTATAACAATGATGACAATAACAGTTATAATGAAAAGGGGAAGCGAAAGAGTAACATCCAGAGGGAAAGGGAGAAAGGAAAACAAGTGATGCACAGTACAACTGCTCACCACCCGCTGACTGATGCCCAGCCAGTGCCCGAGCAACGACCTGCCTGCCCCGGCCAGCCCCCGGGTATATACACCAGGCAGGGCGTCCCATGGTATGGAATGCCGCCTTGGCTAGGTCAGGTCAGCTGTCCTGGCTGTGTCCCCTCCCCCCTCCTTGTGCCTCTCCAGCCTCTTTGCTAGCAAGGCCTGAGGAGCTGAAAAGTCTCACATCGAAGCCGAAGCACAGCACCCACCGTACTAGCTCCTAAGATAATTTACTCCATCCCAGCTGAAACCAGGACAGTTTGCTAGTTGACATGTGGACGAAAGTCAACTCTGCTGTTGCAGGGATGTAGACAAACTTTTGTGGCAACAGGAATTTCAGGTAACTGGCTGTGGGAATAGGAAGGGGCAACAAACACTGCTGTGCCCAACCCGCCCAGTAACACCTAAACCTGAGGCATTCCTCACTCTGGATGTGGCTGGAAGCTGACTCACAGCAAACACTGATAGGATCACCCTGATCCATTCAAAGCCATCACACTGCCCTTTCAGACAACTGAAGCAGAAGCAGGTTCTTAACTCTTTCCCTTGTCATACCTTCAGTGCAGGCATAGTGGGATCAGTGTTATGGTAGAACCTTCTTTCTGCTATTTCTGCTCTCACTGCCTATCACCAACTCTGTGCTCTGCCCAGGGTTCAAGAGAGAGTTTCTCTCACAGAGTATGCCTAGCCATGGCATGAAAATAGGTTACTGTGGTCTGGTAAGCTGTGGTTTTCAGAGATTGATTTCATTCAGGGCAGCAATGGATCTACATCAGTACACACACCATCCTGCAAGGAAGGGTATTTGAGCCCTAATAAGACGGTCCTAGGCAACTGTTCCTGGTGTCGGATCCTCACAGAAGTTAAAAGCGAACCGACTTTCTTTTGTCTCCTCCACAGATCCATCCTCTCTCAGGGAATTCAGCCTTGCACTGCTTCAGGCAATGCGAGCCTTCTGATGACATCTGGGTGAGCATGCTCAAACATCTCAGGGCTGAAAGAGGAAAGAAGGTAGATTTTGAAAGCTGCAGGGAGACAGGAGCTTGCTCAGCAGACCTAATGGAAGTTCCTGGACCACCCAAATGTCATCTGACAAAGCCAGTGCACTGGAGCAGTGCTGGAAACAGCCCCTATCCAGACCCATCAAACTATGCTCCCAGGCAGCAGCCGGTGGGCTGCTAGCAAGAGGAGCTGGAGGAAAAGAAAGGATGCTGATGATAAACCACTGCCATCTCCAGGAGCTGCCATTGATCTCGAGCCCTTAGGTACTCTCTCTGAGTGCTAAGGCTGGGATGGAGGACAGGTGTTATGAGAGCTCAGTGTGTACCTAGATCTCTCATATTCTTGCTGTTCCTGTTCACATGGCCGACCCCTTATCATTTTCAGCTGTTTGTCAGATTAGCCACTTAATCAGGTTTTGTTATTTATTATTTGTTCCATGAGCCCTGGTTCACAAATTTACAATCATATTTTTGGCCACTTTGATGTCTCCAATTTATTTCTTATTCTTCTTCCAAAGAGTCTTTAAAAAAGTCCCAGGTCATGTTGATATCTTCACTTCTTTGATTGATTCATAAGAACATGTTGGCCCTACTGCCTATTTTTACTGCCCTAATTTATGTTTAGGTTTACCCATAAAAAAAAAAACAGATTTTTTGACCTTTGTATGAAACTATATGACCTCCTCACTTTTGTGTTCCCTTGGCTGGGCAATGGGAAAGGCAAAATACAATGGTTTTATTGCCCATCATCATGGTCCTTTATGAAAAGTTGCTGTTGGCATGAGGGGTAGCTATGCTGAGAGCTTGACCACAGAGTCCTTTGGGGGCAGGAGGGTGAGAATATTTTGAGAAAAGAATTTGCAGCTGAGATCACAAGTCATAAAATACAGGGGGAAATTTAAAGCAATGCAACTTATCTCAAAAACAATCTTTTTTTTTTAATTTTTTTTTACTAAAAGAACCAGTAGAAAATATTAGAGGGGATGATTCATTCTTGTGTGTGTTTGAGCATGTTTGTAGATTCCTGTAGCCACTGCTGTTACAGCCAAGGGAAATTGCAAGGTGTTTCCATAGCCTGGAGAAAACTAACAAGGACATGCACTCATTAGCAAGTGATGACAGAAACAGGCATCTCTACAGCTTCCTTGTAGCATGGTGTCTTCTGTATTTGTGAGAGGTCAGTGTGTCTGAGTTAAAAGAAGCCATACTCCCAGACACTTCGTGTTTTAGGAGCAGAAATTTTAATTCTGTTGTGATATAAATGAGGAACAAGTGAAGTCGTGTTATCACCAAGCTTTGCCACTTTCTTATAGCAGTTGCAAGATGACTCACTATCCTATAAGTAGCTCACTTAGAAATAATTATCATGCTATAGATTGAGCATGATCTCATCATTAGAACGGCAGTATTCCAAAGTTTTTCCTACCATGTCTATATGGACCAAAATCCAAAGGTTTCTTTTTCATGGACAAAAGCAGCAAATTGGCTGTCCTAGTTCTAGGTCTTCCCTTCATGTGGGTACATACTCATGGCCCAAGAGATTTATGAATATTTTTATCACTAAATTTAAGAATGATAATGAATCTAATGTGCAAAAGAGAAGATTTGAGAATGATAGTGAAAATCCATATTAAGAAATGCATATAACAGAAGTCCAGTATTATTAGATATATAATAGCTTTGAGCTATTTTTAAAATTTATTTTTATTCCTATTATTTTAATTCAATTTAAAAATAAGAATAAAAACCAAACTTAAATTAAATCTGGTACCTTTCTCAGCTTTCATCAAGCCTGCAAACTATTCCTGTTACCAGAGTTTACTGTCATACAACACCTTTCATTACAAGTTTAAAAATCTACTATTCTTTCCATTGCAAACTCTGAAAAGTTTAAAAGTCAACTACAAAATTTCAGAAATAGGCAACCTGGTTCACAAGCTCACAGGTAGCAGGCAACTTTTTTCTATGTTTTTAGGAAAAATCATTACTGTGCTTTTAATTTTAAAAGCACCAAGGTTGGCCTTGCTGATGCTGAAATCTGGTTTTAATGCTGGCACATAGCTACTTCTTAGTGTGATGTGGGATGAAAATGCAGACCACCATTAGAAAGGGAAGATGGAGAGAGTCCATTCATTTGAAATAGGAGCTCACATTGCCAGCCTGTTACTCTTGGTAGTGTTTTTGTTGCTGCTGTTGTTGCTGAGCTCAATGTGAGGATTATTTAATACTCTAGGAAGCAGTAGCTGTAAGTATTTATGACAAGTATTTCATATTGTAAATTGGATCTTCTGCATACGCAGTGTGAATTCTACTAATTGTTGTTGTTGTAGTTACTTATGAATATTTTTCTGAACATCACATCTTATTTGTTTCACTATTTATTGAGTGTGAGCTGTGTAATATACCTGGAAGAAAGAAGGTGAGAATCTAGCTGATGTGAGTTTTACCATTGATTTCAACAGATGTTCATCAGCTTAGAGATGTGCAACATGAAAAGACAAAGTAACTCAGTAGTGGGTGTTTTGGCATCCATAGAAAATGGGTTTCTCCATTTGTCTTGGTGAAGCTGCCTGCTCCCATTTTGTGCCGTGCTCAAAGTTTGCAAAAGGGCAAGCTCCTTCACTTAGCTGTGCTGCTACATCTGGCAGTTCTAATGAACTATGTTGAAAGTTCTTTAGTTGGGAGCATAGAAATGGACAACTGAACCGTGTCCTCATATCCTCAAATCCCAATGTGATCTCCAGCCACTTCTGATGAGACTACACCTCTTATCCTCAAACTTTCTCTACTAGAGATGGTATCCAAAGACAGTTTGAGTAAAAATAGTAGCACTCATGTGCCTACATATATGCGTGCCTGAATATAAAAAGTATTCCGGGACTTCTAGTTGCAATAATCTTTATATATCTTCAGGTTAGTTGAAGCATTATCTCAGTTATCTTTTCACCTTCTTTCCTCTCCTCTAACTTCAAAGCAAAATACAAAATCTCTAAAACCTGAACACAGACCCCCTTACATACTTTGCTGAACATTCTGGGAATGTGGTTTGTAAATGATTTTAAGCCTTTTGCTAGGTTCTCAGTGATAAACCAACAATCAGCCAAGAAGGGGAGGCTTCCTTTTTGGCATATACACATAAAAAAAATCTCCTACTTACGACACACTGCACTAAGTAGACCCTGCAAACTTCAGCCAGAACACAGACCAGCCAACTGTGATCAAATAAATCCCTAAAAAAATTGACAAAAAACATTCAGCTAGCCAGAAGACAGAGTCTGCCAAGGATGCATCAACTGTTAGTGGTACCTTAAATTAATTGTTTTATCTTTAAAAAAATAATTTTCATTCTCAATATGGGGATATAATTTCAATTGCTATTGAAATGGGAAGTATTTAAACAAATAAAAACTGTTGAGGAAAACGTAAAGGTATACTTAAATATATATGTTGATTAACTTATATATTCTTTCCAGTATCTACTTCCATTGCATTCATATGATGTTGTTACATCACTTGGTCCAGTATCTTTGAGATTATTTAGTTGTTTTTATGAAAAAGACAAGTTGTTGGGAATTAGATAATTTTAAGGAAATCTTGTAAATACTGCCTCTTAACATATCAGGAATCAAACTTTTCTTTTTTCTTGTCAGCTTTTTTACCCAAATATATTTGTCTCTATATTCTGTGTATGGTCATCATACTGATGCCTCTTTTTCTGCTGGTCTTTCTTAGCTCTATAATGAGCTTTGACATACAACTCCACACAGATTAGCTCACAGAATTTAGTCCAGTCCTTGAACATCTGACAGTTCCCAAGTTGTGTCTTTAGTCATTTTAGCTACCATTAAACCAAGAGGCATTTAAATGTTTCCTTGTTTAGTCTGTGTAAAAAGCAATATGCATTTACACCAAATGTGTATAAATTGTCTGTAGATCAGCCGAAAAAATTAATGGAAGCTGTGCAGTATCTAACCCATCAGTGTTACACTGAATATATACAGAAGATACATGGATTTCATATGAATATTATGGGTTCATCTTAAAGTCTTAGGTAGGCTTGATGGTCTTCTTTTAATCAGAAGACCCACATAGGATGTCATGACTTTTACTTCTGCCTTTCAAATCTAAGAACTTGAAATGGATTGTTTGAAACTACAGTTGCCATAGCAAATTCTGCTATAGCTGGCATGGCTACATAACAAAGTAACAACAGATTACCTTAGCTAATTTTATTACATTTGTTTAAATGCACTGCTGCATATATCTGTACTTGTTCTCACTCTGCTTTGATTTAGCTGAAAGTGACTGAAATCTAACCATAATATATGGTATGGGTTAAGAAAAAGAGGATTTTGTTAAATCACCTGTCTTAGTCAATAACTGAGGACAATGTAGTCCTCTGGTATTCATATTTAGCTTGCTATAACTTCCAATGATTAGAAGAGACATACTAGCATTAACCCTAATCATGTACCCTTTTCCTAACTCCAGGTTTTGGAGAATAGAGACAGAGAAGATAAAAGCCATGAAAGTGTCACAAAGCTATGAGACACTGGAATAGTTCAAAACTCAGTCCAAAAGTGGTGACCAAAGAGCAGAATGAAAAGCAGGAGAAAAGGCTTTCTGTAGCTGAGAATTCTTTGAATGCTCACCACAGTAAAACAGCCTTTAAAGGAGAATGCACAGTTCAGGAATTGCTATATTTTCCTTGCAACTGAACCCTTACAAGAACTGTCACAGTCAACAGCCCTTCATTTAATCCTGTGCTCATTGTGCATTACTGACAGGGTTGCTAGATGAGTTAAAGCTCTCCTTTTCTGCTGTGTTTGCTCATCAGCTGGTGAAAAGTGCAGACAGCTGATGGACAGCACTCAGGCAACTAATTCATAAAGCAAGAACAGAGGTGATTTATGAAACAACATGTGTAAATAAGAAGAGATTGTCTGGTTTTAGAATCAGTGGGTATTAGCAGGGCTTGCAGTCTGCAACTTTCTTTTGGGTAGATTGGCATTGTTCAATTTTAAGTCATAGCAACAACCTTTGTCATTACAGTTACAGCTGGCAGATCTAATGTAGGAGAAATGCTTTTTATAAGGTCACTTGGTGGTTTCTGTGTCACAAGAGCAGTGCTACTGTTGGGATTAATAAAAAGATTATTATGTGACAGAGCTCTGCAAGCTTCAAAAAGGTATGAAGTCTCAGATTAGAAACACCTCCCTAAGACTTTTCAGCCCTATGGGACACAAAGACATCCTGCAAATTAGTACTCTGACATTAACTGCACTGCAAGGCAAAAATCTCACCACCTGAGATGGCCTATGAAGTGGAGTTTGAGACTATTAGAGGCAACCTTGACTGGTTTGAGCAGACAGATCATGATGGTGCTTGGTGCTGAAGTTCAGTTCTCTCTGTTCTCATTAGACACAGATAAATAAGCTTGGCTGATGGATGCAGAGCAAGGTGTTTTACTTAAGTTTTCTGTGATCCATGTGTAGAGCACAAGGAGGTAGTGTGTTCGGAAAAGTCTCTCATAAAAAAAGGGACTTTAACCTGAACAGTGCCTGGGAATTGAACCTCCTGTAGTTTTATATGGAAACAGGAATGAAAAAAAAAAACCAACAACAAAACCCAAACAACAAAGATCAGGTTTAGGATTTGAGAAAGGTGCCTGTAATAGTTTAGGAAGGAAAATTCAGACTGAGCCACTGCAGCAGAACTTGAAAATTTTATATGTAATGAATCCTAGAGACAAAGAGACAAGTCATCCTGAAGACCTTCTAATGTCCATGGCCTTAAGCACAGAATTGGGCTGGGATGGATCTTATCTGGCAGGTTAGGCAGTCACTTAACAGGTTGTAAAGTTTCAGATGTGCATGCTAATATTGGCATAGTTTGATAGGAAGATACAAAATACGTGACACTGGTGAGGAAAAAAAAAAGATTTTGCTTAGATTGGGTGATCTGACAGGTTTTAAAAAAAAAAAAAAAAAGAATGACTCCACAATAAAAAAGAAGTATTTAAAAAGTATCTTTACATAATAACAGACATTATTTGAGATGAGAAGAGCTATAAATAACTCAGGGCTCCACCAAAACAGATGAAACTGAAGTGTAGTAAGCTGCAAAGAAAAACTCTAATGCTACATTCATAAATGGATTTAATTTTTTTTGAGGTAGAAAGGAAACAGAAAGGAAACAATACTTGTGAAAAGTGTTTTGGAAATTAAAGTACAAATATTTTTGTCACAGCCCATGTTAAAGTGGTTTTGTTAGAGAAAAAGCAAGAATAAGCAGAGAATAAGAATAGAAGGAAGGGAACAATCTTCCCAAATATTTGCTGTATTTTTGACCTGTGTTTCTTATCATCTTTGGCTGCAGGTTTTAGCCTGTAGCTTTCAAAACAAAGTGGAGTGCCCAAGTGACATAGTAGGGTGAGGCTGATGAACAGCTTTCCAACAAGTGGATTTAAAAAAAGACCTCTTTGTCGTTTATAATCCCTACAAAAGACAGAGCTTCCAAGTATATTCAAGACCTTCCTCTCTTGGAAATTTTCAAGATTGGGAGAGGAAAGTGTTTTCCTTGTGGGAAGGTAATTTGTATTTTCCTTTCACTTTCAGGTTGGAAAAACTAAGTGGAAAGCAAGCTTTATGTGGCCTTTTCTGAAACAAAATTATAGAAAAAAATAGTGTCCCGACATTGAAGACCCTAACTGTAACTATGTAAATAAATGATTCTCAAAATAAAATTTGGACGAAGTAAACATTTAGCATCAATTTTTTTATGAAAAGCATTTTAATGAGAGCAGTGTTCTGGCTGGAAAAAATGTACATTTTTTTATGTTCATATTTGTTTCAGTATATTTTTAAACTTTTTTTTATTACTATACTCATTTTCATTCACTTTTTTTTCTTGTATGACATTATGAATTGAGTCTGATGGATTTAGTTAACCAAACTTGGCATGTGTGGACTTACAGAATATGATCTTCACCAAATATGCTTCCTCAGCTTGTGTTATAAAGGCACAAGTAGAGATATTTTTTAGTTAGTCTACCAGCAAAATGTGACAGAAGGAAATATCTCCCACTGAGGCCACTCAGTTCAAATTGTCCAAGTGACAAAAAGTCCTACTGGCAAATAACTCTTTGCTTATACCAATCTCTCCCCTGCTTTTTATAAAATTGCTTGAGCTTGAAAATCCAGGCTTTAGACTGGATCCATATGGTGTACACATACAAACCACCACGGTTTTATCTGAGATATTTCACCAATATATCTACAACTTCCTATTTTGCTGAGCATAGGAAAGCAATTACATTTGTAATATGGTTGCTCTCAGAAGCCTAAGATAGGTGAAAACTGGAAATAATTGAAGACTCTGTTCTGTTAGTGTTACAGCCTAGGAGCTTAACTTACTTTCAGAACCACACAGAAATTTTGATCTGAGTGAGAAAGAACTGGGAGATGGCCTGATGCTGACCTGAGGAACTGGGAAGAAGAATAAGTATAGACCTAAATTAGAAATTAGGTCAATGCAACTAGATCTGTCAAAGGTAGACTTTGACACACTCTGTTGTTATTCTTTGTTAAAATCACTATTCTTTATACAGATAAAATGCATAGGATTTATTAGTATTGTCATGTGAAAATCATTGTCTTTCAGGCATTAGTATAAGAACTACAAGAACTTTAAAGACAAACGAGCATAGCTTATGCTGATAATATGGTGGGGGAAAAGCAGAATCTTTGTAAATTTTGGGGGCATGTATCTTCTATTTTATTTTCATTAATGACTGTGGTAGAAAAATATGCATTTCATAATGAAATATGTTAACAGCACAAATGTGGTATCCTTCATGTTGAGGGTTTAATTCCATATTCTTCTTCCTATGCTATAGGAATGCAATATATAATAACAGAGTGATCAGTAGTCAATATGAAGGAAAAGGGATGATTTTAATAGCAAGGCTTTTTTGACATAGACTTTGGAGCTCGCTGCATGTAAGCAGCTCAATAGGAATTAGACTTGATTAACTGCTTGTGGAGTAACTGTTGGCTGTGAAAAGCGCATGGTTGTGAAAAAGCCAGTTAAGTCAGGCAAGATACATCCAGAAATTATAAGGGGGAAAAAAATTACTCTGTTTATGTGAGTCTTCAAAAATTATTAAGGCTGAAACAGATACAGAGGAAGATATCTAAGCACTGAAACTGAAGGACCTGTTTTTAGATGCAAGAAGAATACAGCTTCTCTTGTATGGCCCAATGAGGTGACTAGGAAAGGATATAGCTCTTTGTTCTGAAGAAAAAGTGGGATTTATGCAGCCATCCACCACACTCTCTTAACAGGTTTTAGTATTGAGATCTCTGGTGGCAGCTGAGGTCTGCAAGAGAAGACTTTATCTTGGTATTTTACCTTCACATAAAAATAATTCAGTGACTTTATAGCCTCTGCATTTACTGCACTCTGGTACTAGCAATTTCATTGGTTCCGTGTTCATGTAAGGAACTGCATTAAAGTGTTGGACTGCTCATAATTGGACTTCAATTTTTCACCATAAAAATGGTCTTTACCTTTCAAGATTTACTGATTTGATTTTGTAGTTGATACTTTACCCCTATGAGATGATGAATATCTGAAATACAGGTGGTAGACTTTGTGTTGAGCTTTTGTATACATCAGGCATTTCAAGCTGATAAATCTTTGTAGGACCATGAGATGAAGCTTTCAGGAAAGTGATGGAGAGGTGCTGCTATCTCTACATTCACTCCCTCAAGAGCTATGCATGTTTGTGACCTTAAAAAAGGATGATTTTTATGGGAGATATGCCATCCTGAAATTACTTAGGGATACCAGGTGCAGTTGACATGGCAAAACTCTGAAAACTGGTTAATTATGAGGATGCTATTCCATCCTTGGCTGAAATATTTGGTGTTTATGGCCTTCAGTCTAAGCAAGTTAACACCGTGCTTTTATCACTGGGATGTTTTAAATTGCATTTTCAAACTTCATAGCACAGTGGGTTATGTCTGCTCACAATGCATTCTCAAAAAGATGTTACAGTCCTCCAGTTTAAATGACTATATTCATTTCTTATGCAAAAAGCACAAACATTGACAAAGATCACTGGCTGCCATGATGATAGGAGGATTCCCCCCATGCCAGCCCCACAATTTTTATAAACATGCTACTTCTGCTTCTTGCAAAGTAGGTGTTTTAAATCATCAGCAGCAACAAAGTAAGGAATTGTCACTAACACATTTGCTAAAAGTCTTATTAATTTACTATCTAAAATAGGGTATCCTGAAACTTAAATTAATGGCAGATTTAAAAAGTTGCTTTTATTAAAACCTAAAGATAAGAATAAAAGAAAGATGTTAAATTGAAAGAAATGGAACTCCCAATACAGTCATGAGCCTAGAGGTCTATAGATTTCATTAACGTAACTTTTCAAAACACATTCAAGGGTGATCTGATAAATAAAGCAAACACTTTGATTTAATTATATTAGAAGAACAAAATGTTATAAAAATCATCTGAGTATTTCTCTAAATACTAATAAACAATTAGCTCCATCCTAGCAGATTCTGTGCTACATCTTTACCCAAAAGTACAGCAATCAGTGGGAAATTTTTCATGTCTTTGTTGACAGAGCTTTGAGCAACCTGGTCTAGTGAAAGGTGTCCCTGCCCTTGGAAAGGGAGTTGGAACTACATGATCTGTAAGGACCCTTCCAAACCACATATTTCTGTGATTCCATGATTCAGTGATTTGGAGTGATCCCAGGGAGCACAGTACAAACAGAAAGTAAGCTTAGAATATGATTATGGCTTAGAGCATGATTGAATCTTCACTTTGAAGAAGAAATATATTGCTAACTTTATATATGTAGCAGTCAACCAGCAGACATATTTTATGCAATATTTTAGAAACCACTTTAACAAATACTGCATTTATAGCCATTCTTGGCATACATTCATTCTGACTCACCTGTAGTAGTCAGAGTACATAAAGAACTACTAAACTACCTATAGCTGATAATTCAAATGTTAAGCACATTAGCTTACATTGAACAGAATTATACAGTTACTTCTGTAAAGTTCTTCACTTAAAGACTATCGGTCAGATGTGGGATTACAAAAGCCACACCTTAAATAAAGTCTTATTTTCTTCAGATTCAGCATTGCTGTTCATCTTCACTTTATATTATTCAGTTTTATGCATACCTATCTATTCTTGGTTTACTTTCCTAGGTTTTTATTCAGCTAAGAATGATGCTTACAATTATTCTCTAAGAATGGGTCTATTTAATTTATTGGAATTGCTCAGTATATGCATCTGAACAAGTGCACATCCTGTTCAGTTATCATTCTGAATCTTAGGTATTATAAAAAGATTTTCATTATCTATTGACTTTTTGCACAGTTTCTCAACCGCAAAATGCTTCATTCTGATGAATTTTCTTCCCTGGAGCTGTGTAACTTAAAGGTAAGGTTTCTAATGCCAAAACAACCTTCTGAGGCAAAACTTTACAGCAATATTCCTTAATAAAAATATTAATATATCTTGACAAAACTACTTGTTATTCTGTACTCTGTAGTAATCTTTGTTCTGCAATCCAATGTGTGTCATGAACCTTCACTTGAAGCAAGCATTCAGTAGTTTCTCAATCTTTTTTCACAGGACAAGAACTCTTTCCATTTTCCCATGGCTCGCTACTTTACAAGTTAGTTATCTTTTCAAGGCTGATTTTGAATGTGTAGTAGTTTGGGGTTTGTTTTGATCCAGTTTTGGCTAGAAGATGGTCTGTTGTCCTGCAGGCTGGTGTTTTTTCAAGATTACACAACTACTTCCTCTTCTCTACCAGTCACATACTTTCATGTAATTTATTTTTCTACCCTTTTTTAAAAAAAGTACAGCTCCTGCTCTGCTTCCCATATGGAAAGCTATATCCTTTATCTTCTTTTGAAATGCCATATAATTCTTACTGCCAAAGGTAACTAAGAGCCATTAAATATAGCAGTCATGATCTACTCTGCCAGCCAATAGCCTCTTAAGCAAGGCTATGAGTCAGGAACCACGTTTGCACAAGGCTTAGTGCATATTCAGTAGGGATAGGGTAATTCACACCGAGTGTAATCTCAATTAACCGGTGGAAGCGCTCCCACTGACAACTGATAGAAGCTATGGAGAGTAGGAACCTCATACACCTTCCTTAAAGAAATGGATAAATTAATTTCAATGAGTTTGGACAACCAGTGCATTAGAACTGGTTATTGTGAGAAATAAGTCCTCCTGCTGATTGTCTGTCTTTTCATTTACAGATTTCTAAGGAGGCACTTCACTCAGTCTAGTCAAGCCATCATACATTTTTTTCAACTTAATGCTGGATCAGAGTTTTGATTAGTTTGTTGTTTTTCACTTTAGTTTGGGACTACTCAGTTTAAAGAAATAATTGCAGTCCTGAGGTGCTGAAAAATAAATTTATTTTGGTTAGTGAAAGAATTCCACAATAACAGAACATGTCTTTTACAGTAGCTTTCTTCCAGTCTACTTGGCCTAGGAACCTGTAACTGTAAAATCGCTACATCTCTGCAGGACTAAGATATAAGCCTATGATCTGGGCTATCAAAAGATGTATTTATCAGTTTGTTTGTTTTTAAACACTAATTCAGACCTGGATCATATTGTGATATGTCACTCTGTTGCAGGAAGGTCATATCTAGAACAAAGTGAAGAAAGAAAAAAGAAGAGTTATGCCAACTGGTTCACAAACTCTACTGAAACTAATGCTTGTTTGCAGAAGTAATCAACACTTCATAGAAACTGGCAGAATTCTTGTAGTAACAGCTTTACAAGGATGAAATTATTTTGAACAGTGTCTACAGTCTATTCAAACAAATGTGTTTTATTTCATGATAAAACAAGTATGTAATTCTGCTTTATACCTTCTGTTTTACAGTTGCATGTTAATCTCAGTTTATGCCCTAGAAATACATGTATTGCAGTCACAAAATAAATATATATGGGGGAGGGAAGGGCAAAAAACTGAGAAGCATGTTGCAACAAATATTTTGTAAGTATGATCTGTCTACTATTGTGAATCTGTTTAGCAGAGTTCATAAATAGATCCAGAGGGAAGGGAAAAAAAAACAAAATAGTAATATGCACCTTCACTGGTTTATATCTTAGTTAATTGGGCTTGTGGAAACATAGAAGCAAAGTGGATTTTAAATTGCACTGTGACTGAATTTTTGTTTGTAGAGGTCGTTTTGCATGTTTTAATTATTTGTTTATAGAAACAGATGAGCTACAGAGAACAATGGTAAATCCTAGTTCCTAGATTGAGAAACTGTTTTACAGTGTAGAAAAAGAAAGAATAATACAACCAAGTCATCCCTGTTCCCTATCCTCTCTCCCTTTCACGCCCTGTAGAGATTATTTCAATTGACTTTTATGTCACCTAGGTTAGTGCCTTAGAAATCATAAAACATCCATACACTTTATAGGGTTAGTTGTACAGTTAGTTTTTGACAGTTTTGATTCTGAAACTGTTCTCTCTTTTCAAGAACTCATCTTGTATTAAAAATATGATGCTTACTTTACTATTACAGTTAAACATATTTAATACATGTATTTGAAAGGTCCATTGGGGATCTTAGTATAGGCAGATTCTTATTACTGGTATACGAACCTCACAAAGAGAAAAGTCTTGTTAAAAATAAATGTAATGTAAGACAAATTAATTTGAAGAGACCCTAGAAAACTTTAAGTGTCTAATGAAAATAACTGTGTGTTAAACTTTGCATATTCTCTGTTGGTAACAGTAACTGGGGGCTGCAGTACACAAAAAATGAGTGGCATGAAAAAATAACTCATATTCTTGGTGTGAATAACAAGGGAAAAGAAAATTCCATCTAATATAAAGTGAATGTCAAGATATTTGTATAGGAGGGAGAAGGGGCTGAACTTTTTATTGTGCTATGTAAAGCATGACCTTTGCTTCTGTATTTCAGTTGTTAATGTAGGTGGCAAAGTAGCTTACTAGCAGAGACTCCAAACCGCACAAGACAAACCTTCTGAGACTAACAACGTATTTCACCTTGGAAGTTATGCATTTCCTCAGACCTCTGTTACCAGAGTAATTTCCTACCGCAGAGAAAGGAAGAAGTGATAAGTTCTATCCATTCACAGAGCTGATGAATATTGTTATATTCACAAGTATTGAACACTCTGTTAGTCCCGATTCAGTGGCTAAAGGTTTATATTTGAGTTATACTTCATATAAAATGTCCTTCTTTCCCCTAATGATTATTTGGTGAAGGCAAAGAATCTTGTGAAATGAGTTAAATGGAAATCTCTAGCAGTGTCTATGAATACGAGTCCAGCATGACTAGTAAAGAAAAAAATAATGTATGTTTACGTCTTTAATTATTGATATTTTATTTAATCACATTCATATTCATTATCTGTTGACGTATGCACATGTAAAATTTAGTACAACAAAAATCCCTGAAAGGGCATAGTGATACTGGCATGAATGTTCTCCTAAATGAAAGGATCAGCTGAATGTCTAATTTTGAGACATCAAAGGTGCATCTTTTACTTATCATGTAAAAGGTCAAATACTTTTTTGTGTATAGAAATTTTATATCGCTGACTCTTTGCATTAGCCTTCCACAATCATAAAGTAATAAAGAGGATATATTTTGGGTATTTAAGGAGCTTTATTCTGTGTATTTCAGTATAAAAATTCTGCTAGAATAATTTAATTGTGTTTCTGCGTTTTTACTTTAATTTTTTACATTACTGTGGTAGAATCAAACATTTAAGCCATAACTGATACTGTATTTTAAGTCCTAACTGGGATTTTCCATAGTGTTTCCCCTTCAAAGTGATTGCCATGCTTTGTAATCTCTATATCTTATAATGTTCTGCAGCACTTAATTATTGAACAGATTTAGGTAAAAAAGAAAAAAAGAAAAAAAGAAAAAAAGAAAAAAGAAAAAAAGAAAAAAGAAAAAAGAACCAAGGTTATGCAAAAAGATTTTCTCAGTAATACCTGAAATCCATAAGGGGGTGGGGTGGGGTGGGGTGGGGGTGGGGGGGAATATATGTTAATATAATAGGATCTTTAAATCAAGGTAAATATGCCCTTAATCCTGAAATGAATTCCAGTTCCATGTGAGGGTAAGTTTTCCTGGAGGAAAGGTATATCAAGACAGTTAACACCAGTCTTTTACCTTGAAGTTCTTTTTCTTAAGGCATCCTTTTTAGTGTAGTCATGACAGAAGCAATTGTTTTCACAGCATCCACTGTCAGTTTTTCAGGAATACACTGTATGTTGAGAAAGATCTTTGAGTAATTAGCATAATGTAAGTTATCACTAAAGCTCAGATATGCTCCATAAACCTAAACAGTGTTAGCTGTTATGTCCATACTAAATCTTGGTATAGCATGTCCTCTATCAGAATCTCACAGTATTAAATGATAAAATTGACCACAAGAAAGTCATGGGTGTTAATGTTTTTAGAGTCCTCCTAACTGGAGGTAATCCAACCTAGCCCAAAGTCGTTAAATCTCAAATGAAGAAGAGGAAAGGACATCTTCTAAAACCTTATTAGAGAGACAGATTCTAATTATCTGAGAAGTGCATACATTTCTTTGTTTTCTTTTAAGTACATAATTTAGACAACTTTTAGAAGAAAGCTAGAAAGTATAAAAAGCAAGTGTGTGCTATTTTGTTTATGACATCTGATTGGATTATTATCTATCAACTAGTCTGTAGTGCTGATTATAAACTAATAGAGGTTTACATTTGTTCTGTATGTGATTCATCATCTATTACTACTTGACTTTAATTAGATCAAAAATCTCTGTTCTTGCAACAAATTTGCCAGTAGTGTAACACATTAATTGGACTTCACTGAATCAAAGCCATATATTTTATACCAGAATGGTGGATTTTAATAATAACGTTCATCAAAGAACATCAGGTGCACACGATGTACTTCTTAGTGTAGCATACAATAATTCTGGTCTATCTCACATGAAACATTACAAATACGACATACAAAGAGATCTACTCAATTTTTTTATGCTGAATAATTTTTATTCTGGAATTCCTTAAAGCATGTACCTCAAGAGAAACACATACTAGGCCAAACCTTAATGTACATTGTGAATGATCATTGATTAAGGCTACTGGCTTAATTGTGTAAGGTTCTTCCCATGCTCTAGGGGTGGACATAATGCCTAAGTCAGAACAGCCACATTTATTGATGATGCCTATTTTATTATTAAATACAGAATGAACAAAGGCTATTGATAAACAATGGTTTATTGGAGAGCTTTCAAAATATATTAACGTTCTTAATAATTTATAAGGTAGTATCAGAGACATTAGTTTTGTGTTCTAAAATTGTGCTGAATCCGGTCTTCAAATGAACTTCCCCACTCAGCATATGACAGATAACTAAAGAGTTTAAAGAAGCTCAGTTTACAGAAAATACTGCTCAGTGATTTTGGCAATATGCAATCTTTTCAAGTTAGATAGAAAGAAAAGATACAGGAGGTGTAGAATAATCCCAGAATAAGAACACTTGAGAAATGATGCCCAGAAATCAGACACAGATCTCATAAAGAAGTTACCTTGTTCCGATCACAGGATAATGGAGCAATAATAATAGTTTTTAAAAATATTTTATAAATTTTGTTATTGTTGACCATGTTGACATATATAAAAATACCTTAAGTCCTGACTGACACAACAGTGTGAGACATTAAATGTGTTAAATCTTTGCTTCTATCAGTAAAACAGGCTGAATATTTGCAACACGCATCCCCCCCAAAAAAAACCCAACCTCAAATTAAACTAGGAATAAAACCAACCAGCCACCAGCCAACAACCCAGCAACAACAACCACAGCAAAGGCCACAGCTTTTGGTCAAGTCTGAATACAGTTACCTCCTGCATGGAGTTTGATTGGTGTCATAGTGCTCAGGATCTCATCCCAGGTACACCAACAACACCTGACACAAACAACAGCCGTAACAGTAAAGACTACATGGACAACTGACCTTGGTGACAACTAACAATGATCAACAGAAAGTACTACTAGGAATTTTTGATGTCTTGGAGATGCGTACCTTGTCGTAAATGATTCTGTCCTTATCACTGAATTCTGCAGTTACTATGCTTTTTTGTAGCAATGTCATCTGAACAAGGACAATAGAAATTTGTATGTTAACTGAAATTGGTTATTTACTTCTGCTCAGAAAAAACTGATGCCTTTCTTTTCTCTAGTCTCACTGAGCACACACTTCTTTCTGTGTCTCGATTTGGTCACTCAGTTTTTGCATGGGAGGAACTTTTTTTGAACCTTCAGCTCAGGACGATGGGGTCTATTAGTTACCAGTTAACAGTGCTGAATGTTCTACAGTTTCTTCATTGGGAAAATTTCAGATTTAAAGATTTAAAGGTGAACAACAACCCTTTTCTTCTATTCTATTTTCTAACATTTTAAAAAAATCCACTATTATTAATAGGGATTTAATTTATGTTTTGAATCAGTACAGTTGTTACCTTCCCTCACAAATGTCTTTTATCTATCAGAATAATCATTTAAAAAGAAATAATTATGAAATAAACTTAAAAAGTCTTCACAAACACTTGCTTAACATGTGGGATTACTGCTCAATATGCTTTAACCACCCTTCAGCAGGCCTCTGCTTTGGTTTCATAAATTTACCCACTCATGACGACCTTGTGTCTAATTTTAATTCCCCTGCCCTCTACCATATTAATCTTTACTTTTTCTTCCTGGCAATGAATCCTGAATACTTACTTGTTTGATTTTCTTAGCCTTTTTTAGTAGGCATTAATCATGCCTATGGCATGTTGTTGCTATGTTAGAACTGAAAACAGAAGGAGAAATGTAATGTTCTTTCATGTATTTTTTTCCCTAGAGCTTTCATTTGACAAGGGGTGGACTAAATATACATCTTCTCTGAGGTCTCCAACAGTCTGGTTTTGTTTAGGTACTTCAGTTTTTAAGGTTTCTACAGAAAACTCATTGGGTCTAAATGAGTGCAAAGGATGGCTCAACAGCTAAGACACTGATCTAAGCCTATGAAATCCTGGGTAAGCCGATTTTGTGTCTTGATTTTCCAACTTTCCAACTTTAAAGTGAGAAATAATATTTTTTAATCTTACAAGTATACTGTAAGGAGAAATTTTATAAGGAATATTAATTATTAAAGTATAATGAAGTGAGTCACATTATGCCATCAGAAAGTTGACATCTCATCTCTTCTGTATTTTTCATCAAATTCAAATGACAAATCCAGGGTTTTTTTCTAATACTTGAATGAAAAAAAAGGTTAAAATACAACATATTCACAGAATTTCATTTTATAGCTGTGTGTATGAAATACATGAAAGACAGATTATGATAAGGATATATTTATTTTGTTGACCTGGTCTTTATTCTTCACCAGGACAAATGTGAAAGGAAACCACTGTGCATAAATGGTGCAAATTACAGTTGGTTGATAACCAGGTCACCAGAAAACCACTAGAAGAACCTGGGATTATTCTTTCGTTGTGGTGTTTTGGTTTGGTGTTTTTTGGTTTGTTTTTTTTTTTTTTTTTTTATGGGGGATAGAGGGTCTATCAGGGGTAAATAAATGTATAGGCTTTATACAGTCACAGATGTGTGTGTAAGCATATTCTTTTTAAAGCTGTTCTCTATGCTACAGATGATGTATAGACTAGTTAACATCTGTCTCTTCATTTTTGAGAATGGACTACAAAATAGCAACCGTGAAAGTCTGCTTTTCTCTGTCTCTAAACCTATTTATATAGAGTTCAATCTTGAAGAAACTTGTCTGCACCAAACACTTATAGCTATGTTGTCTGGCTTCACTAGTGGACTTTTTACTAAGCCTAACGACATAAAGCACATCTTCCATTTCCTGGTCACACTGTGTAAAAATGCTTACCTAAAGACTTTTCCTAAACTAGAGATACAGAACATAGAGAAATATTTCAGAATATGCTTAATTAAAAATCGTTTTGTTTTTCTTTTTTTTCTGAAAGAGGAATATTTTCTTAAACTGCAGACATTTATGAAAGATTTTTATGCCATAAGCTTTCTCAACTATTTTGAAGTGGGTCACTTATATGTTACTGAGGAGGGCCCTTAGGACATAGAGTACCCTAATTTTAAGTGAAGAGATTCTATTCAAATTTTATTAAAATAAAACTGATTCAAAATTACTTGGGTTTTTGTTTTGGTTTGTGGTCAGAACTTTTCAGCAGCTTGACAAAATGATAAATGAGCATACATATTTTAAAGACAAATCTGATGTTCCTCTCAAAGGTGCAACACACAGGGGGAGCATCTAAGGGATGACAGAAGGGAAGATTATCCACAAGTCACAAGTAGCCTAGTGCATCAGGAGCTTCTTCTTTAAATCAAGAAGAAAGGATGAATTTCATCCAGGAGTCTCTGACTGTACTGTGTAGCCAACACCATGGTTACATGAAATCATGCCAAATGCTGAATTGCCACATAACGAAGGGAGACATTTTCTGGAGATGGAAGGCTGTGTGTGTGTGTGTGTGTGTGTGTGATGAAACTGTATGCAAGAAGGCTGAGGTAAGTTTCCTTCTTTGTTGGTTTGTCATCCGAACACATCTAATTTCTTCTGCTTCAGAAAGAACCATCCCCTACTGCCAGAGAGCAGGCATTATTCACCTAGCCCACCTGACTGCAGTGTGTGCAGAAGTGCTTGCAGTGTGTTCTTGCTGCTGAGTAATGGGGACAGGCTGCTGCGTTGCACAGAATTAATCTTCAATTTTGTCTTGAGTCATTGTAGCTCATACAACTTCAGGTCAACACCATTTTCTACATGCCTTACAAAACACAAGGTATTTAATTAGTGACCCCATCCTTGTCCTCGGGCAATTAATCAAGTGAAAAAATAGGCATAGCATGCCTATAAACTGAACATGAATTTCCTGATTTCTGAGTGTTGGACTTTGCGACTAAAAGATCATTTTATTATTATTATTATGATACAGCTTATTATAAAAAAAATACATTTTCTCATTGAGGTGAATTCTATGAAAGGTATAAAATTATAGGAGTAGGCTAGTAGGAGAATGATTTTCTGATTCAAAAATGAACTATATCAAGATCCGGCCTCATAAAAAAGGACTTTCATTAAAAAAACCACAAAGTTTATACAATCTACTGATGTGACAACTAGAATTCTAAGGCAAGTTCATTTCATTCCTCTAAAACCAATTTTTTATGCTGTTTGAAACTCTCAACAAAAAAACAGGGGGAAATCCTGTTATTCAGTTCCTTTCTTAAGGCAAGTCCATATGTTTTGTTGGCTTCTCTTCTGAAGTCTGCTTTTCTGCTACCCAAGATTCATTCCATCAGGGAATTCAACTAGGTGTCAGAAGTGACATTTTGATTTCATTTGTTCAGGATAATAACAAGCAGCAAAACCTCGGCATATTAATAACACTGGTAGAGCTTAGTTAGCCAGCAACTATATTCTGCCAGCTTTTTATACATTTGAAGTACCTTCTTGCTGTTGTTGTTCAACTGGATGTCCTCTTCAGGCTTTTATCTCTGCATTTTCAAGACAGTAAACAGTCCATCATTTCCTCTGTAATATACTTCCCAAATAGGTAAAATCAATTCTGTTTTCTCAGTCTCTGTTGTCTTTAGTCTTGAGAAGCCCAGTACTTCTGGTCTTGTCATGTCTTTTAGCCACCTTAATTGTATGCAACATGTGGTAAATGCATATTAAAACTAGTTACCTTGAATAGCATCGTTGTTTATATATCTGTAGTTATGCATTTAGTCCTACAGTAATTCATAATAGGTCTCACAATTCTTATTCATATTTTTAAATTTCAGCAAAAGCACTTCACTGAATTTGTTAAATGTATTTGATTTATATAACTGCATTATTTTGGGGGATGGGTCTCAGTTGGATGCTTCATGTAGACAACATCTGTTTCTTAAGTATACAATAATGCTCCTGTACAGTAGCCCTCACTGGGTATTTTGGAAGCTATTCCTGTGTTCACAGAGTTGAGCACATGGAAACTTAGGTTGAGCAGAAAAAGCAGCGCGTGGCTTAAAAAAGGAGGAAATTGTAAGACTGTTTAGGAGGATCACCATTTTTCCTATTACCCAACATGAAACAACTAAGTGTCTTTATTTTGCTAGTATTAACTTGATAATGGATAACCTATGCCAACATTGTTCTTTGAAAAGTCTTCTGAGCTATATTAGTGTCAGATGTCATTAAGACAGGATGATAACTATTTTAGTAGATTTTATAAACTTCAGTGGATTTTTATGAAGTTCTTGTGGGGATAGGCCCTACTGTCCACCACATAATGGCCACTGCTATTCATATGTATAAAAATAACATATATGTGCACACACACATCAGATGCATAAATACAAAGCTAATTTTGGTGTGGGTTCAGCTATTAGTTTTGTACACTATGCTGACAATAACTCTGTTTTCTTGCCATGAATTTGGTAAATGTGTTTTGCATTTGCTCTGGACCCAGGTTGAGAATTTACAGTAATGAATATACTACATATACAGATCTTAAACTTCAGGTACATTACTGGAATCTTTTTATCTTGTGAATCAGTCATCTTATTGCTCCTTAGAGATAACAAGCATTTCACTCTGTTTGAGTTTAAAAGCTGCTGCACAAAGATGATCTTACTCTAGTCTGACTTTTTTTTTTTTTTTCTGCAGCACAGTGGCAGAGTGAAGTAGGCTTAATTGCTTACCCAACACCTTTCATAGCCAGTTTCTTAAAAAAAATGAGGAAAAGTTTTGGAGAAAAATCACCTCTGTACACTTTTGAATAAATCAGTTATTTAAAACAAATTACCAGCACATGTTCCTTCAAAAATTTATTCAAATTTCCTCCTTTAGGGTGCAATTTCATGAATGGCTTTTCCAATTCAAATCTGGGTTGCAGGTAATAGAAAAAGATAGTTCCATTCTTTTTCTCCCACAACATGGGCACTTGTTCACTTGTTTCAAGTAAGGGCGATTTTTGTTTTTCAGGGCTAGCTACCTCAAGCTTTTTCCTCATCTATTTAAGTAAGTAACCAGTTGTTGAATAAAAGAGTTGTACCTGTACCTAACCTGTTCCTGTAGAATAAGCTCATCTATACTGATTTTTTTATTAGTCCCTGTCTCTCCAGTTTTCATCAGCTTTTCCTTAGACTCCAACATTTAAAATTCCATTGTCATTAAGCCTGGAGCATCCAGCATAAAGGCTTATCTTGATCTTAGGAAAAGGCTGTTTTCCATTAAAATAGCCTTAAAGACTTTTAGTGGCAAAGGAATAGCTTTCTAAAATTCTGCTGAATTTCTGGTGTTTCTCTTTTTTTAACCTCAGAGCAGCAGTTTTTGCCTACAGTAATCAAAATTTACAGTTACATTATGCAATCCTACCTATGTCTTTAATACTATATAGTTAAACTATAACTGCTCCTGTTACATTTCAGTGTTCTCCTTTTAATGAGTATCTCAAAACTCTACAAAGCTTTTTCAGTGTTTCTACTGTCTTTCTCCTTGCCAACAAATGACCAGATCAGTCTTGGTCACTTGGTATTCTTGCATTACCCCGGTTTAAAGCTTCCATTGCTGACCTATGGCCACATGAAGCTCCCAGCTTTGTCTAACTGCCTCATCATTATTTAATAAGATATTCTCTGTCCGCACTTTTGTGATGGTTACAGTGGATGATCCCCAGGGTTTTCCAGTTCGGGAACTCTGCTAATGGTGACCGAACAGGAACATGGATTTAGTATCTTTGTTGTCTTCTGTGTCCTTCAAATTTTATTGTCTCTTCATGTAAGTTAGCTTTCATTTCTGTTTTCCTTTTTTTTATTTTTTTTACTTGACTGAATGACAATTGCTTTGGTTTTCTTTCTGTATGTTCTCTGGTCATTTCTCTTGTTTTTAAAAATACCTCATTTGCAAAGGCAATTGACTATATGCAATTTATTTTTTGTCCTTATTCTATCTTGCTTTCTTTTCTAGTATCAGCCCCTGCAACATGGAATTTATTGCTTTTGATTTTCTCAATTTTTACTGAAACTCACTGCTTTTAATTTTTTCACCCAGTGAGTCTTGCATTGCTAAGGAACCCTTGGGGAGAGAGATCCTTTGCTCAGCATTCCTCCAGGGAGCCATTGTTCTTGACAAAATTCAGTCCTTTAATGCAATGCTCAATCCAACTCTTCATGACCTAGTAGAGAAAGAAATTTGCAAAAGGAAGCATTCCAAGCAGCCCACTCCAAATCATACCACTGAAATCATGGCTTTTCCTTCCAGGTTTGCCCCGCCTATCAGCCCAGGTTTGCAGAACTCTCTAACTGGCACCCATGCTGGTATCAGAAGTGTCACTTGTGGGGTTTTGATTCATATAGTCTGAAAAGCAGCCAAACACTAGTATACAGCTGGCTAAACAAAACTCAGCATACTCGATCCAGTTAGCAGCTTGCATTCAGACTCTTAGCCACAACTTCCCTTGTATTCAATACTCATTCACACATTATAGTACACATTTACTAGCTGGCTACAGGTTTTATGTACATATTTTGTATGCATATACGGTAATCATTGTGCTACAGGCATGGGGTTTTGTTCACACAAACATTCTTGGTTTTGTGTGAAACCATTCCAAATTATACATATTATCAGTTACAGCTGCAAATGTAGCCTGGTTAGATTGCTAGAGGATGCCTTCCTTTTAGCCTGGCAGCATCAGCATTGTTAAGTATTATTCATCACAAGTACGGTACCTTGGTACATGTTCTGTGCAAGCATCTTGCAGTTTCTGTGGTGATTGTCCCGCATATTTCTTCTTGGTATATTCTGTCTGAAACAAGATCTGTATCAAAGCTCAGATTTTCATTTTTATTATGTTGAAGACTTTATAAATACAATAAAACTTAACCAGCTTAGTATGTTGTAAGAGGTAAAACTGAAAGTTTGGGAATTTGTGTTTATAATTGGGGCATTTGTCATTTGGAGATGTGTAAGCGAACCTGAGATAAGCAGTTTACCCTTTGTCTGGAGATCTCATCAAATGTCCAAAGGACTGTTGTGATAATTTTCCTTTAAACATTAAAGGGTTATATAAAGGTTACAGTAAACCCCAACCTATTATTGGAATGAAAGTGCCTTTTTTCTAAGGAAGGAAACATTGAAATACACTGTTTTTAAAATTTCCCCATAAGCATAAAATTATGGACACTGGAAAAAAAAATTACCTCAAAACCAGATTTGTGTACCATATTCCTACCAAAAATGTTGATAGAATTTATGTATACAAATTTCCAATTAAAAAATTAAATGTATAGCAAAGATAATTTTGAGTGTATTGAGGAGGAATTAGAACGTAGGAGAGAAGAAGAAAATTTCTGCAGTATGGTATATGCCACCAAAATGATTGATAACTCAGTGTCGTGATTTAACCTGGGCCGGCGACCCAGCCCCAAGCAGACACTTGCTCACTCACCCCTACCCAGAGGGATGGGGGGGAGGATTGGAAAGGAATGTAAAACTCAAGGGTTGAGGTAAGAACAATTTAATAGGCAAATCAAAAGCCACACACACAAACAAAGCAAAGCAAGGAATTCATTCACCACTTCCCATGGGCAGGCAGGTGTTTGGCCATCCCCAGGAAAGCAGGGCTCCATCACGCATAATGGTTACTCAGGAAGACAAACGCTATAATGCCAGATGTGTCCCCCCCCTTCCTTCTTCTTCCCCCAGTTTATATACTCAGTGTGAAGTCATATGGTATGGAATACCTCTTTGGCTAGCTTGGGTCACCTGTGCTGGCTGTGTCCCCTCCAGTTTTCCCATGCCTCTTCATCACTCTGGCTGGCAGGACCCAAGAAACTGAGTAGTCCTTGATTTAGTACAGGGGTCCTCAAACTTTTTAACCAGGGGGCCGGCGCACGGATGGAGTGGCAGGCAGTCATCTGCGGCTGCTTGGTTTCCCCCCCAGCCCCCGGCGGGGGGGGAGGGCGGTGGGGTCTGTAAATACCGGGGGCTGGATTGAGGACCCTGGGGGGCTGTATCCAGCCTGCAGGCCGTAGTTTGAGGACCCCTGATTTAGTATAAACATCACCCAGCAACAACTAAAAACATCAGTGTGTTATCAACATTGTTCTCACATCATAACCAAAGCAAAGCACTGTACTAGCTACTAAGAAGAGAATTAACTCTATCTCAGCTGCAGCCAGGGCACTCAATTTGAAAAAGTTTTTTTCAAACACTTCTGTCACAGAAGAAAGCATAATTTTCTAACAACTTTATTTCTGGAAGGAATTTCAGGAAATTTTATTATGATAAAGAAGATATTACTAAGTTACTGGAGATTATTTTAGATTAGCTCAGGCAATTCGCTTTTCCCATGCATGGGAGACTGTGGGTTATGATGTAAAAACATGGTCAGCTCAATATTTGGTTTATGGGATGGGAATGGAGAGCAGCAATCATACTTCAAATGAGCAATAGGTGGATATTTTTTATGAGTTGTTTTTCTAAATGCATAATCAATAAAAAACAATTTAATAAAGTTATTTTCTAAAGCAAAATAACAATAAAATTTTCTTTTTGGTAATGTGACCAGCAAGGAGAAAATGTACAATTTAAAATACTTTTTCTTAGGACTATCTTAAAGATAAAATGTTTCATACTCCAAAAAGTAGAATCATTGTGTAAAATGGGTCTAAATTTAGCTAATATTTTGGAAAATAATAAAGAAATATTATTCTTTGTCAGTAAAATACAGTATAAGAATGTATAACAATGTAGAGTATGGGACAGGAAAAATATAACACATGGAAAGGCTGTTGTTTTTTTTTTTAATTAGTAGTCAATGTGGGGGGGGAGAGCCACAGTAAAATTGACTTCAATGTTAAAGAAAGCTGTATTATCTGTTTCCAAGCCTCCTCTATGTCTATTTTTTTTCCCCATGTCATTCCACAACAATTGTACTCTGCATTCCCTTGGGACTGGATGCCACCTGTGTCTGGTTGCTAATTCTCCTTAGCCTTGATAAAATATGTTCTCTTTTTGTTTTGCAAAGGTAAAATCATATTTTTTGTCTCCACTCCATCAAAACTATAGACATATTTTTTCAGCCTAAGAAAAATCGAGTTCTCTCAACAGGAAGAAAAAAATTGTGACTTTACCTCTGATTGCCTGCTAAGGTGTTCATACTGGCTACAATTCATTCATAGGCATTCAGAAGCAGAATATGATTCAAGTGTGGAGATTTCTGTTTCCTTTCCTGGGTAGGTCATTCTTTTGAAGTCACACCTGAAGTTACAGGAGTGTAGCTGACATGCTTTAGATTCATATTCTGCCTTAATCTGTATTACTGCAAAGTGTAGAAAGATCTCATCAGAAACAATATATAGCACAAACACAGCTTCTTCGAGAAGATTAGGGCAAACTTAAACAAGGCAAGATGGACTGAAAGAATCTGAGATCTTGACGTAAAAGGGGTTTATGAATTAAATTATCTACCTAGTGGAGAAAAATAGAGAAGACTACATATTTTTCCTCTCGTAGTATCATATCTATAAAGAACAGAATGCCTTCAATTTCAGGCAAATAAAGTCCCAGGGATACAGCTGGTATCAATTTCTGCAGTTCCCTTGACTGTGAGTCTTTCTAGTAGCACCCTTGTTCTCTCAGGTGCTTTTCAAACATTTCAGAATGTTAGTAGCCACTGGGAAGTTCCTGGTCTCAGGACTGAAGTGGGGCAAATGGTAATGGTTTTGCATTGTGTCTATATAACCTAAAGAAAGTTACTGTAAAATTTTGGGGTATTATACTGATTTGCTCCGTCCTGGTTCTGATGGATGTGGGGTATTCTCCTCTGGGGTCTGATGTAGGAACCCAGCAGTCTGGTCTCTGTAAATGGTCACAAAGGTGGAGTGAAGGCTTGTAGAAGAGCAAATTGCACTTCCCCTGCACTATGAGGAAAGCTAGATCAATTCTGTTTTCCTAAACCCAGATGTGTACTCCAGCCATGTAACTAACTCGAGTGGTGTGAGAGTGGGCACGTGTCAGGCTACCTTGTTAAGTCCCAATTTCCAAAGAAAAGAAACTCTCATCTTTAATTTCTACCAGTAGACTGTTAAGAGAAAAGTTTTCCACCACCCTGTTAGGGTCCTAATCCCTGCCTGCTTAAGGTGGTATAAGTCACTTTCTGAAGCTGCCTGTAATTTCCATTTGCCTCAAAGGACAGCTATGCAATGTTACGGTTACCAGTCTATTGGAGATTGCTAAACTGAGCGTTTCTGGTTTTTTTCCTGGAACATCATGAGCTCTCTTGAGCAGCTAATTTAGCAGCTGAGAGGCTGCTCTTGTTTTATTGTTATTTCTTTCTTACCAGAAAGAGTCTGCATGTTACAAGT
The DNA here is from genome assembly GCF_023638135.1 of Falco biarmicus. Lineage (NCBI taxonomy): Eukaryota > Metazoa > Chordata > Aves > Falconiformes > Falconidae > Falco > Falco biarmicus. Next base: position 49,576,488 of record NC_079290.1, read on the forward strand.
CATTATGCCTTCAAGACAAAGATTTTGTTCTGATAGTACAAAATGTTTTTGTATTAAGCTTCGTCTTGTCCTTGTTTAGAGTTGAGAAAAGTACTCAGCTATTTTTTAAAAGAACAAAAGAGGAAGGAAAAATGGGTGGGCTAAAATAATTAACACTAGCTCAAAACATCTGATTATATAAGAGCTGACAGAAGCCACGTTTGACAAAAGTAGGTACTTACATGCTGATTTATTCAGAGTTAAATGGAGAACTGTCTGTCAGATTGACGGGGTTTTTTGTAGTAAAATAAGAAATAACATGATGAAAGGAAATTAAAGTGAAATTAGATTGATAATAGACATAAAATCTTTTGCTTCTCTTAAAAAAAAACAACCAACATACAGTTTGGAGAAAAGGTGAATATTACAAGTCTGCTTTGACAACCACTTTTTAAAATGGTAACTTGATTCTTCATCTTAAGGCATATTATATACTTACTTACTCCCCAGCTACTTGCCAAAGAAATGACAGCAAGGTAGTAAAGGAATCTAGGAGTTTAAAAGCTACTCGGAACAGGAAATCAGAGCATTGTTGTCAAATTTAGCTGTGAAAACCCCATGAATATATAACAAGAAACTTATTTTTGTTCATCTTTTGCCTTTTAGAGCTTTGGTTTCTTCATAACCATGAAGACACATGTTGGCATGGAGATGTTATTTACCTAAGATTTTCTGTCTCAGAAGAATAGCAATCTCAGTGTTTCTTCTTAGTTCATTCCAAAAAAAGGCAAGCCTGTGGCACTTAGGTTTCAAACTGCACCAAGTTTTAAGTGCAGTTAAGTTTGTCATTTTAAGGGTCAAAGCAAATTTTAGCTCAAATCAGCTGAAACACAGGAAAGATTTCCAAATCACATAGTAACCCTAAGCAGATTGCCTCTTTGCCGCTGTTGCCTGGACATCTCTCCTCCAGATACCAGTGCTACACCATCCTCTCATCTCATAGTTGCTTGTTATGGGGTCTGGGATTTTTTTTTTCCCCAGCTGTTGGTTTGGGGGATTTTTTGCCCCACCATCACATTTTTCCTCTTTTAAGGACATAAACACAGGTGCAAACCCGTAGCCATCATATCTGTTACTGTACATTGATTATTCTCTATTTAGCATGGAGAGAATGTGAGACTTCCACAGCAGAGGTGAGCAGAACAAAAGCCCGGTAAACCAAAGGATGGCACTGAGCTGTTTTAATGTTTCTGTGATTAGCGCTTCACTGTGTATGAGATCAGAGCTCCAGGGCAATTTCAGGCACTTGCACTTAGGTTCAGCAGTTTTATTCTAGCAGTTGAACTGATCTCCTGACTGTCACTGACTGGTTCCAGTCTACTGATCTTTTCACTTTTTTCTTTTTTTTTTTTTTCTTTTCCTCCCCATTGAGCTGATTTACAAGGCAAACCAGCCTCCTGCTGTCAGTTTGTTTGTTCCCATTCCCCATTTTCACTGGAATTTGCCTATTCACTGAGCATTAAAAAAGCACCTGGAGATACAAGGCAACAAAATGAATTTATGTAGCCTTTCATGAAACAAAATATTCATACCAATAGCTTTTTTTACCTGAAAATTGGACTAATGGTACTAATGGTACTCTAAACGATAAGGAAATAACTAAAATAACTAGACTTACTCAGCTAAATATGTGGATATCTAATGAGTCATCCAGTCTCTACCTCCAGGCTACATTGGTTTAGCATGCCTTCCATCCCTAATAAATAAGCATAAAATCTAATACCTGTGATTCCATAGCACTGTGACACTTCATTCCTCTTCAGCACTCAGAGCAGTGCTGTTGTTTAAAGCAGAGCTCTGTTGTTTAAAGGGAACACAGTCCAAAAGCTCGGTTTGTGCACATAAGCCATCAATAGCCTTTCGATGTGCGTGGTTTACAATTGCAGTTTGCCGTGTTTAAATGTCATCTTTTAGGTACTTGAATGAATGCCTGCCCACACACAGAAAAAAGGAGAATTGAATATGTATTCCAAGAGTTTCTGGTATTGTGGGTTTTTTTTCAGTGTATGACAATTACTGACCGCTGAGGACCCATCCTGCAGGTGCTTACTTTGCCTTTAGATTTAAGTGCAGTCTCCCAACTGCATATTTATAATTTTCTTCCTTCCCTAATATCAAAGTACTTCCTAAGATTTCTCTGGAACAAAGCAGTTTTTTGTAGTACTGATTGTATCCAATGTTCTAACAGCAGTTAATTTCCTTCAACAGTCACATGTGTATATACAGTGACATATGAATCAATTTATTTGTTTTCTTGCAATTTATCACAGAAATAAGTTGAAAAACAAGATAGTGGAGAAAGCCAATAGATTTTTAGAAGCTCTGCCATCTGGTCTATTACAAAATGAATCTAATTATCAGGAAAATGTGTGTTCATAAGCAAAATGTATACATATATGCAACTGTAGCTACTGCATATTAATTATTCAGTTTTATGACATGTGGAAGTCTATAACATGATAGCAAACAGCCAGAAAAGCTCTCTTTTATTTATTAATGTCTTTGTTCTCAGTTTTCAAGTCAATAGACTCTGAATATCATGGGGCAGAAAGTTAAATGAAAAAGGTGAATAACCAGCCTACTACATAAAAAGCATTATGGACAGCTTACTTTACAAAAGAAAACTGAAAGGTTTTGGAATAGCAAAGCTTGGAAGAAATGGGACTATTCCCTGTGAATATCAGAGGGAGTAAATGCTGGAGAATTAATATTTATACAAAAGGTAACACTGGCAGCAGAAGTGATGAGTGTAAGTTAAGATAGTAATTTAGCAGAGAATACTTATCCTAGAGAATAGTAAGCTTTTGGAACAGTTTTCTAAAAAGAGCAGTGGAGACAAAAATGTAACTTGTTTTAAACTGAATCTTGATGCATTTATGGGAGGGATCATATGACAGTTCCCTTTTATAGCAAGAGTTCAGAGCTGATGACTTAGCAAATCCCTTCCACTCTTCTGTTTTTTCTCATGATATTTTTATGCTGTGATTTTCAGCACTTTACAGATTGCCATCTGAGCCACTTCATAAATCTGCCTTTACAGCAACGGAATTGATTTTTGCCACTCTAGCAGAGTAAGCTTGATAATCCAGAATTTATTTCACAACAAACCTTTGAAAAATGTATCATAATTGTTAGTTTTACTGGTTTTCTTTCTTTTAAAAAAGAAAAACAGACTGCTAATAATTTATTTTTAGTGTATTATATGTCTATATCAGTTACACTGAATTGTGTCTGTAGGCCCAGGAATTAATCTGACAATCATATTACACTTTACAGACATTTCCTAGGTAATTAAAAGAGCCACATACATGCAATGCAGCCATTAGAAACATTTTCTCTTCCTCAGTGATTTCTCTTTTATTTTTCAGCTCTTCCATATGTACTAAAATAGCCATGCAACACTGTCATTACTTTTTGTAATGACAGACAGGTGTGAAATGCATTAATGAGCTGTAGGAGTTCAAAAGAACAAGGGAGACTGAAATGTTTTTATTAGGAACCATGAAAGGTGAAAGGGATAGAGACCGACCTCAGGTGCCGGGACGAAACCAGCAGCTATGAAAAATAATCAGTCAAGACTTGAATGCTTCTTTGAATTCACTTTGATTTGCAGGAGAAAGAACTCCTAGCAAAGGTTGTTATCTTCTTTATTTAATATGTTAGTAGGTTCAAATCTTGCTTTACATGGAGACTTAGACTCCCAAAGAGAAAACATTTTTAATTTAGATATGACAAAACAGGTCAGTCAGAAACTTAGTGTAAGACAAAGGGCAAGAACTGCAGGGGCAAGCGTACAGAGTGACTCATAACATTTTTTGTTGATTTATAGTAGTCTTGCTCTTGAAAACTGTATGTTTATCCATGTATTTTATTTCTTTCTTTTTGGAAATGCAGAAAAAAAATGGACTTGTGGATTATTTGGAAAAGGATGTTAAGGGCAGTTGACAACTTAGGTCAACCCCAGTGATATCTATTTACAATTCATGTGGTTTTGGTTATCATAATTCTTGCACATCATCACATATTTTATTCAATAAATCATGGGTTTAAAAGTTTACTATTATTTCTTTTGATTGGTTTGTTTGGTTTTTTCATCAGAGAATTCTCTCAGTTTCCAAATGTTTATACCTACCTATTGCTTTCACTTTATTTTCTAAGTTTTCATGCTATGCATAGGAAGTGTTTTCATTTCAACGTGTGTGTGACTCATTTTCTGTGGTTTGTTAGCATGTCACTTGTCTATTCAGTTTTGGCTTCAGTGAATTTTTCTTGAGAGTTTCTTCTTTAGGGTCAATGTCACGTGTAACTTATTTTAGGAATCTTTTCTACTTTTGATAGCATTCACTTACTGCTTATCTTGAAAGTTTTCTGTGTTATACTCTATTTCTGAAAGGATGTATTCAGCAGAAAGTAGAAAAAGAGAGGAGGAATTCTGAGACAGCATCATAATTTGTTTTCCTAAGCAGATAGAATGATTTGTGTATCAGTGTTTACAAATACAGAAAAACAAAAGGCATTATAGGGAAACAGATATAAAATATCTTGAACTACAGATATATGTACCAATACATTAGTATGTGCATATATATTTCCTTAAATACGTACTTACAGATGTATATTTGTGCCGCATTAGGTACAATCACTATTGATGCTATAACCTTCAATACCCATTACAGGCTTGTGTCTTCCTTTTTTGGCTTCCACACAAAGTATAAAAAAATTTGCCTCTTTGTCTCTGTAAAGGTCTTTTTTTCCCTCTGTGAAACACTAGGTAATAATTACAGTATTCTGTAAATGGTCAGTCTTTCAGTTTTGTTCCTCTACTTGAAGAATGCTGTTGGGATGACCAGTAATTTTCCAGACCTCCAATGGTAAGAGAACAGAGGGATGGCCTACTTTCTAGGGAGACAGATGGAAGAGGGTGAGTGTAGCTTTGCCATTTTGCCAAGCTGGAGCAATTTCAGGGCACAGGAGTTGGGGATATGTGCGACAGCAGCAGGGCATCCTTGTTCTAGTTTGTTTCATACTGTCTGGTAGTGAAGAAGCCCAGAGGTGAGAAGAAATTTTGTGTATCTGCTGGGCAAGAGGCTCTTTTGTGTTCTGGAGCTGGCTATTACAGCTATTTGGGCTGGCAGCTTTTAATAGTTGGCAGCGATAAGTTGCAGATGTTCATGCTGGATGTTAGCACTGATGATTATGGTCGTTTTCCTTCTGTATATGTGCTGAAATTCCAAGTAAATTTTAGAAAAAATAGCACATATTCTGTTTAAAGGGCAGTTTATATAAATTTTTTATTATTTTTTTATTATTATTTATGTTTAAATATACAAACAAAATACCTCTTGTGGGACTATGAAGCTCTTCACTGGGCTTCCGTACAGATACAGAAGCATCACATTTTATCCTGTTTTTGTTCTTTTTAGGGAATGGAGATGGATTCTTGGCTTGAGATCCCTCACTGCCATCCAGGTGGCAGTGCTGCACCATATTTAGCAGTTCCATAAAGTCTGCAGATTCATGTTTACAAACTTCAAGGAAATGTCAGAATGCAATACCATCAGTGTGCAACTTTTGAAGAGGAGGCAGCCAAAATTCCAGTCCTTCTTCACTAGGTACGTGACGATGGGAGGCTTTCACTGTTACATGTCTTGGTGTCAACAGCAATGAAGTCACATGAGATGTGGGAGAAGAATATGCCAAGCAAGATAACAGCTTCCTACCTCACACAGCCAGTAATAGTTTGGCGGAGAGAGGAGAAAACAGTTTGTTTAGAGCTGCTTCATTACTCTGCAGGAAACGACTCCAACAAAATTACTTCTTTACCTATTGCTTCCTACCCTTCCCTGTTAGGTAGCTGTTTTGGGAAACACTCATTCCTCTTTCTCCTTTTCATGCCTTAACATTCAATTAAGAAACAAAGACACTTCAAATCACACTTAAAATTTCAGAATTATTTCTGACATTTCCTAACTTTAGATTCAGACTTGAAATTTATTCTGCAGTCATTTTTTCCTCATTCAAGATGGAGTACCCTTGCAGTTATTTTCCAGCTTTTTTTGTGTTGCTGTATATAACAAAATAAGCTTTCCCATGAGACAAATACATTGAAAAACTTTAGGAAGGGGCCAGTATTCAAGAAGATACTCTCCTGGAGAATACAAAGCAGGACAAAAATACAGCTTTTGCATGGAATTCCTGTCAGTCTACAATGTCTTATTGGATCCTTACAGGATGGACAGATGCTCTATAATTAAATTTAAGTCCAGCTTGGAATATAAAAGTAACTCAGTACTCTCATCTCCTCTGTGTGCAAGGAGTGCAACACTGCTGGTCATGTCAACGTTATACACCGTATTTCTGTGCTGACTTCACATTCCTCATAGACCAAATTCTAGAGTTATTTGGAATGAATATTTTTATCCCATCGGCAATGCTTCATTCTGTGAAAACCAGACCTGAAAGGATACCGCTGTAATGATATTAAACTGTTTCTAAAGAGATGATCACTCACCAATATTTTTCATGGCAAGTATAATGATTCACATATGTTTTCACATATGAAAATATTCATAATGAATCTGGTAGCTATTGGCCTTTGCTACAGCACACATTTTTTTCTGAAATTTGGCTTGCTCCTTCATGTCAGGTTATTGGTGTCATGAAATGATTTTCAGGAACTTCTCAAATCATTTGACTGATACTTTTGGCATTAAAAGTGATTCTACTGACCACCAGAGTAACTGTGGCTGGCTTTGCAATCTCACTTTCTTGTGTGAGACAGTCTTTTCTGTTAAAGAATTGAGGAGACGTAAGGCTTGATGCAATGCCTATGAATAATTTTTTTTTTCCCCCATGGGCTTTGAAGCATTTCATAAATCTCCTGCAAAGAAACTTCAAAATTCTTATCTACCCTTTGAATTAGTAAGGTTTTAAAGTGGAACAGTGCTTTAATAGACCAATGAAATTCACACAATAGGAAATATTTCTTCTTTGTACCACCATATTTTGAGAAGAACTAGCAACAATTGATTATTTAATTTCTCTGTGTTATGTTACTTTATTGTAGAGTCAACACAACCATCTACTGCCATCAATATTAACATCTGAATAACTTCTTTCCGTTATGAAATTTGTTTTGTTTCTTAATTGATTCATTACTTTCATTTAATTCTTTAACATGGCAATTGTGGGACAACAGGTATCATTCAAATAACTTGGGGAAAAAAATGGCCACCAGATATAATACACATAATCAACTAACTACTGAAGTTTGAAAACTCTGAAACCATAAAAAGGTATTACAAAAAATAACATATAAAGAAGCAACATTACTGAAACCACTCTGCCTAACGACCATCGTCTCCAACCACATACAGAAAAACTAACACATTCGCAGTGTATGGCCAGATTCAATTAAGAGCTGTAGCCAGTTCTGTTAGGCAAGGCTTTCAATGAAAATGAAAAGGCAGATGTGAGGAAGACTTCATCGGAGGATTTTTCAGGATTCTATTCTAGGCTGCAGAAACTGTATGAAAGTTTAGTGTGTTCAGTAGTGACATTAAGGTTTATATTAGTGCCAGCTGGAGAGCCAATGTTTTAAATTTCGGATTATTTCTATTTATCTTGAATAGGCATTGAAAAATTGCTGGTAAATACTGAGAAAGATTCAGATACAATACAGAAAATTTAAACTGTGGAAATATTGAAATGATTTGACATGGTGAGATAACAATACAAGCTGGTTGTGTGTTTATTCTTTTAGGGAGTTATTTCCCTGATACTAAAAAAAAAAAAAAAAAAAAAAAAAAAAGGAGCACTTTTTCAGCTAACTCTGAACGTATGTTAGTGGCATGGAAGTGCATTTCATGGTTGTATTCTACGTATGATAGGGTAAATAGTAAGACATCATTTTTATCACAACAAACCTGAAGAAGATATTCAGAAAATTGTAGATTATGTTATATTTCAGGTAAGCATGTTTTCATGCCTCATGCTTTCTGAGTGTGCCTTTAACTAATGTTGACAAGTGACTAACTACCAGACTGACACTGGAGATGTTTATATATGCACAAATGAAAAAAAAAAATTGATCTGAAAATTTTCTACCTACCAGAAAATGGGTTAATATAAGACTTGCTAAGGACAATAAACAATGGTTTTGATCCCTTTCATTCCTAGGTCATCAAGACTTTGTTTGCTTTAAAGCATTTAAGTGTTATCTTCTTGTCTGCAAGACTGAAATGATTTCAACAGTCAAATTGACTCATTTTGTAACCACAGGATAAGATAGAACACAGATTATGCCATCTGCTTGTCTGTAACTTGTGCAGATTGCTACCCAGTAGTGTCAGTGATGTAATCAAAGCAGCTCAAGTTACATCGATTTATCATGGGACTAGGGACCATGGCCAAGTGTAACTGCAAACCTGCAACCTCAGGGTTGCTCATTTTTTTGACCATATCCTTGTGTTGCCAAATCCCATTTATAAATGGGACTATTGCCTTGTAATCACATAGCAGTTTTATAAATAATGACTATTTCTTTAACATTTTTATTCAGTATCAAAAATATTAAGATTAGTAACATTTGATGACTTCTATATTTTTTTGTTGTTGTTGAATGTACAAAAGGTCTAGAGATAAACAGGAAAGTAAGATGATATTGAAAGAGTGGAAGCTGCTTTTTGTAACTAAAATGACACTTATTACAGGAGATGTATACTGGTAGAAAGGGTTTGTAATGGAAGAAAACCTAACTGGAAGATATCTTGTGAATTAAATTGAAGACACAAGGTCAAATTCCTGTTAGTGAAAGAGTTGCTGCTGTGAGATTTTAAGGAATTATACTGCCATTCATTTGTAATGAATTTCTTTTTGTTTCTCAGTATCAGCCTGGTGCCCACAAAAAAGAAGATACTGTAGCCTGAAGAAGAAATTTAGCTAAGACAAATTCTAGAATGATTTGGGATTAATAATTTTCACCTATTTGTGATGCTTCATTCCTATTCAATTTGCACTCTGCTGCTTTAAGTATCTGCAAGCTTCTTAGAAAGCTATTATTCAATGATCAGGCTTTGCCCAAAGCAGCTTGAACGGTAACCTAAAACAAATGAAACTAAAAGCTCAACAAATCACCGTTCTCCCATTATGTTGTACCTTCCTTAAATACACTCCAGAAAGGACAGACTTTGTGTCTGAAAATTCTGTAAACAAGAACTGATTGATGCCACATTCCTAAATACTACTGTTTGATTTTTACTCAGCCATTTAAAGAATTTATTGAAATCATTTGATTACTTCCATAGAAAGAAAGAATCTTCAAAAGAAACATTAAGAAAGAGCCAAAGTAATTTTTGTTGTGTTTCAACTAACTAACAAAAAAAAAAAAAAAAAGGCTAAAGAATAGCACCTGAAAAAGATTGGAGCTGGGCTCTAACATCTCGGTTCTCGGCTCTAATGTGAAGTAGTGTGCAAGGTGCATCTAAACAATATGATGCAGCCCCAGAAAAAGATATCCAAGAAGTGCAAACCACAGAGTTGTATCAGCCTGGGGTTATCCATACAGGAGCAGGGGGGAGGGGGAAGGAGTTCAGATTTTCCTTAGCAAGGTTGTGTTGCTTTCACATCCTGACCAAAGAGCTCTTCAGTAATCTGCGCCCTAGTACACCGGACAACCTTGATCATCAAGAGACACTTGTCCTGGTATCTCTCTGCTTAACTGTTCCTTATGTTATGTGCACATGTTACTAAGAAAATAGAAGGCAGAATGGGGAAACAAAAACCTCCCTAGACTTCTAGAATCTTCAAAGAAGCACAGACTATTGTGTTGTTCAAATAGTTCTATTAGGATAATGATTTTAGAAGTTTCCTAAAAGTAGCATTGAAAATACTATTTATTAAGTTGTTTGTCACCAAAATTGTGTTTCAGTAAATGAGATATTGGTATGTATTTTGAGGATGATTTTGATAAAATGGGAAAAATTAAAAATATTTCCAATGCTTAAAAAAAACCCAAACAACAAAGTCTTTCTGAAATTTTCCACTTACAGAAAAGACAGTAAAATTTTTTGAAGCTAGGATAGACATCCAGTAAGGTCAAGTCATCTTATATGAGATTATCAAATAAATATTATATTTTCTGTGTTTATTATTGTTAAAAGCAACAGAAATCATACAAAATCAAATCAACTGGATAAGCAAAATTTTATTTTTTAGCAATTTTTCATCAGACTTCATTGTCCTGTTAATGTCACAGGGTTCACTGAATAGTTTAAATCTACTAAAATCTTAGGAATGGGTTATTTTCCATTCTTATTAATTCCCCAAATGTTATATCCTTTGCAGTATGGTGAATCAGGCTGCATCATTCATATAGGGATTAAAGCTCACTTTCTGGCCCTTATTTTAGCAAGCAACAAAATCATGTTTTGACAGGTGAGTTGAGTGTTGTGTTGCCTGCTTTCATGGGCCATGGGGCATCAAGGAGTACTGCTGAGCTCACAGCTTCAGGGAGTGCCTCAGACTCATCCCAGCTCCATCCTCAGAAAGTTGTCCAAGTATATGCCAGGATGTTTGCTGTCACCTACAGCTAGCCTAGGTTTCTGCAAAGAAGAAACCAGCTGGTCCATAATCTGGACATTTAGGCACACTGGTCATAAAATTCACCTATAAGCCACCTACATAAAATCATGGAGAAAACCACTGTTATGTTCGTTAAGAGAAACTTTATGAGATAAATATTGGTACTTCCCTAAATTCACTTACAAAATCTGGTAGAACTAAATTTAGATTATGTTCATGTAAAGGCTTTTGCAATTTATTCTAATAGCCCCTTCCCATCATTAATTCATCGAAAAATCTAATTTTGCTTCATATGTTTCCTTCTGACCAAACTTCTAAGTAACCTCTTAAAAATAATTTCCTTTATCTCAGAAAAAGAGGTAAGCTTTAGAAACTTATAAGAATCCTCCACAGTAGTGATTTTTTAATTAGTTAGAAATCCAGATTTTTTCTTGATTATTTGAATAAAAAACCTCTGCATTACAGTGTTTTCATTATGAAATATTTTAATAGCATCCATCTATTTTTTCTCTATCTCACTGCTCTTTCTGAACCCTGTCTGTCCTGGACACTAATTAGTTATTTTCTACTTCCCTCAGGTCCATAATAAAATGTGTTTATCTTAATAATATACTGTGAGAAAAACTGTGGAAATTATTATTTTTTTATCACTGGCTTCACCAATATTTGCATCAAAAATTCTTTTTCACACAGTTCTGTATTTCAATGTCTTCTGTGGAATTATATATGATAGGAGCAAAATACGTTTAACATGGTAGGTGTTCCTGTAATTTCAGCTGAGTTGTAGCAGCTGAAAAATCTTCTTGTGTAAAAGCTTACCTATGGCATAAACTACTATATTAAAATGGTCTAAGCAGAAAATAATATGTAATTTCTGAATTTGGCAAAACAACATTTCTTTTAAACTTCTGCACTATCTTCAGCTGGGAAAATGAAAAGAACTGATGTGCAGCAAGAATTACTTTATTACCATTTTAAATAATTGCTAGTCTACTTCAACTTTACTATCAACAGTGGGAATTTTGGTTTATCATATAAAGTTTGATTGTTAAAATTGGGAGCTTGTCTCTGATGGCATTTATTTTCCTGACTGTAGTTGTCATTCATGTTAAAAATAATTACTGTACAACTAAGTATTTGAGGTTCAAAAAATACACACAGTGCTTTAAAAATGCATGGGAAAGATCATTGACAGGTGTCATCTTTAAACTTATGACAATACAGGCCATATTTATGTCCCTTTGTTCATACTAAAACCAATCAGATGATTAGAAAAGTGAAGCATGGTTAGCATAATATTATTGGACTCTGGACCTTTATAACAGAATCTGACCATATGTGTTATGACAGTTAGCTTTTTCAAGAAGTGCAGTCTCTCTGCAAATTATCTGAAAAGATTTGGATTTCTCTCAAATTAATCTGCCATTTGATTTATTATGGGATAATTTAGTGCATGTCTGTACCAGCAGAGCAGCTGGCTCCATGATAGTTATTTTCAGAACTGAAAATGTAGGGAAATGCAATGAAACTGCTGTGCAGAGTTTATTGGCCTGGACACAGAATCCCATAAACTGTATCCTTTCCCATCGTAATCTGGCACATTACCCAGTTCTGCACTCTGTTATAAGCATTTAACAAATCACGTCAGCTGTAGCTTGGATAGTTCTGCATTACTGTTCATTATCAAGATCGCTTGACTGAATTATACATACTCTTTATAAGTCTTAATTATGAATATAAAATACCCAGCTGTTGTTGAGGTTAGATAATGTGCTGAAGGAAAATTTTCCAAAATAGAAACTGTGTCATAAAAATAATAATAGAACCAGAAGATGATACCATGAAGGCCAATGGGAGGACAAGAAGCTGAGATTAAGTTTTATTCCTGTGATATTTTTTGTTCCTGTGATCATACATACCAGTAAGGCTTGGTAGTATATTCTGGGAAAGTGAATCCAGATGGAATATGAATATGAAGAAAGCAGATTCAGTTTTCATATGAATGAATATCTGCACATGATTTACTTCTAAAGTAAAGTAAAGACTAAGCAAGGAAAAGTTTGAAATCTAGTTCACTGAAGGCAAAGACTTTCAAGAGTTTTAAAGTGACGGCATGCTGTACAATACATCTTATAAAAGGACATTTAAAGATTCAGCAGAAAGTAAGTCACAGCAATTTTACTTGTTCTCAGAATAATTGTACTTTATCTTACATAAATAAAGGTTTTCCTTAAAATTATGGTGAAACCTTACAAATATTAATCTTTAATCTTGGTTTTATATATATATATATATAAATCTACAAAATGCATCATATAACAGTAACCAAATTTCTTACCTTTTCAACAACACATGCAGACTACTACTGGAAATAGAGATGTATGAACCAAAACCATAATCTAAATCTGACATTGTTATGCCTGTCACTACTGTGTTTAAATAGTGATGAACTATTTCAGAATGCTTGTAGGCTCACACTTATGATCTAGTTACTGTAGCTCACCAAATTCTCACTTACCTGTTTGTACATTCTGTAATCCATAGTGTATGCGTGGGAACGCAATGTAACTGAACATTTTTTCATTTCTGGCTAAGATAAGCTGAATTAATGATTTGTCCTCCTTTCCTGTATATGCTTCAGAAAATTACTTTTTTTTTTTTCCCCTCCTTTTTTTGACTGACTGCATCTGTTATTCTGTACACAAAATAAACAGAAGTAGTTAGTAAAAAAAGCTTAATAAACTGGTAAATTTAATACTGGCAGGTGATACCAGCTTCATTCTGGCACATCCTTTGTAGTAAGCCCTGGTGCTCTGCAGTAAGCAAACAACAGTAGCTTTATATATATGAATGGGGAGGGAAGAAAAAACAACCAAACAAACAACAAACCCCCTCCCAAAATAAACTACCAAAACCTCCTAACCAACAATAATATCCTATTTACACAATTTAATTACTCAGAAAATTGTGTCTCTACTGCTGAAATTCTTATGATTGAGCATTTGAATGAGCAAAACAATCCTTCTTGAAAATATCTTTAAACCAGGGTACAAAGTCATTTCTGATTTGCCAGTATAAATTCTCCCTCCACTCATCATATTCTAATTGGAATGCTCCTTATCCCATTTTTACTTCTCTTCATACTCAATGAATGGAGGTGAAATCAAAAGCAGGAGTACTGAAACAGCATCAGCTGTTATCATGATATTTTTATTGCACAAAGAAATTGACTATGCAAGTATCATCATATTTTGAGACCTGTTATTTAAAAAGATGCTTTTTTGTTTGCATGTAATCAGAAATTATTCCACCCAATCAGATTTCATCAGTGGTTATAAAAGCAGACACAAGTTTCAGAACACCCTCATACCTCCTGAAATGAATTTTAGAAGGATTTCAGCTGTGACGAAAGATACAAAAACATTCAGTCTTCAGTAAGCTCCGAAATGGAAAAATATCTCTCCTTTCCAAATGCAGTTTTATTCTAAGCTACGTGTTCTTTATCGTTATGTTGATCTCAGCATTACATCCATAGTTTAACATTAGTCTCTTCTGTGTAATGCACTTAAATTATACAGTTCACATTTCATACAGACTGAAGGATCTGAATTTGGATTATCTCAGCTTACCATAGGGAACCCAGTATGATATTACACCTTTGAAGAAGTATGTTGTAATACCATACAAAGTAATACACTCTGCAGAAATAAGTGAGTTGACTTTAATGCAGATAATTGCCCTGAAACATTAATTATGAACAGATGCACATGAAGACACTCTGCTCTGCAAAGGCAAGGTGCATGTAAATGTTATTGTTAATATAATGAATAAACCAAACAAAAGCAGTTTCCCAGACCTATTCAGAAAAAAAATCAGTAACAAATTAAGTAATGAAGGTTATTAAGAGAGCAATATTTTTAAAGAAGTCGGAGTAAAAGAATTATTACCCATTTTAAGAAACCATAGACATTTTGACATGAGAATCATCTTTTTACTAACAATAATTAGTTGTAATACTAACAAATTAACGTTTGTTACCATTAGCTGGGGTTTTGCTCACCTTTCTAAAGACTTTACCGATGAAACTACAATGACAACATTGAAAGGTTCTAATGGAGGCAAAGAACTCAATGAGTCTCTGATAAGTTTAGTGTCAGTTAGGACTTATCACATTTAAAAAATACTGAACTTCAAAGATGCAAAGGTGCTGGTAGAACTGAACCAGGCATGCAGTACATGATCTGTCAACATTTGTCCATGACCTGGGGAACAGACATCTTTAAATATGTAAGTTGAGACTGACAGAATTCCTAGAATTTGCCTTTAAACTTTTGTTTGAAAAGCTAGAGCAGCAATTCAGTCTATAGCCTCCCTAGCACATCACAGATTCACAGAATAGTCAAGGTTGGAAGGGATCTCTGGAGATCATCTAGTCCAGCCCCCTGCTAAAGCAGGTTCTCCAGGAGCAGGCTGCAGAGTCACATTCAGGTGGGTTTTGAATGTCTCCAGAGAAAGAGACTCCAAACAGCCTCTCTGGGCAGCCTGTGCCAGGGCTTTGTCACCCTCAAGGTAAAGACATTCTTCCTCACATTCAGAAGGAAATTCTTGTGTTGCAGTTTATGCCTGTTGTCCCCTGTCCTGTCGCTGGGCACTATTAAAAAGAGTCTGGTCCCATCCTCTTGACATTCACCCTTGAGATATGTGTATAAGGTCCCCTCTCAGTCTTCTTCTCTCCAGGCTGAACAGGCCCAGCTCCCCCAGTCGTTCCTCATCAGGGAGATGCTCCAGGTCCTTAATCATCTTCATACCCTCCACTGGACCCTCTCCAGTAGTTCCCTGTCTCTTTAACTGGGGAGCCTAGAACTGGACACAGCACTCCAGATGCGGCCTTACCAGGGCAGAACAGAGGGGGAGGGCAACCTCCCTTGACCTGCTGGCCACACTCCTCCTAATTCACCCCCAGATCCCAATGGCCCTCCTGGCCACCAGGTCACACTACTGGCTCATGGCCATCTTGCTTGTCCACATATTTGTAACAGTATGCATAAGAAAGACAGGAGGCAACAGTCACTTCAAACATACGTTGCTTGTTAAGTAATGCCAACTAGTCATCAAATTGAGGAAGAAGAGATTTAGACTTCACTGCTGTGAACAACCAATGAGATGCAGGAGGTGATTCCTGGTGCACCAAAGAGCCCTGATGAAGGGAAGCAACTTGTGTTCTGATGAAGAGGGTAGCTTCTTACTTAGGAGGAAACAGAAAGACTTGCATGGAATATGAGACCGATCTAAATCCTTTAGAAAAGCCTTGAGAGAGCTAGGCTGTAAAAGTAAAAATATCTCACTGAGTGCATGAGACACACACAAGATCCACAACTGTAATTTCAGGATAACAACAGTGAATCAGCTCAGTGAAAGAAAGAAAGTTCTTTCTGTAATTAATTTAAGTAACTTTTTTTTCCCAAAATTTATTTGCTTTTTAATTGCTTGTGACAGTCCAGTTTGTTTTGGGTGTTAATAATTGTTAGTATTTTCCTTTTTATCTCTTCTTGTTGTAAGGCAAGGAGGTAACACTGCATATTTCAGAATCTGATATATCTATAAAGAATAGCCTTGAGAAATTTTAACAATAGTCTGCCCACTCGAGTATATGTATATGCAGTACTGTATATATGTATGGATTCATATATGTATGTATATACAGCACTGTATATAAAACTAACAAAGTGAGTTATTATTTGAAGAACTTGCACATAAAGGAATGCCATAAAGAGCTCAACAGTAGGGAGGGAGAGTATTTTACAGCAACTGCAGGTGTTGATACCAGGCTGCCCAACATGCAGCAGTGTGTTGGACCACATGCTTGAACCAAGAGGGCTATGGCAGGGGGAGATGAAGTAATAATTAGTGCTTTATTCTTCATTCTTTTATTCATATATTTTCTTAATAGCTTTTCTTTGAAACTGCAGAGCTGTAAATCTTTAGACCTTAATTACAACTTTGCATAGCATCACCAGACAGTGCTATGCCATTGGAGGCTGCTATAGATATGGAAGAAGATCTCCCACTGCTGTCTCAGACCTTCTTCTTGACAGTCCCCCTGACCTCCCACTTAGATTCCACTATATCTGTTGGAAGAGGCTCCCACTTCAATGTTTTCAGAGTTTCACTTTTGGGGCTACCTGTTTCCAAACCTGATTGTATTTCAGATCATTCTGGGCAAGACTCCAGGATTTTCTGTGGAGTCCTGTCCCTTCTGTCACTGCCTTCAAAGTGGAAGCAAAAGATAAGCCCCAGAAGCCAAGCTGCAGCTGTTTCATCTGACTACTGGGACTGTGACAAAGTGAGTCTGAGTTTCACTGAACCCCTTCTTTTCCCACTGACAATATGGAACTTCTCTAACTCTCAAAAAGTATGACATGCTTGCTAAAGAAACCTGGATAAATCATTACACTTGATGAAGGCTGCTGGGTCTCAAAGTGTTAACTTTAGTTGCAGGTAGGTGAATCAGATGTACGGAAATGAGAAAATACCATATAAGTAATCTATACATAAATTTGGCCACTGCTGAGGAAATTGTTAACTTGCTGGAAGACTTGATGAAGATTATGAGACTGTTTCCTGTCTTTGATTATCACCTTACAAAACTAATATGTGAACACTGCTTATTTGTGAAATGCCTTTGTGTACCCATTTTACTGAAAATATTCAATGCATATACATCAGAAAATGGCTTTTTTAAGGCATTAAAGCTCAAAGAGAGATTTTTAATCTTAAATTATTTGGTCCGAGCAAAGAGTTCATTAAACAGTTGGTTGCAGATGGGAGAATCAGCCTGCAGAGTGCTGGTTGGGAATGAACATTCCTCAAATAAGAAAAAAAAAAGGCAGAGATGAAAAGATGTTGAAAAATGAGGCTGTAAAATGTGCAGAAAGAAGACTATAAGAGGAAGGCCTGTTTCTTTTTAGGTGTGGGACCAAAGAGTACCAGTAATGTCAGTAAAACTTGTGATTCATAAGACAGGCACAAGAAGGTTTCCAGACCAGAGGTCTGGTCTTGTCCCTCAGATTCCTGTGGCTAATGAGGAAATGGGAGACACAACATGTTACTATTTTTGTCCCATTCTTTATGTTGCTTGCTAAGAGCGATATCATTTTTGAAACCCATACAAAGATTGCTTGTTTATTAGTGTGAAGGTTTTTTGCTTATAACTACTTCTCACCATTGGACATTCTTTAAACTTCCAAAGAGACATAATCTGGAGTCGAGAGTGTCCACCTGGATAAGCTTCTGCTGGCCAAAAGGCTGTTGAAACAGTGGAAGACTCTGGAGATCAGAGCAGCTGATTTATGTAAACTGTTCTCAGGTGGAGGTGCCTAGTAGATGCCTTGTCTCTTGGTGTATTCCTAGGGACGTCAGCATGCAGATAAGGACAGTTTGGAACCCAGTATCTTAAAAACTACAAGACCCAATTGCCCAATTGGTTAATCTGGTGTGTTGAACAGATGTATTTTATCTCTTTTTAGCAAGACAGTAGAAGAAATTATGCAAAGCAATTTCTGGTAGATATCAGGTTGGGCATTTTGTGCCACCCCAGAATAATTAACCTAAATTTGTAAATGGAATAACTTAAAGGTGCTGGGAATGTAATTAGACTTTCTAAAATCTGGCACGGTGTTGAGAAAACCTGCCTTTTCTAACTCGTTAGTCTTTATTTAAAGTAAGGGCCATGATGCTTTAAACATAGATCAGCTTTATAGGACTAATTTATACCCTTTAGCAAGTGGAATGGATTAGAAAGATTTTAAGTTGTGCTGACCTAAACAGTATGTAACATCTTGATAATTTCCAGATGAGTAAAGCTAGTAAAGTTGACTAATAAATTTCATTTTAAGCCTCCCTTTTTTCTTTTTTTTTCTCCCTTTTTTTCCTTTTTTTTCTGAATCTCCCTATTCTCTGTTAGCTATGTGCAAGCTGTAACATAATATGCAGGATTAAAGCAGCACTTTATTATTTGGCATCAATAAATGATATGGTTAGGTATTTTAATTGGTTACAAGACAATGAATGACCAAGACACAGTGTAGTAAACCATTTGAAGCATTTTAAGTAATGTCACCAATGGTCACTGAAGGTCAGAACCAAGAGATGTAACAACATTAGTTGTGTTATAAAGGATAATTATATTTTAACTCTGTAAAGTACAGCTCCAAGTGGCCACTGTCACTAATAGTCTTTTATTGTTTGCTAAACTGTCACTACAACCCCATGTGATCTATTCATACATACTTCACTCAAGAATATGAAAATAGAATGAGACATTTCAAGTATATGAGTGGTCATGAACCCCTTAATGAAAATGTTATGAACTTTTAATTCATGAACTGGCAGGAATAAATGTATGATTTTGACAAACAGATAAATGCCCATTAATATTTTCTGGAAAGTGAACATTCATTTATTTGTGATTTATTGAATATATATTCAAAAAAATAATGTTCCAACATTATGAATCAGAGAGTGGTTTCTCTTGGCAAAACACCAAATCAAGGTAGAATATGAGTAAAGTTTTGGTTTGCTTTGCTTTGCTTTTTAATATAGGTGGTTCTGTCCATGCTGAGATATCACATGTGCCTGGAAATGAAAAATGTACACCACCTATTCTAAAGGTTTTTTTCATATAAATGATACCAGTGGTAGAATACAAGATAAAGTTATTCCAAACAGATGCAATGTATGAATCTTTCAAAATCCAAAATTACAGAAGATGGATTTTTTTTACTTCCTATAGAGGTAGAAAAAACCCCATATAAATTTGCTAGGATATTCAAGTTCCGGAGCAATAACTCTGGTTTCTCCACAAAACTTCAGAAATAATTCTGAAGTTCTTTTCAGTAAAGTGTTTAAGTTGCTGTAATAGGGTGCCATGCACAGAAAGAAAAAACTGATCACAAAAATCTTGAAAGACTTTTTTTTTTGTTTAGTCCTCATTATGTCATTGCAGCATATCATATTTAGGGAGTAAGAAAATGACCACGGCATACCAACTTCAATAAATGTACAGGGAACAAAAAAAAAGAAAAAAAAAAAAAGAATTATGATAGAAAGACTTCTAATCTAAAACTTGCAGCATGATTTCAAGCTGTTGTCTCGCTGATTGAAATTTTATCTGAAGTTGTTTCATCCATTGCTGAAGCTGTGATCAGCTAATAGTGTTTGAATTTTAATTCTTTATGAGTAAATGCTCTGGATTTTCATGCATTTTAACACATCATTCATTTTTCTGCACCCTCTTTTGTATTTATATGCCTACTAAATATTCTGGTCTTGTTTTATCTTGAAGATTTCCTTTTGCTTTAAAGAAGCATTGAATTTGTACCATCAAACTATAACTTAGCTGTTTTGTTGGGTTTTTTTTTTCCCCACCTGCTACTGCTGATCAGACAATTGTATACTTCAAATTAATGTAGAGATGTTCTATGGACAACATAGATTAACTGAACTTCTGGGTTTGCAACAGGTTTTAAAACAAGCAGTTTCAGTCCATATGTATGGGGAGCCTTGGAGAAGACATGGGGTTCAAGGAGTTAGTAACCCTTGGCAAATCACATCTGCTCTGTTTGGTCTGAAAAGCTGTGTGTTGGCATGGGCAGATGCTGTAAGGGAATGTGCTCAAGTACCTCATTCCAGCCTGTGCTGCATGCTGCTGGATGTTATGACAGAGACAGTATTCCAGCCTGTTAAGAGAAGACACATGTTTTGGGGTTTTTTTTACACAAAATAAAAGGCACCAAGGTATGGGAGGGAGTCTGAACCTCTGCATGGATGGGATCTGTGCAGCATGCTGTGGGAAAATCTGTCTTCAGTGTATCTGACGCTGCACAAAAGCTTGGCCACCAGCATCTGCAGGGACATAAGATTTACTCCCTGTTTATATTTCTCTTTTTATTCTATCTTTATGCCATTTATTGTCAGTCCTTTCCTACTGAGATCCAAAAGAGCCCTGCACAATATCCCCCTCTCGTTTCCCTGTGCCCCCTTGCAGAACACCATGTGCCTGATGGGAAAAAGCAGCCATAAGAGTTTCCTGCAAGCCACAAGCCAGAACATTATGCAACAGTTCTTGGTTTAAAATTATCCTAAAGGACTACAAGTAAGCAGCTCTCTTGCTGATGTCATGTTCAGTTATTGTTCTCAAGCAGTAATTAGGTTGAGAGGAAATTCTCAATTGGCTCAAATTAAACACAAAAACCTTAAAAAACAAACAGATTAAAACCCCAAACCCCTGCAGTAGGGAACAATTGCTGTTTTATTTCAACCTACTTACCTTTTCTTTATCTTTTCAGAAAGGTGGGGGTTTTGCCCTATTATTTTGCTTACCTGGCTTTTCTTCCTTTATTTGGAGCAGCAGCAAATAAAAGTGAGCTTATTGTATTCTAAGACATTATTAGCTACATAAGGGATGATTAAAAACCACAAAATCTATTTGGTCACATTTCTGAGTCATAATGAGCAGAGTTTGAGTTGAAATTTGAATGGAAAATCTAGAGGGGCTTTTTTAGGGTTATTCAGTGTTCTTGCAATGAAGTGTTTAAGTAGAAATACTCAGGGAATATGGCACATACCTTTTTTTTTTTTTTTGTCTTTGAATTTTTGAAATCTGTTGGGGTTTTTATACAAATCCCTAAAGTACTCTAAGAATGTAAGTATTCAAGTATTAGAACTGAGGGCAGAGGTGCTGGGGATCATTGCAGCTCTGAATGATTTTTGCTTCCCCAAGGCTTCTTCCATCTGTTCTGAAAGCTAGCTATAAGATTTCAGTTTTTACACAATAATTGTACTAGAATACATATTTCTTTTCCCTTCTAAAAAAGTGTAAAGCAGAAAAGTACTTTCTTTTCAGATAACAGAACATAAAAGCTTCATTAAAAGTAATGCAGATTGAAAGGGTGCTAACTCTATGTTACGTCATCACATCTAATATTTCAAAAGTTTCTACGCATAAAGCTTCACAGACATATAAAAGGTACTGTCATTAGCAGGGAAGAGGGGGAAGCAAGAAGTACATGTTCTAATGCACATGCTTACAAAAATGAAGGGGTTTTAGGAACTTTGCCAGATGTGTGCACACTCTCCTTCCTTCTACCTCAGTAAGTATTCAAATTATTCCTTTGGACAAGGAATTTCAGTTGAATGAACTGAAATGACCTACATGAGTATTTCATAGGTAGTTGGGTACAGTAAAAAAGAGGAGGAATTGCCACGTGAATTGCCATGTTTCTGAGGGCAATTTTTTAAAAAGGAAATTTCTCCATTTTGAGAAATGACTTATCTATTTCATGCATATGTAAAATAGGATTAATGGTTGACAACCTAATAAGGATAAGCATCTCTTCCAGCCTGGAACTGTATGTAATTTTTCTTTGAAGGTGGATACCTTACTCTACTCCTCAACTGTTTGCTAATTTACCTGTCTGCTATATCCAATAAGCTAATTTAAGCAAATATAATGAACACTGGAAATTAACTGAAGAAGAAACCACAATTATTTGTATAATTATTAGCCTTCAGAAGAGATTGGAACTTCAGCTCTGTACCATTTTCACATTGTCTAATATTTAGACCTTAGTTCACAATTGGTATTTTTTTTCCAATTCTGTGTATATCAAAGCAGTTAAATATATTGAGACATATTAGTTGCAACACAGGATAGCATACTTTCAAATAAACCTGTTTCAATGATGATTCTGTTGTCAGATTTTCTTACATTTGTTTTTTATGTATATCTTCTCCTGTATTTAGCAGATACTGAAGGCTTTTTTCTTTTTCTCTGTTTGAATTGACTACCCGTGCTCAACCTGCTCACATACATACATATATCATGTTTATTTTGTTTAACTGTCTGTTGGAAGATGGAAAGAAATAGGAAGAAGGATGGCAAGGTCTGTTTCCCAACCTTTTTAACAGCACTTTTTTCCAGTACAAATGTTACAGAGATTAGAAAAAGCTCTTTAAAAACCCCAAACAAACAAACAAACAAACAAACAAACAAAAAACCCCAATGAAGTAGAGCTCCTTTTACTAGGCATCTAGTGCCTCCGTTGGAAAATGACAACCATTTCCTTTGAGTTAGCACATCAGCATTTCTAGGTCCTCCATTTTTGGTGACTCAAACTAATCCATTCAAATTTGTCTTGAGACTAGAACTGCTCAGCCAGTCAATGACTGTTTCTCAGCTGGAAACCTTTACTGGTAGGCTGAGGGGCAATATGAATAGACGTCCTACAGCCACTGAATCTTCTTTGCTATTCTCTGACAACCTCTGGTGTGGATAACTGGCTAGCTGAAAAGGGTCACATAGACATAGTCCAGCTGGCTGGACAAAAATGCACATCGCTCTCAGCTTATCTGAAGTAAAGCAAAAATACACTGTCTTTGGCTGTTCTTGTTACACAATAACAGGAAGATTTCGGTGGGAAAAGAATGTTGCAGGTGGGAACAGAAAACTACAGAAGAGAAACTAGGGGCGGGCTTGATATTTAGGCAACTAACCAATAATGAGCTTAACTTTTGTAATATGTATGAGCTAATTATAACAAGGTATAAAAGATGACTGTAAGGCACAATAAATGAAGTCTGCTGATCACTCATATTGAGTGACTGTGTCTTCCCTCCGTCGCAACACTCTGGTCTACTCTATTTATGTCTACATGGTAACACTGATGTGTTCAGAAATTATGACGTGGCGATGCAAAAATACAAATTCCCTAAAAATCTACTTCTGTTATTCCCAAGCTAAGAATTACCTTGACCTCAAGCATTTTCTGTATGCATTTTAAAACATACAAATTTCAGTTTCTGAAAGTGCTGAGCTAACAGAGCTATATGCCTTCCAAATTTAATTTCAAATCAACAAAGGCATTTACTTGAGACTTTGCAATATACTGACAAAAACAACCCCAACAAACCAGTTTCCTTTCTAAAATTCTTTGTGCCTTGCTAGTCCCGTCCTGCTGCTCAGAAAATAAAAGTTCATAGATCACTGGCAGGAGGAGAGAATTACATCCAAAGAGCTTTATAAATTTGAGAACTAGGCCTGCATACACAACATAAACAAAAGGCTTGACTTCAAGTCTGTGTCTATGCTCTGATGATCAGGAAGCGGGGCTGACTAAGAAATCTTACATGGGGTTAGTATATACTGACACACCATCAGAAAAACTCTCCTGGTTTCTGTGGAGGCTTTGGTAACTCCTGAATAGCAATGATTCTTGTTATCTAATGCTGGAATTAGTCATATTCTGCTGTAGGGAATTGATAAAGATATTTCCCTCTTTGTGAGAGGAGGAGAACTCCAATAATGATGTTCTAAGAAAGCAAAGTGGCCTTCTACATTTCCCTGACCCAGAAAACACATAGAAGGAAAGTTTGTTTCAGTCTATCATTCTTATTCATCTATTAAACTTTACTGTTCTATTTCTTAGCCATATTATACTCCTTTTTTAGGAGGCCTCTTTATGTTATCTGTATGTTACTATATAATTGTGTTGCATGTCACCATGTCCCAGCTGAAATTTAAACCCTAAATTAGTTTATTTTAAATCCCTGTGAAGAAGTTAATTCCTTAGCATGAGAACTGCAGCCATCAATCTTTACTTCTTCAGAAATTAGAATCTTTGTAGACCCTCTTTCAATGTTCTTGTTACCAGGGACTAAAATCTCATACAAATGTTTGAGGCGTGATTGCTTTGGATTATGACCTGCATTATAATTATAATTGCATTGTATTATGAACTCTATATCATTATAAAAAAAGTTGTTTAATCTTCTTTTTAAGGGGATCATACTCTAGCGTCTGAAGTAAAACTTTTATTTATTTTGTAGGTAAAATCTCAGTTATGCTGAAGTCAATGGCAAAGCACACATCAATTTTACTGGGGCTATAATTTTACCTTGACTTATTCACACCATCTAGACTACCTGAAAAATTTATCAACATCTATTTTCTGCAAAAACCTCCCTTTTAATTTGCTAAAAATTTCATTTCTATATATAATAGTAAAAACAGGGTATAGAAAATATATTTCTATTAATAAATAATTACTGAATTATTTTCCTGTCATTGAATTTACGCTTTAAAATATTGTAAAATAAAAAATCCTGATTTTATTTTTTTCTCGTTATGAAAGATTCAACTGTGTGAATCCACATTCCAAAGTAAATAATTTCCATTAGAAAAATTGTACTTTTCTGTGAATTACTTACTGACATGCACCAAGGAATATATTGAAAATCATGTAACTGAACTAGTTGTTTGACAAGTTTGATGTCAATACTGAATGAACTACACCAGGTTGGTGATATATAGCAATAACTTAAATTTGGAAAACCAGTGATCATTGCAATACTATCAACACTGGAGATATACATAATTTAGGGGAATAGTATGAAAAACACAGAAGTGGATAATGGGAGCAGTGGTTGAACACTGTTAAGATTCTTGTTGATTTAGACACCAAGAACTAATAATACATGCTTATGTTCATGCAACATTAACCAGTTCTCAGCCAATCAAAAGATATCACAATTATCTTTATTCTGTATGACATAACTGTAACATTTTTCTTATTGTTTTATTTATTTGTATTCAAAATTATAGACACACTTGTTTCTGGCCTGTAATACACTGTGATTTGAGGTGAACAGCAGTTCCCCATGGTTCTGGGAAACTGCATTTATCACCTAAAACTTTGGCTGTGCGGTGAAACACCTACTGTTTTCCAGTTGTGTATATTGTAATAGGCATTTGAAGCCTAAACTGTGTGCCAAAATGGAGCAATTATTTAAATCCAGATAATTAAAACACATATTTAAACTCTAAGAAAGGAAAGAAGTTGTTGAGCATAGGGCTTCTCATGAATGGCCAGCCAGGTAGTCCTTCCCACAAGGATGCAAGCTGGTAGGAGAAGATTATACTGACCAAATGGAATCATATTAGACCCCCAGAAGCCCTGTTTTGGAGACTCAGATTTAACAATTTTCAAGAGCCAGAAAAGGGCTGGAGAGGAAAGTCATGATGCTCTGTGCTTTTCTTTAGCAGGGTCAAAGAATAAAGAAGGTGATGCTGGGGGAACCTAAAGCAGCACTGTTAGGTGTCTGTGAGCTCTCTCTCTGGGGAGATCCGTCTTGCCTGTCCAGGTCAGCAGAGGTTGAAGGAGAAAGTAGTGGACCAAGGAATTCCTGAAAGTGTCACATTTCTCAGTCCAGGAGACTAAGAGGGAGGTGCTGCATGAATAATTTCTAAAAGAAACAAACATTGGCAGGTATATCAGTTGGTGGAAAGTCCAACATTAGAAAAGAGAACAAGTACTGACCATAAAATGCTTCAGTTGCATATGACACAAAATATCATATACAGATATTATATTGTTTATGATTTGCAATAACGAGGCATAATTTTTGTTCATGTCAGCAGGTTCCAGGAGTGAGAATGCTCCATGTAAAATGGTGTGTTGTTGGCTCCACACATTAACTTCTAGTCATCACAGTTTCACCTTACGTGGGCTTGAATGGCAGGACAGGACAAGTAGCTTGAGCTTAGAACATACAGAATGGCATACCTGATGCTAAATACTGTCTATAGCACAGGTTGAATCTATATTGTTAGCAGATCCTACAAAGACGGCAGCTCCAGCGGGCAATGGATTTACTTTTCCGAAGACCCTTAAAAATACATCTCTTTCTTTTTCTCTTCCTGTTTGGAAAAAATATAGATTTCCAATAAGCATGCCATTAACCAGAAGAAAATACTTACCCTCTTGGGAACAGAAAGAAGCAATATCAGAAAGCATGTCTCAGCAGTCACCAAATGACAAACATTTTTCATAAATGAGCTTCTCTGTGTCATTATATCCTGGTCTGAACTGGGGTATTTAATGAAGTTTATTTAAATATAAAGATTCTGATTTTGTACAAGGTGTAGTCACCTTGACTGAGCTTCCCTTGTTGCAGTTTCTTGTGTGTGATGAAATAAATCCAATACAGGATTGAAGATTGTGTCCTTTTCCTGAACCATTTACCAGTTTATCAGTGGTAATTGTGACAGAGAAGAACAGAACAGTATATTATTTCAAGAATCATGTTGTTAAAAGATAAACACATCTATATTTGTTATAACAATATAAAATCTAAATGAATGTGTACCTAAATGTATGTCAGCAGCAATAAAGATAGCTAGTGTTTCCCATATAATCAGCAGCGATGCTGAAATATCTTCTGCAATGCAGCTTTAGTTCTATTTGGGTAAGGCAATTTGTCAGATCGAGAAAAAACAAACCAGCAATACCCTTTCTATTTAGTTTTAGTTATAGGTATACAGAAAATAACTGTAGTACATTTCATTTTGCAGTAAATACTATATTTTTAATTGTCAAGTACCTTTTACAATTGCTGCTAAATGAATGAAAATATCAACACAGATGGAGAAGGTGGTAGTGCTCTCCATAGCATTCTTATCAACAAACATTTCACTTTGACGACTGTCATTTTCATAAATGTGGGTCTTGAAAGGGCAGACTGTAGAACACATACAAAACTTATAGTTGGTAACAATGAAGTAACAATAAAAATCCCAATGGTATTGGAAGACCTCTACATTTATCCATGCAAGTTCCTTTTTATGACCAAATCAAACTGAAATGTGGAATTTTAGATAATTGAATTTTTTGTGGTTATAGAAACACAGATGATAACTATGATACATTCTAGTAAGCTGCAATGATGGTGTTTAGGTGGTTGGTGGTTTTTTTTAATATTTAAAAAAAATTTCTAATTTCTGTTGTCTATTACAAACACCATTCTAAGTACCATTCCATTACATACTTAGGTTCAGGATTCATCTTTTATGCAATCCAGAAGCTCATGCAACTGTAGCACATACGAGTTTGTATTTCACTGCTTTGATCACAACCCAAATATTGATAGCAGACTTTTCAAATTTAGAGATAAAAATGAAATCAGTCTTCAGATCATTATTTAAATACACATTTACATTTCATTATTATCTATCCTATGAACCAGTGATAAAGTAAATAAACTGATACAGATTGGTAGTTAGATTACTGCTGATGTTTGAAACATGTATGATATATAAATATGTAATATTCTCAAGAGACAGCTAATATATTTCAGCCAGGGCTATGAGAAAATTCCAGCCTTTGTCATAATTTACTGATTACAAAATTACAAAATTAACTGAGAAATAAAGATCTTTTGTCACGTCAGGTCTTTAGAAGATAGTTAAATAAATAACTGAATTTTGTTTTTAAACTCAGTCTGTTGAGAAGAATAACCCAGACAATACAATGCTTTTTTCAAAAAACTTGGTAATAATCATATGATAATTAGAAGAATTTAATTTTTGGCAGTTCATATACTCTTTTTAATTGCTATTGTTCACTGCAAAATTAATTTTTAAAATTTCCAATATATTATTAATCCTTGAAATTAAAAAAGCCCAGACAAACAAAACACCCTTAAAAAAAATATTACCTGCAAAATGCAAACTTTTATCTGAATAATGTGCCTGCTACAAGACTGCCGGTTGTGGATCAATTCAGTAGTGTTTTCAAACATGAAATCATTCTCCTCCTCTGTTTTAAGTCCGTAAAATAGTGCTGCTTTTTTTTTTTTTTTTTTTTTTTATAGGTGGGCAAACTTCTCAAAATTTTTATCTGGTGATCAAATGCAAACACCACCTGTTAGGTGAAAATAAACACTTTGGCACAGGTGAATGATGATTGAGTTTAACTTTCAAAGATATTACACAGTTTTGAACTCTGAAAAATGTCTATTAAAGTATAAAAAACTTACGCAGACTGGAATATATAATTAATAATATATATGGTAATATTAAAATTTCATATCTAGTTATGTTTTCCTGTAACATCTAATCATGAGCTACCAACTCTGTAGGATGCTACCATGCCACTGGAAATGAGAGTCACATTAATCATTATTGAAGGGAGATAGATTTACAAACAGAGTGGCTTTGGACTGGAGAACTTTGAAAATTAGTTTGAAGTGCAAATTCTCATTATGCAAAGTTACTAAAAAATGCTAGTTAACACTGCCCAAGACAGTGTGATTCCACAATAGGAAATCTTGTTCTTCTCTTCTGTAACATTAACTTACCCACCTTGGCTCCCTGAGGTGTTACTCTGCTAATAACCACACTAATTGCAGCCTCAGAATGTGACAGGTCTAATCCTTGATCAGTCCCATCTGGGGTAATAAGGTCATTTCCTGGCTGGGGTAGTGGCAATAATTAATGCCAGAGGTACAGTCTGAAGGCTGGCAACTGGCCACGGCAGGATTAGCTGTTTTGTGATGCTTTACTTCTGTGAAATGATATCTTACTCCAGGAACACTGAACTCAGCGTGACTGATAGAACTTTACAAGGTGAGTCAGAGTAACATGGCCGTGGCTAGGATCTGGCATTTTGATGATGTCCCCCGTTCTGTATATTTTGTCACAACATATTTATCTCTGGCTATCAACATGCTTTACTTGAAAATTTCAAAATATAACTCTCTATTAATTACACTAATCCAGGAATGTGTAGTGCTGAGGTAGTATGGAATATTACCACAACTGTCATCACAATCCCATGAATTCATATTTTTTTAAAGGACATGTTTGAAATTTTTGCAATTTCTGCTACTTTTCATTGCTATGCACATGTCATAACAAGATGATGTATGAGTGAAAAGTGCTTTCTTAAGTAAATATTACACATTTTCGACATCTATAGCTTTAAAAATTCTATCCCTATAATGTCATGATTCAGTATTTTCAATTTTAATAAACCACAAAAGCAGAAAATTAATACTGTGCTTAACAAAAGGAATTGGCAAGAAATATGTCAAGCTCCTTTATTGTCTCCTCCTAATTGTTACATTTATGTTGACTAAAATGTTAGTTATTACTAATTCTGCTTACCCTGCTTCCTTAAACATGACCTTTATTAGCTTGATTAAGAACTCTATATTTTATACTAAGAAGCTGTTACTGCCAGTTTTGGTTAGGCAGTTTTATAGTCTATTGCTATTGAAGTTTTGACATTTATATTAGACTGACTTTAATATCTGGAAATTTTGACCTGAATAATAAACTAAAACTGGGTAGAAGACTAATTTTATTATTCTTTAAATAGTATCATGATCATTGTTACCCTTTAATTTGATTAGCAAAGATTAAATATACTATATATGTTCATCATCTTGAGCATCTATTGCTGGCTTTCTTTTAGTGAATTGAGCCCAGAGAAGGCTGAGAATTAAAAATGATCGTAATATGATCATTAGATGTTGAAGTCTTTGTTTCCTGAAAGAAGAATCTATTCTGGCTGAGTCTGTGTGCCAGTTGTGGGGATTCCACAAACACTAAAATTTTGCAATTGTTTTGAATCAGAACATAAAATGATTTAGCAGCATTCCTGTATCAACATTTTTCAGCTGAAG
Source organism: Falco biarmicus (assembly GCF_023638135.1). Classification (NCBI taxonomy): domain Eukaryota; kingdom Metazoa; phylum Chordata; class Aves; order Falconiformes; family Falconidae; genus Falco; species Falco biarmicus. The sequence goes on from NC_079290.1 coordinate 49,606,629, forward strand.
CATATTGCTTATTATCCTACTGCAAGGATCACCTTATCAGAACATTTTCTTTCCCTCTGTCTTCCATGTGAGATGATTCTTGGCACATGTGACTGGGGAATTGAAGCCTGTTCTCATTTATGTTCATACCAATCCTTTATAAATAAAATTACACTGATTAAGTAACAATAGAAATATTGTATTGATATAAATATTGCAGGATGATATTTCAGCCCTAACATGCATATAGTTTAGAATTCCACCCATCTATCTCTTACAAACTTCATGGTTACCATGATAACCAGCCATAAATCTTTTAGTTTCTAGTAAACTGAAGTGCAAATTCAAGAAGCCAAAGTATGACACTGCATTGCTGTTTGGAATAACAGTGGAGCTTCTCAAAAGCTTCCGTGTTTCTGTTAGTGCACATGGTGGAAAGTTTTTCCAGATTTACTAGAGGGTCATGGGAGAACAGGAACCCACATTGGCACAAGAAATCCTGCAAGGACAGTGAGAACAAGAATTAAAGACACATAGGCAAGCCTTAGCTAAATGCAAACAAGACATTACTTCTGAATTCCATAACCTTTAGAAGTATAGTAAGAACAGGATATAAAACACATGGAAGAATGCACCACTCTTGAGGTCATGAACAATGAGTTTACCAGTTGAGACGGTTGAAGAACAATAGGATGTACCTGGTCAATTTGAGAAGACAAGTATGAATTGTGGAAGAGGAAGTATGTGACTGTTCAGACTTTTTCAGTATGCCAGTATGCACTGTGGGTGGGCAAAAGAGGTTTTAGATTTTAGGATAAAATACTGTTGCTTAAAAAAAATCCAGGCTAAACACAGTAGCAAACAGGCTTCCATTTGGGCCTGAAGAATTGTGTTTACCTGAAAGCGACTAGGTGATCAAGAGGACATTCTTCTATTTCTAGTTTGTATCATACTAGATATGTAGTGTATTATCTGTAAATCTTGAATAAGAAACTTGGCAGTCTGGAAGATTTGAATATATCATTTTCAGATATTTTCAGATATTTGAATATTTTCAGATATTCAAATAAGTAACATTTACATTGACATTGTAGAAGGCACTAGCAGATAAGATATCTTGCATATTTCCACATATTTGTATGCTTTGATCAGTTATTTTTACTTAATATTTTTTCTGTTCATGGAAACTATGCTGAGAACAAGCAAGTTAGAGAATACCCCAGAAATATTCAGAGGGCTGGAAGTATATAAAGTAGTTTTAGAAATATATTTGATAATCTTTCGGGAATTACCTGTTTGTCTTGAAAATATAAAAGCAGCTTCAGCCACAAACTGAAACACAAGGATTTCCTTCTGAATATGAGGAAAAACTTCATTGCCTTGAAGGTGACAGAGCCCTGGCACAGGCTGCCCAGAGAAGCTGTGGAGACTCCTTCTCTGGAGACATTCAAAACCCTCCTGGACTCAATCCTGTGCAACCTGCTCTGGGTGAACCTGCTTTAGCAGGGGCTGGACTAGATGATCTCCAGAGGCACCTTCCAACCCTGACCATTCTGTGATTCTGTGATTGTTACCTTAAAGCAGTAGGTCAATGATACTTATTTATATTGAATGCAAATTGGTCCTAGTATATTACAGTTGGAACTCAAAGAATGGACAAGACAAGAAATGTAGCTCTAGAGCATATTATGTGATTCTACATTTTTGTTATAGTTTAAGTACTTGATGAGTTACTGTGGAATTCTTTAAGACTGGCTGTACAGAAATGTTGGTTTTACTTATTTTTTTTGCAAGCCGTTATTTCTCATTTTAGATTAATCTCTACAGTAAAATAAATTCAGCCTTCAATCTGTAACTTAAAGAGTTTTATTTTAGTTTTTTTCTAGGAACCAGATTAACCTTTATAATGTGGTTTATCTTTAGAAATATAATCATTAAAAAGCTAGAGCTAATTGTTAATTTTTAGTATAATCTCTTGAATATGCATAGAATTTCCTGAGAAGCTGTGGATCATTTGTCAGTCTCACCATCTTTCAACCATACAAATTTCATTGGGTAACAGAGACGGGCAGGTACAACCTCATGTTAAGTGTAGAATAAGATATTTCCTCTCGATAATGTACAGCCCTCCTGTCTTATCTTTAAACTGTTAACTTATTGCTATACTAATGAGTGGAGATTGGCTTCTGACATTAGTCGACAAAAAGATATGTTGGTTTAAACTAAAAGGCACAATGCTACAAACTGATACTAAATACGTAAGATTAAGTATATTCTGATTGGGGGTTTACTTTATTTATTTATTTACAAAAAAACCCCACCCCAAACCCAAAATTAAAAAAAAAAAAAAACAACCAACACCAAAACACAAAAACAAAACCCAAAAAACCCCCAGCTTTTAACATCTATGGTTAAGGAAGGACAAGGTAGGCAAATTTGTCCTTAGAAAGCTGTGCTTGAATCTTGCTGAATCCTATGTTGCATTTAAACATAACTAAACAAGTACAGTGTTATATCTGCTTTGATTTGCTTGTTCTGAACACCAAAATTATTTCTCTGTCATTCACCCAACATTTTGGAAGGCTCTCTTTCTTCCATTACAACATCTTTAAAACAGTCTCATTCAAGTGTTCCTAACTGAAGAAAATAAAAGGATCACTCAAATTTCATTTGGTGGTTACTGTCTAGTGCAGTATTTAGACTTGTGGTACGATCCTTAAGAACATAGCATAGCTGGCTGATGAAAGGGTAGATCAGCGTGTAGGTCAAGATCTTCAAAGTAAGTCAGATATGCTGGGGGTTTTACATTTTCTTTTAAAATTCTTGATCTTCTACATGATGACCTTAAATGAGCTGAGTTTTTTGATAACAAAGTCTGAGCTGCTACCATTTCAAAATAAGCTTATTTAAATGTTCCAAATTTTTAATTTAAATCTTTATTTGTATTCTCTTCATTTTCACAGTCCCTCTTCTCCATTTTTCTCTTCTATTGTCTTTTTATTTTATTTTGTTTTGATTTACTGGGCTGCCTGCCTCTGTCTTTCCATCTATTCCATTTTTCTCCCTTGCTGAACCTTCATTCTTCACCCTTGTTAATCTTGCATTGTTCAAATTCTTTGTCTTTCATGAATTTGTTTTAACTCTGGATCATGCCATCCTCAAACTCTTCTTTTACTATTGATCTGTTTTAGTTGTCATGTTAAACTTCAGCATTGCTTCAGCATAAGTTTGAATTCTGCTGAAGAATGTATAAATGGAATAGCTGACAATACCTGAGATATTAAAATATTCAGAAAGCTGGTCTTTGTGTTCATTGTTAGTGAATTACATAGTTAAAAAATAAAAATAAAAATTCTTTTCTGAGTTTTATGTGCCTGGCCACTGGACAAAGATGAAGCAGAACTATGCAGTGGGATACTTAAGAAAAAGTAAGTGCTGTCTGATCATTTAAAGTTTTATGAGCACTTTAAAATGTGAAGTGTGTCACTCCTGTTTAACATCACCATTAAAAATATAAAACCTTGTCTCACTAAGAGTGACAAAGATGATTATGGAATATTCTCCTGGAAGAGCTGATGGCAAGGACCCATTTCTTGACAAAGCTGAGTTTTAATCACATTTAAACAGCTCAGTCTTTCAAATGCTCATTTGTCTATTTCAAGCTTTGATGGCATTCTCATGCAACTTCATCATGTATACAAATAACTGGTTGTTGTGACATAGGATAAAAAAAAGAAAGTAGACACACACACACACATGAAATAATCCAATGTACTTTGCAAAATGATCATTTATTTTTGAGAAGCAGATTGGTTGCCCTCATGTCCTGAGGAAGAAGTATCATTTGGAATTTTGTGCTTTGGTGGTCAACAACAATATGTTGCAGGGATGGGAACTCATGCACCAAATTGACCTGCATGTGGTGTAACCCAGTGTATGATATAGACTTTCTGTCTAGTGAAGTTTTGTACAGTATCTATATGGTAGCTCAAGCAGTTAGTGACACGTCTTCATTAGGCTTCCAGCTTTCAAAGGAACAGAAAAGAATGACTAGGCTAGAAAAATTTCCTCAGGGCCTTCTGGCTCTGGCTGACCTAAAGTCTCTGGCAGTTAAATTTCATGATCTGGTTCTCAATATGCAACTTCCCTCTCAAAATATATACTTTCCCCTTTTAAGAGTTATATGCGCTACTTCTGGCTTTGTGTCATCCTCATCTTTTTCTCCTGCATCCCTACTATTCAGCTCATTGAATCTTCAAGTTTTGTTTATGGATTTTTTTGTGATTTTTTTCAGCACTTAGGAGAATTATGACCTCAACGGTCATTGCAGTGTTTGCAGCAAAAAGTAGCTCTCTCTGGCTGATGGATGGGTAGGAAGGAGTGCAATGGTTGCCATAAATAGGATTAACTTTTCCATGTCATACTCTTGTTATCACTTTTCATTTGTATTGATGATTTGGTAGATTTCATGATTTATATATAAGTAAAGAGAAAATTTGAAAGGAGCACATTCATGGCAGAATAGTATCTCACCATAGAGTGGCATCTTAGAATGTCATATAAAATATTGCACTGGGCCTGCCTGGAATTGAGTTAACTTTCTTCATACCAGTCTGTATGGTGTTGTGCTTTATGTTTGTGACTAAACCAGTGTCGAGAACATGTCCTTGTTTTCACTATTGCTGAACAGTGCCTGCAAAACATCAAGGCATTTTTGCTTTTTCCCCACTCTGCCCTGTCCCCTTGATTTTGTCTGGGACAATCAATTTTCTTCATAGAAGCGCATATTGTGTTGTATTTTGGATTTGTAACCAAAACAGCATTGATAACACTCTCATGTTTTACTTATTACTGAACAGTGTTTATACAGCATCAAGGCCTTTTCTGCTCTCTCACTGCCCCACCAGTGAGCAGGTTGGGGATGTGCAAGAAGTTGGGCAGGGACACAGCCGAACAGCTGACCCCAGCTGGCCAAAGGGGTGTCCCAGACCATATGGTGTCATAGTCAGCAATAAAAGCTGGGGGAAGGAGGAGGAAGTGGGGGGTGCTCAGAGTTAAGCTATTTCTCTTCCCAAGTAACCACTATGCATGGTGGAACCCTGCTTTTCTGAAAATGCCTAAACATCTACCCGCCACTGGGAAGTAGTGAATGAATTCCTTATTTGCTTTGATTGTACACACAGCTTTTGCTTTACTTATTATATTGCCTTTATCTCAACCCATGACTTTTCTCACTTTTACGCTTCCAAGTCACTTCCCCATGCACCTCAAGGGGGTCAGCATGTGGCTGTGGGGCTGAGCTGCCATCTGGGGTGAACCTACATCACTGCCATCCCCCCCTAGCAAGTAGGCTGGGGGTGGGTAGGAGGCTGGGAAGAGGACACTGTCAGGACAACTGAGCCAAACTGACCAAAGGGAAATTCCATACCATACAACATTAAAATCTCAGGGACAGGAGGGGGAAGGGGGAACATTTGTGATTATTGCATTTGTCCTCCCAGGCAACCATTACCTCTGCTAAGGCCAGAGCCTTCTGGGAAGTGCTAAACATCTGCCTGCTGATGGGAAGTAGTGAATAAATTAATCTTTCTGCTTTGCTTACATAAGCAGCTTTTTTTTTCCCTGTTAAACTGTCATTGTCTTAATCCACAAGTCTTTTTGCTGTCCTTCAGTTTTCCCCCTCTCTCATGGGAGAGGGGAAATGAGTAAACAATTGTATAGGTGTTTGCTGTTGGTCAGGTAGGTTCACCACAAAAAAAAAAGAACATGAATAGGTGTGAATAAACTTTCTTTTCTATAAATTTTTGCCTTCCAACTCTCAAACAGTAAACCACAATTTAAACTTTGTGCTGTATTCTTGAACTGTATTGTTTATTGCACACTTACAGCTGTGGGTACATTACATTCCTCTGTCATTCTTTCCACATGTCATAAATAGAGGCAGCTTCATTAAATCCCTCTTTTTCTTCTCCTCAGGAGGCTCACAGCAGCTCAGAGTATCTGAAGAATATTGTGAAACAGTCCAGGGACATTTTATTTATTCATAACCAGACTGGAGGAAAGGCTGTCTGTTAAAGGGACGAGGACATTGATTTCTTGAATATTTTTACTTCCTAAAACAAAGGGTATGCATAGAAATATGTGATAGAATTGTTAATGAATAAAATTTTCATACAGCACTACCCATGTTTACAGCTGTAAAGGACCTTAAATTAGACCATTACTTTTCGCTCTTTATCAAATTTCTTATAAAGTTTGAGAAATACTCTAAATTTAGTTAACAATTCCAATTTGCATTTAGATAAACCATAGGCAAAAATATGTCCACAACTATTTTTCAGATGTCAGGCTAATGAAAAGTCGATATCTTATCTGAAATAACACTGATTTTTTCCTTTCTGCCTAGCAGTTAAAAATTTCACCCTTTTCTTGTAGCAACTGGGAACAAGACTTAATTTGAAATCTTTCTTTGTTTGTATTCACTTTTACTACATTTTTAAAGATATACATGGTTCTAGTGAACAAAGTTCATTTTAATGGAAAAAATAGTTTTCTGTGGGGAAAAATGTAATAAAGCAGATTTTTTCTCCAGTTTCCTTTAAATTTTACATAATCCAATTTATTCTAGTTTCTCTTTTTGTTCTTTTTTTTTTTCCTTTGTCTTATTTTATTCTGTTTCTTTATGTCTTTATTCTGATTATTGATGTTCTAGTATGGGAAGACCCGAGCTGGGAAGATTCTTTGTTGTACCCAGAGGAGATTGAGACACAAACAAGGTCAAACACTGCTAATCAAGGAAATTAATTGTGTGCTTATATAAACAAAACATTCCCATGTTGTGTTAAGAAAATAGTGACAAAAGAGGGAAGGATAGGAAAGAAATATAGTAAGCAGTTGGGATAGAGTTGCAAGAAATAGTCACCACCATGGATCCAGCAGCATCCCGTTGGTCCATGGTCTCCAATCACATCAGTGATGGGGGTCTCCGGATTGCCACATATTGTTTGGTTGCACAGTTTTTTATAGGGTGTTCAGGGGGGGTCGTTTCTCAGACAGTGACACATACCACATTCCTCCGTGGGGCACATGCAGTTACTGCATTGGTAGGGGTGATTGTCCATGCCCAGGCACATCCCTCACAGAGACGTGGCCTTTCCTAGACCCTGGCCAAAAACTGATGTTAGGCAGCTGTTGGTTCCTTATCTGTTCACAATTATTGAGTTAAGTCTTGCAGGAGATCAGCTAACAAGCTTTGAGACAGTCAGTTTGAGATATGGTCTCTCAAAGTAGAATAATGAAAATCAAGTAGATATTTAGTTTTATAATTGCTTGGGCAATTAATTCTTAAATGTTGTTGTCCAGTCCAAAATTTTCAAATATTATTCATTAGGTATAAGAAATTGGATTAATACTGTTAACATAACTGATAACATCTCAAAGTAGATATAAAAACACATATTAATTCCCTTTCCTACAGATGGTGGGCATCTCATAATATCTGTATATATCTTCTCTCTGTCTTTCACTATCTGTCCCTCATGTTATAACTGTGGAAAAGGTTTAGTATTCCTCTATTTTTTGAGGACTTCATATTTAGGAGAGCTATCTCTTTGTCCATGTCTTCCACCAGAAAAATTGCTACCCTTTTTAAATGGTCTGCCACTCAAGTGCAAATGGTAGATTTGTACCAGCTGCACAGACATGAGAGAGACCACATTATGTGAAAATGGATTTTCTTTTTTTTTTTTTTTTTTACCAAACATCGTAGTGATCTTCAAAGACAACCAATTTGAACCAGCTGTCATCTTTTCCTGTTAAAATTACTAGTTCTCACTCTACCTTGGGAATTTTTTGGGTTGTCAAATTTTTTCTGCCACCTCCTGTGAGCATCACAAATGTAATTCAGATGAGGAAGAAGTCTGGAATCCCATAATCCACTCTGCTTTAACATACAAAGAGTATAGAAGATACTCAGTTTCCATTACAAAAAGAAATCATGTCCTGTGGAGAACTGAGAGGTTCAAGACATGTGGAAGCTGTCCCTGCCAGGGTAAATTCAATAGGAAGTTGTCATTACAGTGACTCAATATCTTGTGCAAGTTATACCGCTTTAAAAAGGATCGTAAGATGTCAAATGGGTTGCTTACACCTATTCACTGGCAGAGTCATTTCACACACCAAATTTGTCAACGTTAAGCTAGTGGTGGAGTCAATACAGGGAGGACTGGCTCATGCAATATGACATTTTTTTGCCAAATCAGCAACCTAAGCCTAAATCTCAGTCTAATATTGGCTAGGCAGAAATAGAAGGTATAGCATGATAATCACAGAGACATTTTAAAAAGCTGCCAGCCTCTCCATTGTACCTGAAATTAAATGCCTCTAGATATCAATTTCAAAACAAGATTTAAGAATTAAAGTTCTGGTTACAACAACCTTTTACCATGTTTAACTGCTTGAAGAGGTAAGCATTTCTGAACTATTGTTAACAAACTGTTTATCCCAGACATGGAGTAGATAGCTCTGGAAAGAAACCCTGCATCAGTAGTTAATACTAGCTTTCCTCAACTTTTTACGATGGTAATGAGATAATTTTTTAATGTTTTTACAATGGTAATGAAACCAGTAATAATTTCCTAAGGTGTCCAAGAATAAACAAGAGACTACTTAGACAACGTCTGGACTGTAGTAGTCAAAAGAACTCCTAGGACTACAAATTTGCTTTGCTAAGTACTCCTCAGCATAAAAGCATCTGTTTTATCCTTCTCTTGTCAGGATTCTCTGATTCAAAGAACCTGAAATAAAACATCAGGCTTAATTTCTGGCAAGAGCAAACCATATCCTACTTTGCCTTCCTTCATGTAAATCAATATAATCTATTTGTCTTTTTGCTTTCTGCGCAAAGTGCACTGCATCAAGCTTCAGTTATATGATACCCGTTCATTCCTTAGTTCACATTCAGAATAGTGATAGTTGCTTGCATCAAACTCTTTGGTTATGACTATAAAAACTATTTAACAAGATCACAAAACTTCAAATTCTATTTGCCTTACCAGAGGACAGAAAAACTCTCACATAACTATAGATTTTTGTGGATTGGACTTGGATGGTACTATTATTTTTCTAATTTTTACTTTTCCCTGAAAACTAAAATTTCATGGGAATGACTATTTGATCATATATTTTTATCATCAGACCAACTGTCTGGACAGCTGTTCAATGGACCAGCATTCATTCCTAGGTTGTTTCTCCTCCTTTCCCACATAGAGTGATCAGTGCTAGCAAATACATTGCACAACAGATCCCATTTATATGTACACGTCTCTCCTAAAATCCTTCTCTAGTGAAGTTTCTTTTGGTGTTTTTCCCCCTGACTATTTTTTTGTGTGACTTTCCTGTGTCTTTGTGCCTGATATATTGATCTCTAGTCAGAGTCTCATTTTAGAGTACGACATTTTTTTCCCGCACTGTCAGACAATCTGTAGATTTTCCATTAAAGTATTACTTTCTTCCCCTTAGTTTTTCAGGCTCTCAAAACTGATAGTACCTTTTGTTCTTTAAATTGCAACTGTATTAAGCAATAAATACAGAATTTAAAAACCAAAACCAAAAATGCAGCACCCCAAACCTTTGCTAATCTATAAAGTGAATTGTACTTTAGCAGTATAGAAGATGGAGAATGTGGAAGGAAACTATTTACAGGTGAGACAAAGATATTTCTAACCACTCAAATCTTCAGAAACTACTTCATGTCATTTGTATAGTGCTGTGCTTGTGATACTTGGCGATTCCTAAATCTCACTGCATTCCTGATCTTGTTTCTTGCCAAGAGCCTTCTCCATCTTTCGGCAACTTCAGTTATTTTACCTACAGCCACACTTCTCTAGCTCAGTGAATGATTTCTCTGTCTATTCCTGACAACTCCCACATCTAATGGGTAATAAGTCAGACCTTTCAGATTCACCACTAAGCAAGCAGAAAGAAGAAAAGAATACTGCCCTGCATTTTGTCAAGGCAGGGTTTTTTATTTTTATTTAAAAAAAACAATCCTACACTGCAGGCAGCTGTAATTTTATTTTTTTTTCTTCTTTGTTATATAAAATCTTCTTTACTTCATAAGAAAATTCTGGCAACCAAATCAGGATCCTGGCTATTTCATTTCCCTGCCTTAGCATGCCCTAGCAAGTTCTTTACTTCATTTCTCCTTCTTACAGCTGGCTACCCTGCCTCCAAGAAGATAGTAGGCAAGTGTAGAGTAAACCTCTGTATACATTGACGGTCCTCAGACAAGGTGAGATGACAAATTATGCAATTAGCTATATGACATGTTCTAGGTGATGAGGACAACACATGATAATCTGCATGAGCAGGCCATTGCTTCCTCCCTCACCCCCTTAACATTTTTAATTAATGATTCTTTCATCTTCTTCCTGCCTAGTCTCTCCTACAAAAGTCTTCAAAAGACAAAACATTAAAACTCTGTAAATTATGCATTACAATAAACACTCATTTTATAATGAATTCATTAAAGTAATAACATTAATTAATAAGGAGCTCCAAATAAACACCAAATACTAAAGATACTAAAGCTTGGAAACAAAGGTATTGAGCAGTACTTCCACTAAACATACACTGATACATTTTAGGGGATTATTTTCAGATGTCATGTTAGGGGTGAAACACATTGCACTTGGAGACGAATACAACCAGAAGACTTGGAATAGGCATAGGTATCTGAGTGAGAGAGTAAGGGTACAAACAAACAAATATTTACGTGCATAGGGATTTTTTTATATGCATTTTAAAGTTTTATAATTAAATGTCAAATCCAGGTGTGAACTCAGGGTGGAAAGTTACCTTATATTTAAACATATCATTTTATTATCTCATTTTCAAAAGACAAGAGAAGGCCTCTCATATCACACTGATTTTTACTCACGTTAACCTCTTATCCCTTTTTTTTCAGTTTTAGTTTTGTTTAAATTTAAGTTTTCCTTTCTTGTTATTTCCTGATATATAGCAATCCTTTTCACTGCCAAGCCTAAAATCACCTTTCTCTATGTCCTTATGCTTCACTGTTACATTCTACACCTCATAAATTAGACATTTTAAAACTAAGAATTACTTTGGAAAAACATCTAATATGCTGAAAATAAACCTGCTATTAAAGAAAAGCAAGAACATTTTCTATAGTATAGAAATAGGTGCCCTGTTCATATCGGTGTTTCATGTGCAAATCATAAAAGATCTATTACCTGCACCTTCAAGTGTCCTTGCTTATGTAAATCAGATTATTAATAAAACAATATAAGACTAGAATGAGCTCTTAATTCCTCATTGAATGGCACAGCACTCTCCAAACTAGCTGGCTGCAACAGTCTTACCACCTCATACCAGCACTCTTCGTGCCAGTCCCTCTGCTACCTTCTCCTCATCCCACCTCATCCAGGGCACACCCTCTCTTCTTTTGCTCCTTCCTCTCTCCACTTCCTCCTCGGCTGCTCTGTCTTCATTGGCTCTCAACCACTTAACAGAACCAGCCACAGCTGCACCTTATCTACATCAGCCAACCCACCGCCCCTGAAGCCAGCCCACAGCTGTATATTATCAGTGCTAATTAACCCAGCTTCATTCCTCTACAATTTAACACTTATAAGAGTTTTAAGTACTGCACCTGTTTTTATACATCCAAATAATAATAGTAACAGAAGTTATTTAAATAACTTAAATAAATAGTGACAGAAGTTATTTAAAAAATCACTAGCCTGTCTGAAATCTTGATAAATATTGACTTGCAAACATTTACCAGCACTTACTATTCCTTTTAGTGCCAGAAAAGAAATTGTCAGACTAAGGTGTGATTACCTGCTTAATGCACTAGATAAATTTGGACCCAGAAACAAATTTTGTAGTTGGATTAAATGCCTTCTCCCAGAAGTATGGCTTACTGGGCTAAGTATCAGGATTGAAATTCCCAGGTTCCTTAAACAACAGCTTTGAACCTTTCTCAGCCTCTTTCTTCATTTTTGAAAAGGATGGATAGTTCACAATTGTTTCAGGCTAGATTTTGGGAACCTGTCTCTCCAGCTGAGACCTTTGCCTGCACAGCATTCAAGATTACTGACAATATGTGATCCCTGTGGTTCTTACAGGGTTTTGTTTGTTTGTTTGTTTTCTTCCTTCTCCCCCTGCCCCCTGCCCAAGTTTCCACAATGGCTTTTACCATTGTTTTGCTTGTATGTAGTGTTCATTTGCCAAAGCTGTGGCATTTAAAATTGTTGTTTAGATAATTTTAGTAGGTACCTCTGGTGATCAAGTATTTAAAACCCCATGGTATTCTGCTTTCAGTTTTTTGTGAGACATCTGTTAGACAATATTTGCATATCTGATAAAAAATACCTAATGTGATTTATTTTCGTTAAGTGAGAACTTTGGAAGCTTAATACAAGTTAAATAGCAATATTCAGAATACTAGTATGCCTAGCTCTAAACACTACGAAATCCTCAGGGAATAATGAAGTTGTAATACATTCCTACTGTTTGGGTTTTATATTTGAAAAGTTCTAAACTGAAAGGATTTGGGGGAGCTATAGATCTTTTCTCAAATTCTTATTGCAATCTTTCAATTTGTTGATCCATTTAAAACTTAAAAATGCTGGGAAAATGTATTTCTTCAAAAGTAGAGAAGAGAGAACTCTATAAAGGCAGAAATTACTTGTAAATGAAAGATAAAAAAAGTATCTCCTGCTCAGGAGAAGAAAATAATACTGAGATTGTTCAGTCTTTCAGAAAAGAAAAGAAAAAGCTTTCACCAAAGAGGTGGTTAGTGTACTTAATCTTCCAACCTTATTTAAAAATGAAAGCATACTGTAGTGGGATTGAAAGGCAGAAAAGAAGAGAATATGGAAAGGAAGAGCGTCTAGCAGGAGCCGATTTTTAAGTTTGTTCATGCTGGTAATGCAAAAGTGCTAATATGATCAATTGTCTAGTAAATTTTAAAACCCAGTAGCTGCAAAGCGAGGGGTGTGGGGGTGTGGGGGTGGGGTGGGGTTCAGGTTATTTTTCTTCAGATCTTTAGTTAATAGTTCCACAGTTGACAGGACAGAAGAATATAATTCACAAATAAGTGATGTGGCAGAAAAACCTCTGTAGATGATTTAACTGACTAGGGAAGCAAACAAACCAACCTTATACCTCTAAAATACTACCTTGATCTAACAAGGATATTTTTACATTCTGGCTCAGGTTACTCTGCATCTCATAGCTTCTGGTACAAACAATGGTCAGTTCTTTCACAAGCAGCCTTAAATCAAAGGTAGACCAGCACGACCTATCCCTGCAATGTCTGTGGTAGAGTTTTTAAAGAAGTGATAGGACATTATACGTTCTACTAACAACAGGGAGAAGATTAGTGAGTAATGTTAATGGAATTGCTCATTAATACTGCAGACTGTTCAGAAAGAATACAAGGTTCTTGAATATGTTAATGTAACATTGGAATCACAAAATGAAATTTCTCAAAAGTGTTGAAACCAAACCTGGTGATATCTGAAAGACTAAATCTGACTTTTGTGATCAACGAATTACAAATGATGGCTAGATGCAAGCGTAAGAGTAACATTAAAAAAATACATCTCATTTAAATGAAGAGTGGATAATAAATAGCACATAATCAGTCATCTTTGTGGTGCCAGAAAATTATTCTGTTCATTCAGAAGTTATTCTTTCTGATGCCAAATTATTTTTGATCCTGACAACACTTTATTTGCTTATACATCAGAGAATTACAAATGACAAGAAGCAACACTAGCAAGAAGTTATCTTTGTGAATTTCACCTAAAGTGAACATGGATTTATGGCATGTTGCTAGTATATTTTATGTCTCAGTGTACTTGGCTGATAGCCTGCATCACCATCATATTATGGGCTCTCCGTATCATCCCAAGACCACCATTCTGTACTTTGTGAAGCCATGTATTGATGCAAGGCTTATTATTCTTGCTTAAACAGTTTCAAGAATCAACTGGGAGTCTTGACAAAAGAATTACAACAGTATCTGGTAGCTGCCAAGCATAGATCCCCTGCAAAAACTGTCTTAATCATACAAGATGTTTGAAAATTGCCTTAAGCACAAATAGAAGGGTGCCGCTCTCACAGTACCATATTATTTTTTCTGATCTGGATAAATGTTTGGGTCATGCTTCTGTAACCATTTCTGAGAGCTCTCTGTGGTCAGCAGAGGAGCACTTTTAATGAGCTGGAAATTGTAAGCATGCACTTACTGGAAGTATTCATCCATTCAAAATCAACACAAACATTGGCTAAATATTTCTTGAATGAGACTGACAGTCATGTAAGTTTACCTCTTTAAAAATACTTTTTATTTTGGTTAATGTATTCTTTAGACAGTAATTCTTCATGGGCTTTTTAACCAAAAGTATTTAATCTCTCTACCTGTGACCTTAAAACTACACAGAAAAAGCAAAAGAGAAAGGGAAAGAAGAAGCAGAAGAACGTTTGACTCATTTTCTATTCTCAAAATACAGTGAGGATTAGCAGCGGGAATGTTGTTCTAGGCATTACAGCAGAGGAAAAAAGAACAGACTTGGTAAAAATGAAGCTAAGACCTTTCCACAGGATATAGTTTTATTGCTGAAATAAGTTATATTAATGAAAACTAGATGGACACCACTATACTTACACACTCCATTCTATCAGTTCTGATTTCAGTCTCTCCTGCAACATTGAATCTGTTACGCTCTGACCTATTACTATCATAAACATTTTAAAAGTTACATTAGTTCATTTTTATCCTTGTGCTCTGTTGCACACAATCCCTAAGAGCCAATGAAAAAGTTTGATGAAAGGATTATAAAAATTAGTTGTCACTTATGTATTCACAACGAAAGTAACTTTAATGGTATGATTTAACAGTAGCAGTTGTTAACTGTGTTTCTCACTGTCAGTGAGGCCACTGTCAGTGGGCAATCTTTTTTGCTCAATAATTGTTGGGATTAATCCATCTTTCTGTGGAATAATCAGTGTTTCTCAGAAAAAGAAAGCTTGACTTGAACGTTGTCTCCCACACGCCTGCTGTAGAAAAATGACTGTGTCACAAAACGCAAACCACAGGTTTCTCTGCTTTTGAACCACCAGAAGAGTCTTTTCCAGAGGAGATCCCCCTCCCTTCCAGCCAGGTCTGTATTGCCACTCCACATCGCCTCCTCCCTGGGCAGGTAGGGATGTTGCAGTGCCAAAGCCCTGACCCTGCAACATCATGGATCCTACTGCTTCCCTCACTTCTTACAAGGTTTCTCACAGGCAATGTTTTTTGAATTCTTTGCTTCGGCCAGCCCCACCCATTGTGGTGAGATCTCGATCCTGAGATTTTCATCCTGTATATTTTGGCTTCCAGAGCAGGCCTCTGCCACCCCTTACAATGCAGTTTTATGTGAGTCTTCAAAGAACTAAGACAAATTTTTGGACCTGAGGTAATGATCTTTACAAAGTGGTTGAAATAATAATAGGCACTCCCACTGCTGATGCTCGAGACATTTTACCCTGCTACACAAAGGCACATAACATTTTGATAATGACAGTGATATCAGCAGTTTGTTAAAATATTTTCTGCATCCTACTATTTAAAAGAAAATACACTGGACTTCTCCAAGCTGTTTAAAGAAGCTGTTCTCTTCTCTCAGAAGAATGAGAAAGAGGAAGGAGACATATAATCAAACCCTATAAAAACCTGGTATGCTAAGAAACTAGCATAATATATAATACTGTCAACTTTCTTATTGATCCACTTAAAGGGACATTGACCTTTAATATCAATATGCTTAGCTACAAATAATCCATTATAAAAATATTATAAAAATAAAGAGTTATCAGGAACCTTAGTTTTCAGTCTAAGGGCAAAAACATTTAAGTTAGATGAACTTTTCCACTCAATCTTTCATTACAAAGGAAGTAAGAATGAGAAAAAAATAATACCTGTTTTGGAAAAATCTTTTAAAGGTTTAGAAAAGCATTATAAAACTATTACATGTTGCTACTATATGACTGACACAGTGAAACATTCTACTGTAAAGCTTTTAGATGAAGCTTTTAGCCTGTTTTGTCTGGGCACTGACTTAGTTGCTTGTTTGATTTTTCTCATACAACTATTCAAGTGCTTTTGGTAGTATAGAACTTTTTTTCTTCTGTTACATGATAATAATATATGTTAACAGAACCATCTCTAGGATATAATCTGTTAAAATCATAGGCTCACAGATTAATTTAGATTGGCAGGCATCTCTGGTGGTCCTCTGCTGCGATCGACTTATTAAACTAAGATCAGCTTTAAAGTTAGATCTAACTTTAAAATTAGATCAGGTTCCTCAAGGCCTATTTGAATTCAGTTTTGTGTACCTCCAAGGATGGATGTTCCACAATCACTTTGAGTGTCCTCATGTTTAGCAAAGAAATTGTAATATTTAATAAAAGCTTCCCTTGTTTCCTCCTCCTTTATTACTGATAATGCAGGTTGATTTTTGATGCCTCAGTCAAGGAATTACATTTACTTTGTCTCTGCACTTCCAGATACCTAGATACCTCTGTAACATAGTAAAGTCCAGTGTATTCACTACATGGAGCACAATGACCACAGTTCTCTGTTTCTCTTCTGAGAACAGTTGTGGTTTTGCTTTCTGGTCTCCTTTCTATATAGCAGAAAAATGAGAAAGAGGAAGACAACATATAATTGAACCCTACAACAACATGGTATGCTAAGAAACCATGATAATATATAATACTGCCAAGTTTCTTATTGATCCACTTAAAGGGACATTGACCTTTAATATTAATGTGCCTAGCTACAAATGTCATTGGAAAAGACTATAATACTTAATCTTCAGTGACACAAAATGTGCATGTCTACTGTGAACAGAACCACAGACTGTAGTGAAGAAATGTAACTTTAATTGCATCATCTACTTGTCAGGAGGCTCTCACCATTTGCTATTATGAAAAATGGAGATTCAGAGTATTACCAGGCCAAAAGGCTACTATTTTTCATGGAAAGACATCACTGTGAAATAAAAAAATAATTAGATTTTGTTGCAGACAAGAAAGGTGGTTAAATTACACATGTTTATTTCAAAAGATTAATATCAGGGTGCTTTTGATATAGAATGAGAAGTACCAGCACAATACTTTAAAACAGTAAACAGAAAAGGGTTTATTGATTGTTTTATCTGCCTGAAATTTATTTTCTTATAGGATATAAAATATAACTTATAAGGCATAACCTTTATTCAGTGGGAAGGCTGAACCAAAACACCATTATCTGTGCATAAACCTACTTCAAATCCACTTTTTAAAATAGCTAGGGGCTTTTAAGAGGTCGAGGTTTTCTGGCTGTGCTGGGTGCAGGTACCCAGGAGCTGGCAGCAGGGTGCTACAGGGATGGCCTCCATGAGGAGAAGCTGGGGCTGCCCCATGCCTGACAGAGCTGGTTCCAGCAAACCCACCACAGGGCCCAGCAGCCAAGATGCTGGCACCCCTGCAAAACCTATTCAAGAAAGGGCAAAAAATACAGGGCACGGTGGGATGGGATGGGGTTTACAAAAAGAGTGAGACACAAGCCTGTGAGAGGAGAAGGATGGGAAGGACAGGCAGGTGAAAAATGTGAGGAGGAAGGGGCAGGAGAAAAAAGCTGCTGTGTACTGGGCTGTGTGCAGCCCACCCTTACCTCACACCACTTGGTGGGGGAGATGTAGGCAAGTCTAGGTTAAGTTCAGCTTGGGGGAGTGGGAAGGAAAGGTGTTGCTTTAATGTTCTTTCAATTTCTCACTCCCTGAATTTACTTTAATTGGGAATAAATTAATTTTCCCCAAGTTGCATCTGTATTGCCCTTGACAGTATTTGGTAAGCAATCTCTCTTTCCTATCTTCTCCCCTTGTCCCACTGAGGAGCGACTGGGAGGGAGTGAGCAGCTGGATGGGAGTTTGGACCACACTGGCCAAAGCCCCATTTGGGTAATTAGATTTCTTTTACTTAAAATTATTTTTCTATTTTACATTAAGAAGCAATTATTTAAGACTATACATGAAACACTGTGCCGCCAAACTGTGGCTCCTAACAAAAGCAAAACCCAAGAGATGTGAGAGGTGGTTGAGTTGTAGTGGTGTTCAAAGGATGCAAGAACTTACTGAATCAGTTAAGAGACTTTGAATTACCAGTATTGCTCGCCTTTTTTTATTACTATTATTTTTATTGTACATGAAACTTGGTTTTTCCTCTTTGTATCAATATATGTGTATATGTATTAATATTATCTGAGGAGCCAGTAGGAAGTTAAAAATATTGTCAATGATCAACATCTTGTTTCTTATTGCTGAAAGACTTAGAAAGCACTCAGCTAATACTACGAGGCAGTCATTCTGATCAAATAAGAAGATAAAACTTGAACACTGTTAGGTCAAGGTAATGAAGCAGTTAAATAAAATGATAATGGAAGTTGAAATGATACACAGGTTACAATCAGGTGAAACTTCAGGACACTGGAAGTTACTTTCTACACAGTTAACTGAACAGTTTGAAAGCTGGCATGTGACACTTGTTGCAGAGTCCAAAAAAGAGTTGGCTGCAAGAAGGTTTCCATCTGACATGTGTTCAATAATGCAATACACTCCAGTTCAGTGGTGTGTAAATGTGATATTTGTAGTGCACATATATTTCAAATGGCAGCATTGATGATGTGCTTAATTTTTTTGAAATCACATTCAATGTATCTCATTCCAAGAAGCTACCAGAAGAAACATCTATGCACTCACTCTTGCAGCATTGTTCTGAGCCAATATGTTGTTATGACAGGGTAGGTCTTAGAATGGATTACACAGAGACATCAAATTTAAAGTAGCAAATATAATTTTCTCAAAGTAGTACCATGAGTCATAGTACATTATATGATACAATACAGAACAGAGCTGAACCTAGTGCAGGGAAAGCTACACAATCTAATTCATATTATTCCAAATGTTCCTGTCAGTCCTAATAAAGTAAACCATAGAGACTTATAAAAATCATTTAATGATTTAATGATCCCAGAAATTCACAGCATGAGCCAATATAAAAAGCTGTAGTGCTTTCATTCAACTTTTTAAAAATCTTGAATCTTTGATAAACATAATTTTTCAAATAATACAGTCAGAATGAAAATTGTATTCATAAATATGTTTTATTTGTTATACTGCTAATGTTAACTGTGCAAAAACTAGAATTACTTTCAGCCTGTAACAGACAAATGACATTGTTAGGAAGACCTATTAGACTATAAGCGAATCATTAGAGAATATTACCCACTTACTAAAGATGCTGCGGAAGTCTGAAATTTTCTCAAGTATGATTTCTTGTTTTCCCTAAAAGAAGGTTTTCTCCTCTATTTTGGTAGTCACTAAAGCTAGTAATTTCCATTCTAGGAATGGAAACTCCAGTTACACCCTAGAACCACATTTAAAATATGCAATCAGTAATGTTATTGCTAGGGGAGCAGATGCTCAGTTTTCCCACTGAGTTCAGTGAGTTTCAGCACTCGGCATTCCCAAAAATCCATTCTTGTTGTTGCATAGTAGATACAGTAGGCACTGAGTTTCAGAACAGCTTTGAAAATTTTGGGCTAAAGTGAAACTCTTTCCTTGTCATAGACTGTAATCTTCCATATTGTATCACTGATTCCTTCTCTGTCTATATAACATTTGTGTTTTGGAGACCATACTGTATCTGAGTTGACTGAACAGCCAGAGGTGAAATACTGTGTTTCACTCAGGAAATCTAGCCTGGAATTCAGCTGTAGGGGTCCTATATCTGTGAGGTATGGGAGCAGGGGGAGCAGGTTCACTTACGTTCACTCCATTGCTTTTCTGTCAGTCATGGCTAATACATCCCCTAGTTATAACAACAGGAAAAAAAAAAAAACCAAAACCAAAACAACAAAAAAACACCACCAAACCCCCCACCAACAATTAGACATGGGTTGAAATCCATATTATTGGTACTCTTAGTACCTTTTATGCCATTATTCAATCCACTCAGACTTCAGAATCTGGGATGGAAAAGTAAATTGGTGTACTATGATTACCACTGCTCTAGGACCAGAGAAATCAGATATAGCATTACTCTTCCTCAATATGCCTAATAGCAGAGTCTATGATGTGGCCCATTTCAGCTGGAAAATTCTGTAATGACTTGTCCATGTGAGCAAGAAGTAAATTCCCACTTCCTTTTCAAAGCAAGGAGGAAACAGGAAAGGCGCTACACATCAGAGTATAAACCTCACTGAAGTTTAGTGCCTCCCGTTGCTCTTGATTTAAAAGTTTTCTTCTCTTTCACACTTAATTTTAGTAATCTCTTTTCACTCCACACAACTTTTGACATTACTGATTCCAGCTTTCATATTTCACAGTGGCTACCAGGAAAGCGAAAATTACAGTTACAGAGAACACGCTGTGATTACATATATGACCCACCTGGTAGCCACCCAGAAAAGGTTAATGAAAACTCTAATTATCTATCCTTGATATTATGAAGAAAATTAGAAACAACTGCTGAAAAGATCTACACTGGGAGTAGTCTCAGGAGGAGTGGTTAAGATTTTAAATTATGGTGAAAAGGTGCAATGGGATGAAAATAGTCTGCTAAGTAATGAAGTCAGGGGGAAAACCCAGAGAACCCACGAAAGATAATAAGTAGAAACAGTCTCTTGACACTTATCTTGACCTCTGTGACAAGACACCTGAAGAAGAGTATAGGCTTTGGTTTTCACTCCAAGGGATGTAGAAAGGATCTGGGGATAAAGGGCTCCAGACTGACATCTACCTACCTTGCATTTGTGAAAATCTTTACTAATTCTTTTATCTGAAAGTGCTCTTACACAGATGGAAAAGATGACATGTGACGGAAAGGCTATTATACCAGACAGGAGATGGTTATAGCTAACTGCCATATAAAATATAACAGACACAATTGTGCATAAATTAGGTATTCACTAGCTATTCTGACCCTCCAGAAGCATCCTAATAGGAAACTTTATTTACATTCTTATTCTGATCCTCAGTGTGCTTCCAACCTCTTCTTTCATAGTTTCATCCTGAAAATTAATGATATATAAAACACTGAGTAACACCAGAACCAGACAATCCAATACAGCAAGGAACTGTGTCTTGTTGCTTAATCCAGTATCTTTAATTTGAATCCTGAAGGGAAAGGCAGGTTTTGCTTTTTGTCTATCCTGCAGAACGCTACAATGGATCTGATATATGGTTCCACTTTGATAACTGATCATTGCTAATTCCTCTCCAAATCTGGCATTTCCTATCACCTGGCTAAATTGCTTTGTAGTAATGTCACATATTCCTAACAGAAAAAATGTCATCACACATAGTTAAAACATACTAGAGTGTACAATATGTAAAATGTCCTTCTTTTTCTAATTTAAAGGGACCGATGAATACTTTTTGGCTGGTCTTTCATGGTAGATACTTAAAAATAGTTCTGCCATTTTTTTAAGAACTGAAGTTAATCTAACTAGTCTGTGGTCTCTGAACTCTTTTTAATAAGTGATACCAGGTTTGCTCAGTTGTTTCAGCCATCTGCAAACTCACCTGTCCTGCAGGGGCTTCAAGGGAACTCCTGATGGTTCCACAAGTTAAGCCAAATCTGGGAGCAACCTGAGGTGAATTTCCTTAAGCTGGACTGCTTTGAAAACTTTTAATCTAACCTTAAGTTCATAGTCACTTATTGTCTGATACTCCAACACAGAGTGATGACTTGAACAAAACGATCTTACACTGGCCCTCTCATTGTCAGTTTTCTGTCCCTGCCAAGAAGTCAGAATACTTACCTTTGCTTGGCTTTTCTTTTAAGCTATTTGTAAAACATTTTCACTGCATTTTCTTTTACCTGTTGTGCTTCAGCCCTAGCCTCAGATTTTCATATCATTGCACCTAAATATTTTAAAATTTAATAAAATAATACTTTTATTCAGCTTTAGTCAGGCTACTTGAAAAAATCACAAGTTTAACTTTGAAGAAATTACCTGAAAATTCACATAGCACATTTCCTTCCTCTTTGCTCCTGATTCTTCTATCTTTTGAAACATCTTTAATTAAAGCAAGTTAGACACTGGGTTCTTTATCTAAAATCACTTCTACTTACCTTATTTTGCTCAGAGCTGTCACACAATTCAAGACTGGACTCAATAAATACAGCCTTGAGGCATATACAGCTGTGCTTCTTTTTCACCTGTGCCTACTTTTGTAAAAATATCTGATCGTGCCTGTAACGTACGAAAAGCTTAGTGAATCTAGGTTAAGTCCCAAGAGTCTGGCAAGTATGAGGCTACTTGCTGAATTTTACAGTTGGTTGACTCAATAAGAATACAGAGTGATCAAAACGGAGAGAGGTGCATTTGTGAGTGTGTGTTTCTTCAGATGATGCTGACAGGAAAGCTAAAATTCTTTCTCATTTCTTTTTCATCTCCTTCTCCTGTTGACAAACCTGTACATAAACATAATTATTAATGCCATTAACTACTTAATATGTATTTATTTTATATTACAGTTTTAAAAGATTCAGAAAACAAAACCTTAGAGTTCAAATCTTGCAGCCTATGAAAATATTTCATCAAAGACTGTAAAATGTGTATTTTTCTGACATTAGCATTTCCACATACCATCTGCTAAAAATAACTAGATTCATCACGGTCCTGGTTTCAGCTGGGATAGAGTTAATTTTCTTCTTGGTAGCTGTTGCGGTGCTGTGTTTTGGATTTGGTGTGAGAACAATGTTGATAGCACACAGATGGTTTTGGTTGTTGCTGGGTAATGTTTGTACTAAGTCAAGGACTTCTCAGTTTCTCAGGCTCTGCCAGCCAGAGGGCTGGAGGAGCAAGGGAAACCGGGAGGGGACACAGCTAGTACAGGTGACCCCAACTGGCCAAAGGGATATTCCATACCATATGACTTCACACTGAGTATATAAACTGGGGGAAGAAGAAGGAAGGGGGGGGACACATCTGGCATTATAGCGTTTGTCTTCCTGAGTAACCGTTATGCGTGATGGAGCCCTGCTTTCCTGGGGATGGCCAAACACCTGCCTGCCCATGGGAAGTGGTGAATGAATTCCTTGCTTTGCTTTGCTTGCATGTGCTGCTTTTGCTTGATTTATTAAACTGTCTTGATCTCAACAAATGAGTTTTCTGACTCTTACTTTTCTGATCCTCCTCCCCATCCCACTGTGGGGGGAGTGAGCGAGCAGCTATAAGCACTAGCCAGGGTTAAACCATGACAATCACAAATCTCTTGACAAGGTCAAGGCATATTAATATACCCTCAACTTCTATCATTACCCTTTAACAGTCTCGAAAAGGATGAATTCAATGTTTTTCACTTCATGTGAGCAATGAAAAACATCACTATGCAAAATGAATAAGCCCTTCAATGCAAAAGGCTGATTTCTGCAATTTTATGCTTTAGAAGAACTATCCATTTATATCGTATCTGCTTCTTTCATAAAAGTGTGTGTATGTATGGCCGACGTGTGAGATGAGTCAGTTCAAGTTGGATTTTCTTTGTGCTGCAGAAGATAACTTTGCCAGTTTCCAGTTACACTTCAACTTATATGCAATAAAGCATTTTCTGCCCAAACATACGATTTCACTCAGCAATTCATTGTCCTTGGAAAGTCAAAATATTCACTTATTTCTTTCTCCTTTGCAATAAACAAATAAATAAGTAAATTTAAAAGTAATGTAAGGTAATACTTAAGGAAAAAGCATTTAATTTGGGATGGAGAATTCTGAGATTATATTAAATGAAACTTACTTCTTCCAAAAGAAAAATTAATTCTAGAGTAAAATCTATCTTTATCAGGAGAAATGCTAAAGTACAAGCAAAGCTTGACTGTCTGCCAAGGACAGGTAAAGCCAACTTTCTGAATACCTATTTCATAAAGGTTTTAAACTTGCCAAGATTCTTCATAGTGTAAGAAGTAAAAATAATGTAAAATTTCATGATGTAATGATTCAAAGGATATTTCAATGTATTTTCTATGCCACCTCCCCCCATTCACTAATGATTTTTAGTTTAAGAGCCAATACTTGTTAAACTTTAGTATCCTGGAATCAAACATTAATTCTGATCATTTTTTTTTTCCAAAATGTTGTTATGGGTTTTTTTCCAGGTGTTCACAGTGACAAAGCAGAACAAAACAAAGTAAGTCACAGCAGCAAAACACATAGACGAACTATAAAAAAATGAATACAGCACTAATCGTATTTCCCAAAGTCAAAATTTATTATTTGTAAAGCAATTGAGAACTAAAGATAAAGGATAGTCAGGCACACATGATTCTATTTTTTTGCAACAATACATCAAGAATTTATACCTAAAAAGATGCCAGAGTAGACACATATACATATATATGTCAAATTTCAGCTATCAATAGAAGTATATATATATTTACAATTTTTAATCTCTTCAAGCAAACTCTAATGAAATCCAGTTTTCAGGAATTTTAATAGGAAGCTGAAACTGCTTATCATGCAGAGAAAAATCTTGAAGACCTCCTGCCTCCTATGTCTGCACAGTTCTTTGTTACTTCAGCAGAAGATGTGTTACATGTACCCAACATAATGTCTGTGACCCAAGAATATGGCTTAATAACATGCAGTACATACAACTTTTTCCATGAACACTCTAATCTTCAATCCTGAAACGGAGTTCTCAGCTCTGTGCTGGGTATGTGATGCTAATAGCATCTGATGACACTACTTGCATGTCCATAATAAACTGGGACTGAGTAGGTTAGAAATTCTTGGAGTCCATCAGGTGGAAAGTCGTAAGTAGCAAACAGACATGTTCAGGTGCCAGGACTGATAAAAGAGAAATTGTCATCTTCCTCAATGTCGTGTTTCCCGGCCGGCGACCCAGCCCCACACAGCCACTTGCTCACTCCTTCCCACCCAGAGAGATGGGGAGGAGGATCGGAAAGGAATGTAGAACTCCAGGGTTGAGGTAAGAACAATTTGATAGGTAAAGCAAAAGCAGCACATGCAAGAAAAGCAAAGCAAGGAATTCGTTCACCACTTCCCACGGGCAGGCAGGTGTTCGGCCATCCCCAGGAAAGCAGGGCTCCATCACGCATAACGGTTACTCAGGAAGACAAACTCCATAATGCCAGATGTCCCCCCGCTTCCTTCTTCTTCCCCCAGTTTATATACTCAGCGTGAAGTCATATGGTATGGAATATCCCTTTGGCTAGCTTGGGTCACCTGTCCTAGCTGTCCCCCCTCCCGGTTTCCTGTGCCTTTCCAGCCCTCTGGCTGGCAGGGCCCAAGGAACTGAGAAGTCCTTGATTTAGTATAAATATCACCCAGCAACAACTAACACCATCAGTGTTCTATCAACATTGTTCTAACATCAGAGCCAAAACACAACACTGTACCAGCTACTAAGAAGAAAATTAACTCTATCTCAGCTGAAACCAGGACAGTCAGAAGAAGTGATGATTGGTAAGATCCCTTGCAAAGTACACAGAGCTTTTAACCCTGTCTTCTATGCCACTCTCACAGTCAATAACACTCTTTATGAGCTCCATGGACACACAATCCATTCTCAATGACAGGCAGTTCCCTTTATTACAACCTTTTTTTTCCTTCTCTTCTTACACTTGTTAGCTGTTCTTTAAGTACAGGAGGCCAATGTGCATGTAGTTCAAACAAAGGCAATGGATTTGGCATTGGCTGTAAGATTATCAGAGTGGACTGGTAAGGGTAATCAAGGCTGAACTTACCTAGAGTGATGAAGCTGAAGTCAATGGAAATTACTCTGTGGTTAACATTCATGAAACATGGTCTTGGGACCTCAATTTCAAATGATGTAACCCTTATAGTTGCCTGTGGTGCTGACATGCTTTCTTTTTCCCCCTTCTTTTTGTCTAGTTTTATGTGGTTTGGTTTCGTTTGCATTGGGTTGGGGTTTTTTGTTGGTTGGGTTGGGTTTTATATTCTTTTTAATAATTTCTTTCTTAGTGGTATACCTGTTTGATTTTCACTACATCATTAGGGAAAGAAGAAAGCGTAGGAAATGTGGCTAGGCAGAAACTGGAGAGACAACTGACAGGCTCAGTATCATGTAGGTTGATAAAACTAGATCTCAGTCTTGGAAAGAACTGTAATGAAGTTTCTGAACATGTAATAAAGTCTGCATTCATTGCTTTTTTCCCATGCCCAAAATGCAGAATTTGTGGCTATTTAGCATGCAAATATATTTACTCTTGTTCGAATAGACATGGGAAGTTGATTATTGTCCATATACTATTTCTGAACTTTGATGATCTCACTTTACTTAGAGTGGCATCTCTCTGCAGTTCTGATTTCTCAAGAAACTTTTCTGAATCAGTTAGTGAGAGGAAAAGAGCAATACTAATTACGGGACTTTAGCTTACCAACAATTCTCTGTTACCCTAGAAAGTGTATTTTAGGATGTTATAAAACAAACATTTTGAACATTCTCCAAGTGTACCTGGAGCAGGCAGTTTTGAGTGCCAGTCTTTTCTTCCAAATAATAAAATTATAAGTGGACAAAGCAAATGAAAAAACTGAGAGGTATTATTAAGCCATACTAATAAAAAAAATCTATTTACATTTCTTAATAAATATTTAGGTTGTGATATAAGAGGATTGATGTGGTAATGGTGATTTGATTGAATGCCAGACCCTGAGATTACACTGAGCCACGAGGGCTCCAAAGTTAGCTTTATTCTTACAGTAACTTTGCAGTTCTATCATCTTTCTTACTGACCTTTCTTATGTATTCCCAACTAGAAACCAAATCTTATTCCAGACATATTTTTCTAGAAGTTTTATCTTTCTGTGTGTATGAAAAGATAAAAAAGAAAACAGTTTCATAAAAACCTGAAAGGAGGATCAGTTCCTTGCCTGTAAAAAAACCCCAAGCCTCATCTTATCTTCAATGCAGGCAGAAGTCCGAAGTGTAGATACAAACTAAAAACTGAAGGGTATTTACAAACTGAAAATGAGCTTTTCAGTGACTTACTCTATTGTTTAAATCTCAGCAATGTTTACCCATAGGATACTTTGATTATTTCTTGACACTCTTCAAAATTAACAGTACCCAGCAGCATGCAGTTTGCCATTAAATCTAAATGCAAAATCACAGATAAAATAGGTATCACGTCTCTGAGATAGACATCAAAGAAGAAAGCTCTGAAAGAAAAAAAAAAAGGGAAGGGGGTATTAAATGCTACCAGAAGAGAACTTAAGCTTTGCACCACGGTACTTTTTCTTACATCTTTGATAACCTTGAACCTGTAGAGTTTCCTGTGTTGGCACCTCTGTGATGCCTATTTCCATGTGTAGTGCAGGTCACTATGTACAAGTGTAAGTGGGGAAAACAGTCATGAGGTCTTTTACACATCTTGCTGTACAGAAGTGTGGACTGGCAGGGAGTAGAGGGAGTCAGAGCTCTGGATCTATGAAATGACAAGCCAGCCAGGAGAGCTGGCCTCTTTCAATCTGTGCTTCATTTCTGTAACGAGAAGGCATTAAGGGGCTAGATGGAAAAACTATTCCTAAGTCCTTTTCCCCAGGCCTTTACATGGGACTGTATGGTTACTTCACTATGATACCCTACCTAGTTCTTTATTATCCAGGATAGCTAATAACTAACATTTTCACTCAGAATAAATGATGATCAGGATCATATTATAGAAACCACAAGACCTCAAAAGTGGACACTAAATTTCTTGTAAGAAATCCATACTGCTTCCTGTGCTAGTGAACATTATAGAAAGTCCTAATGGTAAACTAAACAAATTGCTCCTAAGGACCTGATTTTATTCAGTTTTTCTTTAACAGACTTGCACTGGTATTACTGAAATCTGAAAAAAAAATAAATAAAGAACTAGAACTTTTTGGACAGGTATTGTACAGAATGAGAAGAAAAAAAGGTGTAAAAATCAACTTATTATCTTGTTTTTATCTGTTACACTGCAGATCCAAAAAGAGCTTCTATTAAGGGCAGCCTTTAGGGACAAGTTTTGAGTATATGTCCTGAATACAAAACACTTTAGGATCATGCATATTTATCTCTGCTAATGAGAGAGTAAGTGTTCTATTAAATGACATTCATTTTAAATGGCTGTCTCATAAATTGCCTATCTTAAAGTCATAATTAGGATCTGTGATTAGCTGAGACATTTCAGAAAAGGTACTTGAGGAATCAGTAAAATAGAAAAGATATATATCAAGATTCAATGAATAAAACACCTTGTTTGCACCACAACCCTTACACATACAGCAGGAGGGATGGACTAGAAATGTTAATAACGAGTTTAATTTATAGCATGATTCAAATTGTCTCAAACACTGGAGGTTTAAAGCAGTAGTTCTCAGTCTCTTTTTATGGTAATCTCATATTTCAAATATACAAGGAGAATGTATCAACTTCCAAGAAAGGGAGAATGGCCTGTGAGCCCTTACAGGATTGTCATATTTTAATGCAGCATATATCTTGGCACAAAGGTCTGTGCTTTAAAGTGCAACTACTGTATTGGGAAGTGTTAAAAAGAAAACGATACAGCCATCATTTCTTTTTGCTCATCCCAAAGAATATCAGGATAAATACATTGTGACCTGAATTATATGAAGTCAAACTGGACTGTTTTGAACAGGAACCAGGAATTAAACATAGTAAAAGTTTTTTAGGAAAGTGAGAATACGTATTATATAAATTTCTAGCAAAAAAAGAAGCTTTTGAAAAATACGTGTTTTATTGTAGTATCTCAACCACAAATGAGGTGAAGAATGGATTGAGACCAGCCCTGAGGAGAAAGACTTCAGGGTGTTGCTGGGTGAAAAGCTCAACATGAGCTGGTAGTGTCTGCTTGCGGCCCAGAAAGCCAACCATATCCTGGGCTGCTTCAAAAGAAGCGTGACCAGCAGGTCAAGGGAGGTGATTCTCCCCCTCTACTCTGCTCTGGTGAAACCTCACCTGGAGTACTGCATTCGGCTCTGGGGCCCCCAACATAAGAAGGACGTGGAGCTGTTGGAGCTGGTCCAAAGGAGGGCCAGGAAGATGATCAGAGGGCTGGAGCACCTCTCCTATGAAGACAGACCCAGGAAAGGGTCTGGGGACACCTTATAGCAGTCTTCTAGTACCTAAAGGGGGCCTGCAAGGAAGCTGGAGGGACTTTTTACAAAGGCCTGTAGCGACAGGACAAGGGGGAATGGCTTTAAGCTGAAAGAGGGTAGATTTACATTAAATATCAGGAAGAAATTCTTTACTGTGAGGGGGGTGAGGCACTGGGCCAGGTTTCCCAGAGCAGCTGTGGATGCCCCATCCCTGGTAATGTTCAAGGCCAGGCTGGATGGGGCTTTGAGCGACCTGGTCTGGTGGAAGGTGTCCCTACCCATGGCAGGGTGTTGGAGCCAGATGATCTTTAAGGTCCCTTCCAACCCAAGCCATTTTATGATTTTATGATTCTAATACAGTTTCCTGTTTGTGTTTTCGGTTTTGGTGGTTTTGTTTTTTTTTTTTTTAATTGTTGTTGTTGTTGTTACTATTATTATTAATGTTGTTGTAATTATTATCATGTACTGCACCAAAGCACAGGATTTAGATGTACATTATTACTAAGATATGAAAGTATTATTTCCTGCATGTCAACATCCAACTAACCAAATTTGCATGCTTGATTTTGAAATGAGATATATAGTGGTCAAAATATGGGTAAATATTAACAGCAGAAGAATCTAGCACAAATTTGGCTGTGCTTTCAGCTTTTCTTTCTCATGTGAGGACTTTTACCTTTCTAAAATTTAGGCATCTACTCGTCAACTCAATTATTCTTACTGAGTTAAAGTCACTTTCACCATAACTGTTCTGTGGATTTTTAGCAGGTAATTGAGATAAACAAACAAACAAATATACTTAGAAGGAAAGTAACAATTTGTGAACATTTTAATGTTCTTTTGTGCAGTTTAACTGTGAAACAACTGAAGAGAATTTTGAGAATAAGAAAAAAGAATCACCTACAATGAAGATACTTACAATCCTTCATCTTCATTAGTTTTCATTGCTAAACTAGTTAATATAATCTCCTCATGTAATGTTACTTAATCAAGGTTGATGTAGTAGGGATATGCATTTGTTAGTCATAGAATCAGAGAATCATTTTGGTTGGAAAAGACCTTTAAGACCATCAAATCCAACTGTTAACCCAGGACTGCCAAGTCCATCACTAAACCATCTCCCTGAGCACCGCATCTAAAATTTTTTATACGCCTCCAGAGATGGTGACTCCACCACCTCCCTGGGCAGCCTGTTGTTGTGGTTTAGCCCCAGCTGGCAACCAAGCACCAAACAGCCGCTCACTCACTCCCCCTCCACCCAGAGAGATGGGGAGGAGAATCAGAAAGGAATGTAAAACTCAAGGGTTGAGAAAAGAAAAATTTAATAATTTAAACAGAATGAAAAGGAAAGAAAAATAACAACAACAATAACAATAATGATAATAATGATTATAATACTGATTTTGATGATAATAACTAATAATAATAATAAATAATACTAATACTAATACTACTACTACTAATAACAAAAACAATGACAGTTATAATGGAAATGTAGGAGAAAGGGAAAAATCCAAAGGAAAAGGGAGAAAGGAAAACAAGTGATGCACAGTACAACTGCTCACCACCCGCTGACCAATGCCCAGCCGGTCCCCGAGCAGTGATCACGCCCTGGTTTTGGCTGCTTCTTAGTAGCTGATACAGAGCTGTGCTTTGGCTCTGATGTGAGAACAATGTTGACAATGCACTGATGTTTTTAGTTGTTGCTGGATGATGTTTATACTAAGTCAAGGACTTTTCGGTTTCTAGGGCCCTGCCAGTATAAAGGCAGGAGGGGCACAACAAACTGGGAAGGGACACAGCCAGGTCCCAGCTAATACCCCAAGTTTATATACCAAGCATGATGTCCCATGGTGTGGAATACCTCTTTGGCTGGTTCAGGTCATCAGCAAATTTGCTGAGGGTAAATTCTGTCCCTTCATCCAGGTCACTGATGAATAAGTTGAACAGGACTGGGACACACCGCCAGCTACAGGCCTCCAGCAAGACTCTGTGCTGCTGATCACAGCCCTCTGAGCTCTGCCATCAGCCAGTTCTCAACCCACCTCACTGTCCACCCATCTAACCCACACTGCCTGAGTTCACCTATGAGGGTGTTATGGGACACCATGTCAAAAGCCTTGCTGAGGTCAAGCTCCATTCCTATTGAAGACCACAAAAGAAGCCCTAGTGGTTCAGTTGGATCTAAACACAAAGAGAACTGTCTTTTGTTGTCTAAAAGGTTCTATAATAAGACAAAATTAATCCTGATCTTGAAGGAGGAGCTCGGGACACAGAAAGTACTGTAAACCATCTAGCTCTGAGTTCAAAACTCAACTTATTTTGTTATTGCTTTTTATTTTCATGATGAATGCCTTCTGTGAGTATGCATGTAAAAAAAAAAAAAGTGTTACTTTCCAAAGTATCCTGGCATCACTGCTAAGGAGAAATAGAGAAAAATCATCCTAGTGAGGCTCGAGTTTATTTTGTAGCTCAGGAATTCTCTGCATCAGCCTTCTGTAACACAGAGCTGCTCTTATTCTGCCTCTCTTGGAAACAATTTTACCACTTCCTTAATCATATTTCCTTTGTTCTGAATGGAATAAAGACAGGTAGTTCAGGAAAACAGATGGGACATGAAACTCAAGGAAGTGTAAGCAAGTTTGGAGAAAGAAAGTGCTGGTGTTTGGCTGATTTATTTGCTTTAAAATACATTTAAAGCAAAAAGATTAAAAGGCTTGATCACTTTGAACACTAAATATAATTCTAGAATAAGCTCAGAGATCTTAAGTTGAGCAGGTTCTTCTATCTTTTCCTTCTTACAGAATCCTCTTTGTGGGATTTTCATCTATGTGAAATAGAGCTGAGGCCAGAGAAGGAAGGAACCATATGCATGTCTTTGGGATTGACTGTCATTCCTCCAGAGTGAAACAGAAATCTCAATAGATAGCTCCAAATATGTGGGTATGTAATACAGTTTGGCAGAACAAGCTAACAGCAGCAAATTGAATTAAGACCATAGCATTTGCCTTTTCTCTTGAAATGAATAATGAAGTGAAGATAAATATGTGTTCAGAACTGAGGAGCACAGTGAACTTCACAAAGAATATGAAAGCTCAGATTCCAGCTGATTATACCCTGCTTCCTTTCTGGAAGTAAAAATTACAAAAGATGTATCCCAAAGTACCAGCTCCTACAACTGGGATTGGCAGGTCTGAGGCTATTACACAAAATTAGGAATAAGTGGCATAAGACTGTATGTGTGCATTAAAAGAACATAAGATGTGAATTCATTTCAGAATAACATAATCTCTGAGTGACAGTTAATACTGGCTACATAGGGCCTACCATAAAGTAAATAAAACATCTGTTGAAGCAGCTTGGTGGTAAATGCAAGTCTGTTCTTTTCCAAAATAGGTGTGTGGAGGAGCTTTGCATACTTCTGATTGCATATGTGCAAGTAGAATATATATAGCTGAACTCTGTTTCTGTAGGAGGTTGTTGCTGTTTTAAACTGTAGCAAAGGGGATTTATAGAAAGTCTGTGTGTATGTGTGTGTATGCATATACACCAGCCTTTGTATTTTACTATACTGATCTGGCTTGCCAAGGTTTAAACATCACTTGAAAAAATACAGATTTAATTTGTCCAATTTGATGCATTCCTAGGATACTGAACTTATTCCAGTTTATAAACATCAGTGGTTTTTGTGAAGGTGAACATGCTAAGACCCACTTATTAGTTCTAATTTATAAGAACAAAACCACTTTGGATCTATGCTACATGCATTAGTCCAGAAAGAAAAAGCATACATTAACAGAAACATTTTGTACAGTCAGTGAGATCTACTGTTTCTGTGGGATATAACCCCACAGCAAACAGAACAGAGAATTTCTTAGGTCATTTGTTCAGCTTTTTTGCATCTCACACTGCCTTCTCATTGTTGAGATAGTCCTTTCCTATTTCCAGGAGGCAGGATTGGTGGGGCAAGATCTGTGTTAGTACAAGTGTGTTTGATTTTAGGGACTTTTACTAACTTTAAATGATGGTATACCTAAAGGAAGTAAAACATGCAAATATAGAACAGTATAATAGTGGGTCTGTTGGGGAAATACTCTGGAATCAAACTTAATAGGAAAGCAGCAGAATACTAGATGTACCACATATTTAAACCTTAACTCTTCATGCCTGAAATAATTTCCTTGTAAATAAATGAAAGGTAAAAAAGATAACTGCTGACCAATTTTTTTTTTTTTACACCCTCCTTCCCCACACACACCTACCTGCTTTTAACAACCACCTCCTCTTGTTAAAAATGCTGAACATGAGAGAATGCATTAAATAATTTATAACTGAAGTGGAAAGAGAATTATTTCCTTTTTCATGTTACTTGGTTGTGGATGTTAAAAACAGTCTTATCTTCTTATTATAATTTAATTTATAAAATTTATTAAACAGTCTGTATACCAATCAACTAGTACTTCAGTTACAGGGAGTGAAAAACAGTTGAAGAACTATTCTTAAGGTGTGCAGCCTGTGGGTACCAGTATAATTTTAACTATCTCATGGTTTGTATTAGATTAGACTTCCCAGAGGAGCCCTTAGAACTGAGTCACAGGCCAGAGGTCTTGTTCTAAGGCAGGAAATTTTGGCTGTGAGATACTGTTTTTCACAGCATTACCTGTGAGGTATATGGAAATACTGTTAATGATATGAGTACTCAGAATTACTCTGTTGCACACAGAGTAAATCCGAGCTACTAGCAAGCTATAAGAGTTAGCCCCCTCTTCTCAATATGTAGTTTTCCTAACTAGAAAAACTGGGCATGACTTGCTTAAGATTAAATAAGAGAAATTAGTTAGCACTTTGCCAGCACAGGTTCAGTGGGCTAACCTTGTACCAATTGAGGATACTTTTTGGAGAGGTTCACTGGACTGATATGGAAATGGTTCTGTTCCCATATGTGAATCACTTATTTCAGGAACATTCAACATTAGCAATGTTTTGTACTTCTTATCTTACAATGTATTATTATTTTTTTGCAATGGTTAAAATCTTGTTGTCAACTGATTAGTTAATTTTGTGCACTTGCACTTAATCATCCATGTAAGCAAATCAGCATATTATTTGATTTAGAGAAATCCAATTATGACCTGAATTTTAAAATTCCTTCTTCCTGAATGTTGTCTTTACATCACTTGAGTAGAATGACTGTTTTCATTATTCTGTCTGGATGAAGAGAAGCAGCTTTATGTGAGTATTTCTTTCAGGATGTTGGCTTCATTTTGAAATTATTTGACACTAAGTCATAGTATTTACCACTTCTAAAAGAGAGAAAAATATATACATTCTGTCAGACCACACAGGTAGACTTCAAAGAGCAGTAGTGAAGATGCATTTTATGGGTAAAAGTTGAGCCTAAACTTTCCTTTTGAAAAGGGCTGGAAGAATATATTAAGATAAGATCAGTCAGTCATCATCCTTAAAAAACCAATAAAGTCAGTAATGAGGTTATTTTTCCATGATTAAGACTAACTCATCTCTTACATATAGTAAATTGTAAGAAATAAAAAGTTAGCATATGCTGATGCATATAAGTCCTGGGATTGGAATCCTTAGCTGGACTTGCATTTTGAACAGTTTTTTAAGGACAACCTAGTCAGTAGGCTTCCCACATATGTGCTGTTGACAAAGTCCTCCTTAAAACTTTAGTGCAATTTAAAAATTGTTCCAACAGTAATACACCCAAATTAACATCTTCTTGTATCTGCCTCAGTGAATGTTACCTTGGCTTTCTCTTTTAACTGAAATGGAAATCTCTATGGCAGTGGAGAAAACCTGACTTCATGAACATGAGGTAATTTTCTTTGAAATTATTCCTGACACCTGAAAAGCTGATTACTGAACAGGATGGAACATTGTTGAAATACATATGAAGTCTTGCCTATCATGCAGTACCCTTGTTGTCTGAACCTGGTTTTTTTTTCTCACTGTAGGTTGAAACTCCACATAGATAAAGGCTGTGTATTTTAAGAGTGTAGCCCCCAGCACCCTGTTAGTGTTTATCGATAGAGAAATAGCTGTTGATAGGCTGGTGGTGGCTTTTTGTTGAGACCAAGTACCCCGTCTTGCAAAGCCCCCATAAGCAAGACACTTGCTGCTCTGAGGTCTCAGTTCTGGCACCATCACAGTGATCGTTTAAGTGCAATATGCAGATTTCAGTAGTTGCAATTGATGATTTCTGGAGTCAGTTAATCAATCAACTTGTGATAAAATATAATTAGGAGTCCGAAAGTTAACTTGATGAACTGTAATGGCTAGTGCTATGCAGGCTTAACCTAACCTGTTGATCCTTTCTGTCCTTAAGCTCAGTGAGTCTGTGAATTTGCTGAGCTTTCAAGTTTCCACAGCCACTCAGAAAAAGAGGTTCAATAAACAGGATCATATCTGACTTCACCAAATAAATACTGCAGGGTCCCTACTCTAATCTCATTGTGAAATAAGAATGACACAAGTATAAAACTGATATTAAAACTAGTAGAATTAACTATATTTCACCCTTTTCCTGAAAAGTCTTAACAGCTGAGCTTTTCTGAGGAGGAGAAACTGATGCAGTGTGACACAAACTTTACATGAAGTAAAAAAAAGTTCAGGAACCTCCCTTTAGAAATTGCTTACACACAAAAAAGTAATAGGGTAAAATTATTTTAAGAATAATCAGCAGTGCAGATAGAGGGCATCTCTTCCTTCTTGCCAATTTCTCTTTCCAGCAGCTTATGCAACTAAACCAAACACAATTATTTTTATATAACTAAACCATTGTTCATATGTTAATAAAAAGGCAATAGAGGGTCTTGTACAACAGGATCATATGTAACCATAATAGTGCTAGTACTTGATATTTTCTCCTACAACCAGAGCAAACAAAAGTTGATCACTGCTGTACATTATTTCTGGATCAGTGAATAAACCCTTCATTTTATATCTTTTCTATGATACTTCCATAACCTTTGCAAAATGATATGCCATATCTCTTAAACTTTTTTGCACATTTTTTTCCCTTGGTAAATAGTGACTGAAGGAAACTTAGGTATCACTTTTTCTTTTATTAAATCTTCTATTATTTTTTTTTCCCCTGTTTCTCAGGAATTGTTGTGACTATTTATATCCTGATCATTGCATTTCAAATTTTATATGCATTGTGATACATGCAGTCTTTTAATTCAGTTTTTATGTTGCGTTATATAGTTATACGTATTTCTTTTTTAGTGTCATACTTTAAATGGGCTCACACTTTGCCATACTGTGATTAAAGTTCGTGCTTATACACTGTTTCAATGGAAGAAGTACGAACACAAATTCATGTAAAAGGCTATTTGAACAGAGTGAGATCAGCAAGTAACAGCTGTTACCACTTTCAGATATGTCTGCAGAATTAATTCTTTTTCTAATCCAGCTTTAAGTCAATAGATGTAGGTTAGCTGATGGGATAGACCATTTGCAAAGGTATCTTTCATGCTACTGAACACCTTGAAATCAAGCACTTTATGGTGTTTGTATCTTGTTAACCTTCTAAATGTGTTGCAGATAAGGTTTTTGTGACTGATTTAATATGGCATACAAATCAGTAAAATTTTGGTTGTATATATTTACATACAGTATATGTAGTGCATCATATATATGCGAGGTACTAGAAAGGAGCTATCTGCAGATCATCTCTTTTGACCTGCATGATAGAGATCAAAAAATTGATGCAGCCCAAGACCAAAGCTTAGAACACAGATCCTGGGGTTCACAGCTAGTACTCATTTGCAAACATAAGTACTATAAATTTGGATGTGTGGTTTCTCAATCATTCTTTAAAGAAAGGAAATCACAAAACACCAAAATTGCAGTTCTCCCGATAGTAGTTCATCTATTTACATGTATTAGATAACAGATGTTGTTTGCATGCTTGTCAATTTAATAGAAAAATATTTACTTTTGGTCTGACAGCCATTTATACCTGTTATTATCTGCTAATATCTTTCCATATCTGGTAAAATATGAGCAGAAATTGCAGACCGTATCAACTGTCCTATTGACTGTTCTGTCAAGGCAGAAAGAAGAAATAATGTTATTCAGACCTACTTCTGATCTACTAGCTGTTCTCACTGTGCCACCAAATATTGGTCACTATCAAGCATATAGGATAATAAAAACAATATTGGATTTTGAATATTATGTGGTCATTCTTCATTGACATAGGAACATGGTATTCTTGCAGCGGGAAACTAAAGTATTGAGAAGATGAGATGTTTGATTTCAAAACAAGGGCACACTGCCACTGCACTTCTTCCAGAAAAGGTTACTACATGACAGATTCAATGTTTCAAACCTACATACATCAGAAAAACATTTCACTAGTTTTGAATGAATGAAGGTCAGAACAGAGGAAGCTGCAAAATGTGAAGGGCTGCATCTCTGCAGTTATCAGTAAAGGGAAAGACAGCAAATGTTTTTCACTCTAAGAGTGTAGATTCTAATGTTTTAATTAAAAAAAAACAAACAAAAAAACAAAAAAACCCCAAACAACAGTCAATTCTTCATTGACTGGAATTAGTCTTACTCCAAATTTAGAAAGGAAACAAAGAAAAGTAGACATATATTTAGGCATTTTTCTACCTTAGTTAGAGCAACAATGCTTAATGTCTAAATAAAAAATTAGAAGTGAAAAGTAAACATAATGAAATGTAGCATGATCTCCATGATAGCAGGGTTTCTTCATGGTGAAATTAGTATTAGCACTGTCCATAGGAATTCAGGAGCTGAATGAGGATAACTAAGAGTAGCTCTGCGGAGTGACAGGAGATATCTACGGTCCTACAGGTTTGCTTTTCATGGGAACAAAACAAAATCAGTAATCAGTAATACAGATTAGCAGCAAATCTAATTTGTTTTGTGTTAGTCTCCTCAATTCTGATTCAATTACCCATGAGGATAGCATCTTATGCTTTCCACTGTTATTTTAAGACATTCTTACACTTTGAAGTGCTGTGACTCCTCTCTGCCCTTTGATTCCACATTAGCAACCTGTGTTCTACAAATGAAGCTCTACCTCAGTGCGTGGTATGAAAGAGCAAAAGTGAACCTGTGCCATTATATCCAGACTAGCTAAAGTGAGGCTCTGAGCCTATTGGCAGTTCCCTGGTGCAGACTCTTTTGACTTCATGCTTTGTTGCCTTATATGTAGAAAGAGAAGATAACATTGGTGAAGTAAATCTTTTCTTAGGAATTTCATCCCATCTTTTGTGGAACTACTTTGCTTCAGAACCTGACTTTCACTGGAGATCAAGGAGAGATCAAAGTCCTTTATTGTGTACAAATTTTATCTGCAAAGAGCCTCACTTTCATCAGCCATGTCATTTCCTATATGTTTGCATGTCTTCCTAGATTTGCCATTTGTGGTTTTGGAAGAATGCGGAAGATAACAATAAATAATAGTGTCACCCATTGACACTTCCATAACAGTTATGTGTGTGTGGGATGGTTCTGCTTGGCTGGAAGCTAGATTAATACTTTTAATTATTTGCTAATTGTTATTATGGTAATCTGATTTTGAACTCAAAAAGCCAGATCAGTTTCTTCTCCTGGATTGTTAAAAATGTTGTAGGATTAATTGCAAGTCACATAATTCAGTGAATTACCTTCAGTTTAAAGCTGAATCGCATTTGAAAAACCTGACAGTGCTCCACATGTCACAGCTGCTGATTCCCACCTTACTTTCATTGAAAATTCCTACTTTCCCTCTCCTAAATTTCAAGCAAAACTTGGAGCTTAATTTTTTAAGGTACTGCTGTTTCACCAGTAAGACTAGCCCCTTTGGTAGTGAAGGAATGACTGGTTTAAGCACTTTAAGACCTATTATAAGCCTTTGCTATATAATTATTTGTTTGTATGTTCTAGTAATTTCTAAAGGTTTCAAAGATAATTTGTTTCTGTACCTGACTGCATTTAGGAGGATTATTTTTCATCCCCTCAAGAAGAAAACATCCTAATTATTTCTTTCTTGTTGAATATTAAGCTGAAGGTACTTCCAGACTATGCAATACTTAAAGTTTAGCTGCTGCTCAGTTCTCCCTATGCATATAATATACTTGCAGACATTTCGCTATAGAAGAAATTCATTATGATTGGAAATACCTGTTGTGAACTGTGAACTCAGAACAGATTGCATCGCAGCTATGAAAACATGGCCTTTTTTTACTTCACAGTAGGTTTAATTTTTAATTTTGGTAGTTATGCCGTAAGCTTTGCCAACATTTTTCCTTACTAGCAAGTAATGATTTAAATCAGCTTGTTAGATAACTTGCTTAGAGTTCTTCATACCTATTTTTGTCCACTCACATAATTACATTGTTATCTAGAGTTTAATAGAACATTGCAATGTTTAATTAAAACTGTGTAGAATGATTACTATTTTGATTAGGCCTGGGTTTGGAACCAGCCAATTTGTCAACATGAGCTCAGCATGTCTTGCTTTTTACTAAAAACTTTCATTAAGGTCACATCTGCTTCCTTTGACTCCTTCATCTAAAATGACCTTGTGTTTACTCTATTTTTTGACCATAAAATCTCTTAGTGAAAAAGCCCTTTGAATCTGTTTACACTTGCATTCTTTAGCTCCTGAATATTTTCAAATTGTGGGTAAACAGACCACTTTAAGTCAATATACAGCTCATTCTGGAGCCAAAAGTCACTTAGGTACTGAATTTATCTGCCGCTCTTGTTTCTTTTATCTGGCAAAAGGAAGTTTTAGAGGACTAATACTAAACTTTAAACTTTACCCTATTTTTTTGTGAGATCATCAGGACATGAAGAACTATGGACTAAAATACCCTGTTGTTGTATCACATAAATCTCTTCTGTTACCCTTTAAAGGTTAGAAATTTCATAAAATGTAATACAAGCATCACCGGTGTACTAATATATCCTAGAACGTGCATGAAGGGAAAACTTTGCACCCATTCAACTCAGATTTTATACATATATGACTCAAGCTCTTCAGAAAAATAGCTGGGAAAATCACACAAAGCAGCCTTAAAGTGGTTTAAAAAAATCCTGCACAGTTCTGATTCTCATCATATCCTTCAAGTATGGAAAGCAGCAGGAAATTGCCTTTTCTTTTCCCCCCTCTATACTATCCACCCTGCCAGCCCTGTTTTCACTAGTCATTTACCGATTATTTCTTATACATAAGTATTTATAAAAATATATATTACTGGATATTATTATATATAAAAATATATATTACTGGAGAGTATGGATAATCACTGTCCTGCTAGGCTTTTGTACAGGTTCAAACAGAAGTAAAATGATTCCCATTCTAAGAGATCCATGTTTTTATTATTTATGCTAGCAATCTGAAAAGTTAAGGATGAGTGGACTTAGGATAATCCTCTTCCACCCCAGGTTTCAAAATGTAAATGGAAGTTGCATTAATTGGTGATTACTCAGAACGTAATAAGAAGGGAATTTTATATGATATAAGACTTTATCACTGCCATCTTACTCATTACATCATTGTGTAGCTACAGGACTGTATTAAACATCCCAGGATATTAAAATCCTGGTTTGGTTCCCACCACATTATTTTTTTTTAAAAAATGTCCTTAAAACTACACCTGAATCACATGCAAGTATTTATATAGAGATTAGAGTTCAGAAAACTACAAAGAACTGTGTATGAAACTGTAACTGTTGTCAGTTGCTGAAATTCCTGGCCAACACTCTCGAAGAAGAACCAAATCTGGCTGTCCTGTGTGTTCTGTCTCAATATACAAACCATCAACCTCACCTAAAAATGAAAAGTGAAAAAAAAAAGCCAACCAAAAACATTTGACAGGAATGCAGCCATGAAACTTCTCTATTTTCCTTGAACAGGATTGTAGACTTGGCCTGGTGATTCAAAGATAGTGGCTATGTTTCTGCACCGAAAGTGTTGCCATAGACCTAAATTACATCAGATGAAAGATTTACGTTAGTAGGCCCAATGCTGAAAAATTCTGGGTCATAAGCACAATATGTTCTTGCCTTGAGCCCAGCATTAAGTAGTTTATGTATTTATATGGGTTGTGATGAACAGACAGAATTGCAATGTTTGGTCTCACACTCAGACCATTGTTCCTTGACAGTGTGTCTGATCGTATAGGAACTAAATGATGAAATAATACCAGTGAGAGATGAAAAGTCACGTGGGCTCACATATCATACCTGCTGAAATCTGTAAAGTGCCTGTGCTTGCACCAGCTTTTCTGATACTTGAGGTTAAGATTTCTCACGCAGGATTTCAAACATGAAATGATTATCAGGATGTTCAAGGGCAAAACAGTTATATCACCATGGGCATCCCTTCTCTGATTTTGAAAGATGAGATTGTCTGGTGTTGTTCGCAGCTGAACACGTTACATTAGGGATCTATTTATTTATTTATTAATTCATTTATTCATTTATGTATTTATTTATTTTTACATGGACACCCAATTGACTTTCCAAGATTGTTGACGCCTAAGATTATGTATTGGGCCCTCTCAAAACAAGAGACATCTAGTTGTTCAGTAGAGTGATTTTCTAGTTTGCAACCAGCTTTGACTAATAAACAGGGTAGTTATGCACTAGTCCCTAGGGGAGAGTGTATTACCTCTTCCAAATCCAGTCATAAAACTTGAGTTCTATTTATTCATACCCTAATCCACCTTGAAAAAAATTAAATAATTCTAACAGCAAACTTGGTGACATAACTTATTGAAGACTAGAATTCCCCTTGTTTGGTTTATGAAAGAAATATAAAGTCAACATGCTATCAAGCTTTCCATCAAATAGAAAAATTAAAACCTCTTTAGACTTACCATGCCACTGTACAAATGTGAAAACTTTGTCTTGTCTGAAAATTATATTCATCAGGTGGAAATATTCCAATGAAGATCACAATTAAATCTAATCTGAGTCAGATGGGATTCCAAAGTACCAGTAACAAGTGCTGGTACATCTGGAATGCACATCCCTGAAGGCTCAGCCAGAAGAATGGGGGATTTTGCTTGAGCAGTATGCTGATGTCAAACACTTTATACCAAAGGGTACTGGGAAAGAATAAATGCAGTTGTTTACAAAAGTATTTCAAGGACATCTGAAAGGCATGCTTGCTTTGAACACAACTTAACAGCCAGCTTCTGGGGCCTTTTATTGAAAAGCAGCCCTTAGGTAGCAATGAAGCCTAGGATGGCAGAAAGCAGAACTTTTCTTCAAAGGGCATGAAGTTGTACAGGGAAAGTAGGCCAGAAAACCATACTGTGGAAAAAATACCGTGCTCAATACCCTGGGTAGTACTGTGAATTGCACAATAAAAATACACAGTTATTTGTCCACCTCTGAGCAGGTCTCAGTCATCTCTTCCTTATGACACTGACCCTCCTTTCAACAGTAAATTGAGGTATTTTTGCCAAATAATACTCTGCAATCCAGCAGATCAGCACTATATATTCAGCTAGGGCAGTGTAAACATTTCATATATTAAAGTAACTATCATAGTTGCTAAGTTCACGGGGAATCTTACTTCTAAATCACTCTGTAGTAGGTACCAATCATACACAATTTGCTACTGATATCATAGACGAGCCATTTCAATTGCTACAGTAATTTTAAAAATAGACTTTGGAAAAACAGTAATTACAAGGCATTTCTACTATTTCAAGATAACTTCTTTTGGAGTATGACTTTCTTTATCCTTGGGCAGAATATATTTTAAATTAAAATTTGTAAGTAGACATGATTAGGAATTATTTTGGTGATATAATTTCCAGTAAACTCTCGGAAAACAAGGGTTTGTTGAACAGAAATATTTTTATGAAAATGTGAGGTTGTCATTATTATTATTATTAATTACTATTATTGTTATTGTTGTTGTTATTGTTATTATTGTTATTGTTATTATAATAGTAGTAGTAGAAATAATGAAATATTTTTCAGTCCTCTTTGCAAAGTCTGGCAGAAGACAAGACACCTATCCAATCTTTTCTCATTAATTCAACAGGAACATACAGACAATCATTAATCCAGATGAGTATCTTCATTGTCACACTATAAAGAGTATTTATCCATTTTAAAAGATTGGAGGTAAACAGTTTGGATAGTTCATTTTCTCAAAAAATCTCAGTTGAAAGGAAAAAAAAAAACAAAAAACCAAACCAAACAAAAAAACCCCATAGCATCTAAAAAAAAATCTAGTGAGGACCATACTTTTAAGGGAAACATTTAAAATGTGTGTAATTTAATTAACATAGTTGATCATGTTCTTCGGGGTTAGATGCTTTCTGTTAGCTGTCCTCAAAGTCACTCTGTGCATAATATTCTTATCTGATCTCAGGCTAACATCCTTGAACCATGAGTAGTATTTTCTGAGTTGACCATGAAGTTAATTCCCTCGTAACACAGATATAAATAAATTCTCATAATCATACATAATTTGATAGAATCTGTGTTTATCAGTTGTGACTTTTCGGTTTATCTGCTTTTTCAGGAGGTAGTAGTGTCTTGTCAACCTATCTCACAA
Organism: Falco biarmicus; assembly: GCF_023638135.1. NCBI lineage: Eukaryota > Metazoa > Chordata > Aves > Falconiformes > Falconidae > Falco > Falco biarmicus. Next base: position 49,650,368 of record NC_079290.1, read on the forward strand.
CAGTTCACATAAAATACCTTCAAAATCTATGTTTGATTGCATGAATGAGGTATTTATTTAATTTGAGATTTTTTTAATACTTACCTTGTAGAAAATTGCGAATGTTAGGTCTGGAACCAAGGCTTACAGAATCATATAAGAACAGGTAATACACTCTTTAATGATGGGTGTATTACTTGGGCTACCCTGAACGGAGCGTTTTCAAAATCTCCAACTGATCTTTGAACAAAATTCAGTAGGAAAAAACATCTAAAAATTATATTTTAAATGACAAAATGAGATAACAATAAACTCTTAAGCTGCCAGATTAACGTCTTCAGACTTCAGATCTGGATATAGTCATAACATACTATGCTTTGATTAGGGTCTTACTAGGGCTGGCAAACAACTTACATTACAAAGACTAATTGAGAAGAAATAAGTATTTTCAGGAGTTCATGGCAGAAAAAGTAATGAAAGTCCTCTTTTTAAGCTCCTATTTCTATTGAATAGAAATCTCTTAACTGAAAATCCAATTTATTAAGTGCGCTAATAACTATGTCTTACTTAATGACCCAAATCTCATCACTGTTGCTACATCTTTTCTTAGGTAGAATCCAACAGAGTGAGAAAGAAAGGAAGTAACAATGGCTTTAGCAAGGGCAGAGTAGAGGAAATGTTGCGAGGGAGACAGGGTAGGAAGTGTTGTGGATGTTTGCTTGGGCATATTGGAGATTGCTGTATACATGTGGACTGGATAACATAAGCACTGTATCTGAAACTATTCCGTGAAAGTGAACCTGCAGGTTTGTATTTTTTGATAATTGCATAATTCTGTTAAACTCACATGAAGACCAATGTGAGCAGGGCTGAAAAGTGATATGGAAACCTGCTTTTTCATCAAACAGAATTCAGTAGGACAGAAAATTTTGCGTGTTATTAATCATTATTCATGTTGCCACACACTCTCAGTAACTCAATTCCTGTGACATATAAAAGGGTTATTCAGTTATAAAATAGAAAAGGATGGGAAATATAGAAATATTAATTATTGTAAAGCAATATTTTTTTACTGTACAATATGGAAATTTAAATTACTCTGAAGGGTTTACCAAGTTTTTATTTATTTTCTTCATGAAGCAAACTTTGGAGATAAATAATATAAGATAGCTGTCATGTGATGAAACTTGCTCCTGACCTTCAACCAAAAAGATCTTTACAAGCTTATAACTAGACATAAATTAAAGGAACACACCCCTCAATCTTATGAAGTGTCACAAGGGAAAGAATGATGAAATGTTTCTATTGCTGTGTGACTTGAAAATCCAATTTCATTCATGAAACCTGGTTAGCTGTACCATTGTATCATTGTAATGATTTTCAACTGGATAATAAAGTTTGAGAAAACAGGTTTATTTCTTATTACATGGAAATAATTTTTGTAAGCTACATTTCAACTGAACAGATGGTGCACACTGAAAAATAATGTTGTACAAAATGGCAGGGTTGTTTAGCCTTGACAATTTAAAGTGACTATGCATGTGTGTTTTAATTTTGATATGCTGACCAAGATCATCCATTTGAAAACTGGCAACACAGAAGACATGCGTAGGAAACTGTAGGTCTGATCCTGTTCTCAGTTGTGCTGCACTTCAAATATGAATAACAACTTTTTCATTTAATCTGTATTTAACTTTAGTTGCTTTGGCACTTACAGTTTTGGAGGCAGCTCAGTTTGCTTCTATCAGATTAGATGCAAATCTCATAGCTGTTTCTCCTACCAGCTGTAACAAATCTCCTGCACACCTTATTGTCTGTGGTTGCATCTCTTCTCTTGGAGAACTGCTCTGCTGGATCCTTCGTTGGACAGGATCACCCATTTTGGCACATACCCCAGTTCCACCTTTTGCATTACATCCTAAAACTAAACTGAAATATAAAGATACCTTCTGAGCTCAGGGAAAAAAAAAAAAAAGTTTCAAATGGGTATCTCAGCATTTCACAGAATCACAGATTAATTGAGGTTGAATGGGACATCAGGAGGTTTCTAGTCCACCCCCCTTGCTCCAGGTAGAGTCTATACTGAATTGACACTGTGCTATTTACAGCAATGTCCCTCTGATTCTTGAAAATCCTTAAGGATGGAGATTTTCCAGCCTCTCTGGGCATCCTGCTCCAGAACTTACTTATCCTTTTGGTGACATTTTTTTTTCATTATATCCAGTCAGAACTTTCCCCTGTATTAATGCATGGCAACTATTTCTCATTCTTCTGCTCTGCATGTCAATGAAGAGCCTGGTACTATCAACTCATAATGCATTGATTTCAATGGAACATAAAAGCAATGTCTGGGGATGAGAATAAAGATACATTTATCACCTTGTATCTTTTCTGGGAATTTACCTTAATCATATGCTTAGGCAAGAACTCAGGGGCAGGCTACAGTGATATTTGTTTTCAGAATATTCCCCACTCTTCAACAACTTATGGCCCAGCAAATTCCTAAACCACCAGTGATATTTTTATATCATATAACCTGCTTTAATTTGGTTGATTCACACTCTCTTACTGCAAGGATCTCTACAGCCCAGCTCTAGTGTCTGTAAGGAATCGACTTAATTTGTTTTCAACCTATCATCTAATATTTCCATTTGATAACCTGTTAAGAACTAGGAACTGAGAGTCACAGAAGAATTTTTTCCCATTTCCACCTTTAAAATTTAATTGGACTGTATTGTATACACCCTCAGTTGTCTCTCTTCCAGCCTGGGCTTCTCAGTCATTTCCCATTCAGGTCTAGAAATCCAAAAAGTTTTTTGAGATAAGAGAATCAAAACTGCACAAACTAGTCGCATATTTATACAGCAGCATAACACTGTCTCTTCTGTTCTCCATTCCTCTATAAGCTCTTTTGGGACTGCTACTGGTCTGATGTCTCCACCAAAATCTGTGGGATAATCCAAGATATCAGTCTGTATTGCGATGGTCTGATCAGAACCCAGCATTCTGTACATAAAGTCAGGACTCTGTTTTCCCTATGAGTATCATTTCACACTTATCAACTTTGAAATTCATGAGCCATTGTGTTGTTCAGGAAATCTCATGGATTCCTCTCAAATACTGTATGGTTGGTCTCTACTTATTGCCTGATGGGTTTTAATCTGGGTCTTGAGAATGTCTGGATGAAAAACATTCAGGTTTTGGGTGTGTGCATAAAAATGTGTAGTTGGAGTTTGGATGAGAAGGGAGTAATTCCCTCTGCAGCTTTCCAAAATAAAGAGTTGGTAGTAATCTTAGATGCAAACCCCCTTGAATTGCCTGGGTTTCCCTTCTTTTAAGATTTCAAAAGAATTGACTTTACAATTTTAATCAGAAGGACCCCTTTCTTTACTAATAAAAGTGTAAGACTATGAGCATGTTTGCCATCCTAAAAGAATGAATGTCCCCATATTTGCAATTAGAATTCAGCCACTTTTCTAATAGGTTAGGATTTATTCAGATTAAATGAGATTAACTGAGATCACCAAATAAACAAAGATGAAAGAATAATATATTAAACATAACTTTTTTTGTTCTTGTTTAACAAGTCTAGTTTTAATCATTAATGTTAACACTATAGTAGGTCATTGTTTTGATAAAAAACTGAAAAAAATACCGTTAATTTGTAAAAGTAAGAGGTTTGAGTAATCCAGTGTGTCTCTTCAGTTCTCTATATTAAATATTTGAGCAATAGAAAAGGGTTTTTTAAATTTAGTTACTATATTAAACAATAAGATTGCAATGTATATTCACATTCGTATTTCCAAGTTATTAGTTAAGTGACCTAAATTAGAAGTCTGAGAAGCAGTCAATATTTAGTGGAGAGTATGAGTGAAATTATTGGGATAACTGCGCCGAGAGGATTTACACCATTTCCCAAACTAGTCACTGCATTTCCCTCTAGACTGAATTCTTGGATTAAGACTTTTGTTCACAATTGCCAGGGGTCTTTCCTCTGCTGCAGATCCATGCAAGGGACATGTCCAGGCAGGTGCATGATTTGAGAGGTAAGGTTGTTGAGCGTCTCCTTTGGAGTCAATGTTTAACAGGGCTGTATAGTACCATGTCACTATTTGTGGATCCAATAAGAATACTAGAATACTACCAATACAGAATTTAATGTGATGTGGTTACAGACAGAAATAGTATTAAACTACTTGTCAGAGTGATCTTTTTTCATTATTTTGATGTCATAAAACTCATCCTTTCATCCATCAGAGATTCCCAGTAGATGTGGATGAAGAAAAAGAGTAATATTTCAGGTCTGTCATCATCCTAGTTGCTAAGAGCAGATTACGGTATATTGGACTCTGAACACCTTAAATATTGCTAGAGTTCTTTGACAATGTGGTATAGTTTCTTACTTTGGGATATCTGGATGGTACAATACAATTGTATTGAGTGAAAGCAAAAACGAAATCTTTCTTCACTGAAACTAGCATGGAAAGTTTTATTTTAAGAAATCCTCATGAGGAAGATTTTGATTATTGAGTTAGAACAGAGTTTTCAACTGTTACGATTTTATTGAGTATATGATTTTGCTGAGATTTATCCTTCTTTATCTGCCCCAGCTGCTGAAATTGCATTGTTATCTGAGAAGGTACACTTTCTTTTTTGGAATGTAACCGCTTGATGACTGATTCGGAAAACAGCTTGAGTAAAGCTAAATACTCAGTACCTATGGGAAAACAAAGAGAATCCAGACTACCTATTTCTTATATCTCAAAACCATAAATAAATACATGCTTTGTGAGAAATAATTTATACATATTTTATAAATGTTTATCAGAAGGAGAACAAGAAAGAAGCAATGCTCCAAATTTAAAGCTAACAAGTGAATAGTTTTGTAGGTTTTTGTTTGGTTTTTTTTTTTTCCTAAAACAGCTTTAACTTAACTTGACTAACATGGAAGAGAAGGCACAATAAATTAAAGAGATATATTGTTCCTGTATGCTGGTATAAGAGAGCCATGGACATGGATTGCTAACGTGGAGACACACTTTTTTGTATCTTGTGCTAGACTACATAGTTAGAAAATGCAAGCAATTCTATTAAGTGTACTTAAACTTCTGAAATCTTGGTAAATTTTAGGCCATTACTTAAAACATTGTGAGATTATATTCTGCCTTGATAGGAGCATTAAGCCTTAGAAAGAAAGCTGGGGTGTGAGAAGGTGGGGGAACCCACCTAAATACTCCGGGCCAGCTGCTCCCAGGGCTATCCCAAGAGAACCATCAGCTCTCCCCACATCCCTACCACCACAGGGCCTCTCCAGGGAACTTTTCAGATTGACAAGTGTGGCTGCTTATAGGGGTACCAGATTTATCATGGGGTGCAGGGGAAAGGCGTAAGTCCTGTTATGGGATGTTTAAGGGAGGACCCAAAAGTGGGTAAAGTGAGGGATCAAATTGGCTTGGGGAGGAAGAAGTGTGGGAAAACAAACGGCTATGGTGACAAGAGTGACAGGTCACCTGTGAACAGGTCAGTATGCATGCCTACCCATGCTCTGCCCTGAATCAGCTGTCTCTTGTGTCTGCTCATTAATCTCCTTTTCTAACTCTTTTCCTGGGGCTCTGTTCAGTGTGTGTGTGTGTCTATGTGACAAATGTCAGACCACAGACAGCAGGGACCCATGGCTTTTGTGGTGCCAGTAAATGAGGGCGGCAAATGTTTGCATGTCAGGGTGTGATCACAGGGAGTACTAAACTGGACTAGCCAGCAAATAGGTGAAGTGGTCTGGGAGCTATGGGTATTTATGGATGGGTCTCTGGGAATGAGGCAGCTTAAGGACCTGGCTGCTGGAGAGACCCGGTCATCCAGGCCATCTGCCAGTAAGACTGTGGTGTCCAGTTCTCAACTGAGAGACCCATGTGCGTATTTGAGAGATGGTCTGTACCAGAAGCTGGAGCAGGCTGTGGCCTCAGGGACTCATATGCCCAGGTGCCAACAACCAGGGAGACTGGGATCTAGGGGCAGCTTCTGGGCAGCCTGGAGCAGTGTCTGTGCCCAACAGCTGGAGGCATCCACACTGAACATGTGTGTATATATATTTCCCAGCAGTGGACCTTCAGTCTGATCAGTCAGACAAGGAAGCAGGATGAGGCCTTTAGTGCTGTGTTTGCATGAATGCTGTGCTTTCTGCCTGTCTTGATCTATGCAGCTGCCATAGACATATGCCTGTTGTCTGTATTGGGTATACATGCTCAGCCTTGCTGCTGGTTGGACCTGGGGATATGAAGCTGTGGCCTCACCACCTCCATTAGACAGCCAGACTGGCAACCCCTAACAGTATCCTGCTCACTTTCTTCCCTTCAAAGATCACCCCATTGCATTGCTTGATTTGATCAGATGTTAGTCCTAGAAATAAACCAAACTGAAAAGGCAGGAACAATTCCAACTTAGAAAAAATTCTGACAACTGATAGCATCTGTATTTTACTAAGACTCCTGAAATTCTCAAGCTAGTTACCTCTGATGTGCACATTTGTAACAGGCTTCAGACAAACTGCCACTGTTTAGTGAGATTTTTTTTTCTATATGAAAGCAATAGTTGATATTTTTTCTGGCTTTAGGAAAGCTGAAATGGAGAAGAGAGAATGGTAGTAGGAGGTAGTTGATATTTCATTCACTTTGCAAGCTGAGTTATATAATCATCTAATCAAATGCGCAGTTGATCATCATATCTTTTTCATATTTTTGATCTGTGTTACTACCCTGAAATTAATTCAAAATATTCTAATAAAGAGACTCAAATGAGGCACCTTATGTTAAAATAATTTTCATAATAGACTCAAAATCTTTCTCAGTCATAGAACGAGACATCCATTAAGCTGATCAACATGCACTGATCTGCCCTGATGCAGCACTGAAGTGTTCCTGAGGCTACCTGTGCTTCTGGAAGTGTTGGATCATTCAGTATCAGTAAATGCAGGTAATACACATCTGACAAAGTAATTTTGCCCATAGAAACCATCTTTTAAAGTATACTTTAGCTACCAGTAAGACAAGTGGATGAAAGAATGATACCAGGTGGGTAACTGAGGACAGAAGCAGCTTATACTTCATAGAAACTTGGAACTGGAACAAATTCTGGGTTATCAAAATAATACAAATGCTGAAAAGCAATATAATCCTCACTTGCATTCTTGGGTACAATTTGGTTTGAATTTGTGTACAGTAAAATGGTCTGAAGTTCATGACAAATTCCATGAGTGCCTAGAATATAATTAAGTCATGCAAATGGTGTCACACAATGCTTGGGAAAGATGTTGTTGCTTAGAAATAGACCCCTTTTATGATGCTGCTATTCATAAGTGGAATTCATAACTAATACCAGTATTCAACACCAAGAGGAAGTATGGGGGTAAAAACTCGTATTATTAAATATAAACTAGCAATCTAGGAAGCTGTTATTATAAACAATTATCTCAGTTTAAGTAAATCCCTTTTTACATTATAGTAGAATTCTTAGTTGCATTAATTTAGAAGTATACACCATTTTTATCTCTTTTTATCTAAATTAATTTAGAAGTATACGCCTATTTATCTCCCTGATTTCCCCATTCAACCAGAGTGTTGACTTAGTATTGAAATAACAACAGTGTTTTGCTCCTCTATTTGCTTTCAGCAGCCCAAACACAGATACTGTTAACAGATTACACAGTCCTTTCACTTCCTCCTCCTTAGGCTAGCGATTCTATATTACTCAAAACTCAGAAAAGAATCCTTGCATTGAACTGCACAGTTAAGTCATATATCAAGGTAGCAAAAATTATGGTACTGTCTCTCAGCTCATTACATGTTAAATTACAGATGTTCATGGTTGTGGACTTCACGCTGGCATTTGATAACAAAAGAGACTCTGGTTCCAGTCCAGGTTAGATAAGAGCTAGACTGTTGGTCCATTAATCAAGTGAACAATTTCAGCTTCACAGAACGCTAGCCTCAGATGGTCTAAATTGGCTTAGTCAGTGGAGCTCTGCTGCCTTACTCTGAGGCCATGGCCCCCATTTTTTATCTGATTTGTTAGCCGAGACAGCCAGTGGGTTAAGTTACACGGGTAGAATATTTTATTTTAGTGCCAGATAGCTGCAGTTGGCTTCAACTGATGACACAATTTTTGCTTTGCTCTCAAATGCCAGTATTCTTGTGCTGGGAAAGTCTAATTTCTCTTGGAATATTACATTATCATGTGTTTCTGGGATGGACATAAAATGCTTTTGGCTAACGAGTGTCCTGATGATAGACACCTGAAGGAACAGTGGTGTGACCTCATTCCTTTCTGCCTATATTGATATTTTCATTCAGTTATTTATAATGGTTTGCAAAAACCTATGCTCTCTGTAGTCCAAGCTTCTACATTTATAAAACAGCAGATGCTCACCCCATTTCCTAGTAATAATTCCATCTGAAGCCAGTACCTTCAAATTTCAAGAGACATCTACAGGGAACATAGAGATCTGTGAGAATGCAGAGACAAGCAGACCTGTTCTGCACGAGCCACTTTATGTCCACATGCAGGTGCACCTACCCCTGCACACGTTGCTGTGCTTCTTCCTGGGCAAAGCTGCCATGCAGGGAAGTGTTCAGGCCACAGGATGAGGTGGTAGCACAGACAGAAAAGGATTTGGAAGGTTTCGGATCTCCTACAAAGGAGGCAAAATGGCAAGCGCTAAGCAGCTGCAAGGTTTGTACATTTGTTTCCTGCTAAACATGGAGAAGGTCAGCTGCCAAACCAGCTTCTGGCACTTGAATTTGCTGTGCGAGAACTGAGCTCTCCCTGAGCCGCTCTCCAAAAGTTTAGAAACAGCATTAAAGCTTTTTTGCTATTTTGCATTCTGTAAAGAAATACTAACATTAATTTCTTCTTTATTAAATAAAACAAATCCATAATCCTGAATACTACTTTTCCCATTTTCTAACACAGGGTGTGGTGAAGATTGATATAATTCTCCCAGTGATAGGTATGTCCAATAGTCATGTTAGACTGAGCATTTACATTAAGTATGAAGCCTGATTTTTACTTTTAAAATGAAAGGGTATTGTGCCAGATATCACTTTGGGAAAGCAGCCCGTGGTTTTTCCTCTTACAGTCACAACATGACATGGTAAAAAGGCATGTGACAAAGTAAAGCAACCTTCTCCATCAGTTTATTTTGTAAACTTTATTAACTGATATTTCATTTCACATGGATAAATCATTGGCTTTAATGGAAATTAGAAAGGCTAAAGTAAGTTTTATTACTATGATTGAGATCCAAAGATATTAATGTCAGCAAATGCTATTACCCTGGGGTTTTCCAGCTAAAAATGTTTCTTATGATCACTATGATTGAAGATGTGAAGATCAAAAACTAGGGAAGACCTGTGGCATAACTGGAAACAAACCAGTTATAATGTCATGGAGCAATAAATTATGCCTAGTAATTGACAAAAACTTCAGTTATATATTTTATACATACCTTATATATATACAACATGTTTATCATATATTGTATATATATCTTGTGTATATATATATGTATATATAAAAAAACATATATATATCTTTGCCTAAAGGAAAGTATATCACTGATAATTTTTGACATAGGCTGATAGATTTTTTAGTTAGGCTTTTTTTCAGTGTTCTTTTTTTTCCCAAGCATGACATACAGAATGTACAGGTTATAAGAAACCTTTTAAGAAGTATATATTTACAATTCTTCTATGTCCTAGATGTCATCAAAATACAGGTTTTTTATATTGATAGGTTGTGTTAATGGTCAACTGTGAGAAATTTATAATGTAGAAAACTGAAATATGGAGAAAACCAACCTCGCATTATTAACATCATAAGGATAATGAAATGAACTTGCCTCCTGGATTTTCTACTTTGGTTTACAACCCAAAACACATTTGTTATCCCAATGGACTGCTACAATTGTGATATGCACCAGGTCAGTAAAATATCTTAGAGAAACCTCTCTTAAATCTGAACAAGTCACATACTACTGCTAAGTTACTAGAGATCAGGATTATCTGTTGCTTTTACACCTGTCATGGTAGCAGAAGTAATTGGACTATTATCTGCACAAATGACAAGGTTTTAAATGTAGTTTTCAGTATGACAATTCTGAAACCTGAGTACACTGGTAAACAATTTATTGCTTTTATCAAATTCACCCATGTCCAAATTTTCAAAAAAATGCCACCACCACATTTTAGCTATGGATGAATTCTCTTAACAAAAAAAAAATTCCTTTTATGCACCTAATTTTTTAAGCACTGAAATGGAGACATAGTATTCTTACTTCTGCAGTGCCAAGTCCCTACAATCCTTTACATTCCAAGCTAAGGAGACATATTTTTGCTTGTATGATATGAATAGGAAAATAATAAGCAAACCGATGTAATTATATTTTTTCATATAGTATTCAATCATATAAATGATAGAATGGAAAATAAGTTTTACCCATTAAACAGTCATAAGCAGATCTTGATAAGGATTAAATATGTGATGTGGGCTGTATAATCAGAGCATACAGCAGTTAGGTTACAACAAATAATTGTAAATATTTTCAGAGATCTGAAAAGCTTTTTGATTTCAGAAGAACTGCATCTTTTACTCGTTATCTAAATCTAGTTAGGAGGTTTTGGTTAATCCAGTAGTGATGATCTGATCGTAAAACAGCAGGGTCAGCTGTACTTACGTGATCTGTCTTTGTTGAGGTATCATTACGTGCCAAATTCTGAAGTTTCCTTGATTCATGTACAAATTGATTAAACTTCCATGTTTTCCTATAAAATGAGGTGATTCTGAGATGTGAAAAATAACTGAAGCCTAAAGTGCACTGGAAGAGTTAGCAGAAGGCATATGCACATTCATCTCCTATTGCAGTTTGATTTGTCTGTGTATTCATTAGCAAAAAATGTTGGACCAATCAGAAAAATTACCTAAACATGAAGGTGTCTCACATATATCAGTGATTTGACATATTGCTGCTGACAACTGAATTAAATTAAATGTCATAAATGGGTATTTTTACTGACAAGTGCACTGAATTAGGAAGATACCCACTTAATGTTCTTCAGTAATTACTTCATATTGAAGTATTAGGTGCCTGTCCACCTGCATTACTGGTCCTATTCATAATATACTCAGAAAGAAAATTAATAATTAGCATTGATTTTTTAAATATGAACCTGTCTAATTTTAACTAACATTGTATATTATTGATTATTTATGTGACAGAGTATACATTTGGTGATGTATAATTTTGATCAGACACTGTCTAAAGCATATTAAGGAAAGAATTAAAAGTTAACTTGCATTTGTTCATTTGGTTGCACAGTCTTAAATAATAATAATTTTAACTAGCCTTTTCTGATTGGAATCTAACATCTTGCCTCATAAAAAGAGCATGCCCAAAGCTGCAGTCACCGTTCAAGAGCAAGACTCCAAAAAAAAGCCTTGACTTTGATTACAATCAGTAGGAGTTTCAGACAGAAGGTTTTGGTCTGCCGGTTTTAAAGATATGGGGAAGGTTAATATCTATTTGCAGTGGTTATTATACAGCAGTGTCACAGAGAGCCTTGAGAGGAAGTAACAGAAATACCAGCATAGCCAGAGGCAGTTTATCACAGGGACCAAGTCATAAGCCAGTTGCTTGGTTTGCGATTGAGAGGGAAAAAATCTTCACTATCTCAGTTTTTATGTCCTTGCTGTGTCAAGTTCCTTGATAATTGAATAATTTTCTGTGCCTTCAGGTAAGCCCTTGATTCTTTTTAGAATAACAGAGAGCAGAAGTTACTTCTGTGAATACACCTGTAAATACTGGTTGCCAAATGCCATATTCTGACAGACTGATGGGCTGCATCAGCTCCCAGTGTTGCACAGCTGCCACTTTAAGTGCATGGATAAGTCTTCTTGGCACTCAGACAGGTATGGAGAGAGTGTTAATAGAAGTACTCTCAATAAGTATCCTAAAGCCAGAGTGAAAAGAAGCCATTTTTTTACAGATAAAGGGAACAGAAATGCTAGAAATAAATTTGTAGTAATTGTTTTTGCATGATTTTTATTGCAAAATAGACAATCTCCTATTCATAAATAAAAAAATATACAAAGAAAAGATGACATAGAAAGCAAAAAAACTGGGGCAACATGACATAAAGGTTATAGTGACCTTTGTTTTTATAAACACATTCCCCCAAAATATATCCTGTTGCTTCAGCCTCTTCAAACACTTGCTGGTAATACATACTCCTTTGTCTCTTTCAAGACCATTTCAAAGCTGAGATCTTATTTTGCAGCCATTTTATAGCAAATATCTGAAAACACAATCCTTCTTAGAGTTTGTCTTAATTTCACCAAGAACGCAATGGTATATGAAGCATAACGATCTGAGGTGACCTGTTAAGATGGGGGAAGACGAAACTTCATAAGGTCTTATTTCAGCCAGGCTCCCCACATCTGAGATCCAAAATTACTTTATTTACAGAAAACTTCATAGAATGGAAAACTGTGATGAAGTATATGTTGTTGTCTTTCTTGGAAACTTTTCCTTTCTACAGAATTTGAGTTTGTGCTTAGTTTCAGTTAATATAAAGGCATAACAGGCATATTCCTTAGGTCATGTGGAGACTTTGTAGTCTCTCTTTGTCTGAAAATATATGCATATGTGTGCATATACATGTGTACTGATCTTTAGCATCTTGAAAATATACCCTGTGCATAGTTCATGTAGTGATAGTTGTTCAAGTGCTTAGACAGCCTTTGACAATGAGAACAATAACAGATTATAGCCAGGCAAGAAATTACTTTTTCCCATGTCTGCTACAAGGGCAGTCTTGAACCTGCCACCGAGGGAAGCACAAAAGACTAGCTAAGGGCTGGCATGCCAATCCTGGGGAAAATAACACACAAACCATCATAATTTGTGCATGGTCCCAAGAAACCCTACTTCAGTTATCGTTTCAGGCTTTCTAAGGATTCAAGTAAGCATCAATGTATGAGATTACTCTGTCACAAAAATATGAGATTTTTTTTCTACCTGATTCTAACCCGAAGAAAATTTCATGCATCAAGTTTTCACTTAATGAGATGAAGTTTTTCATCCTGAAATTTTCCCAGAAGATCAGCATCACATGATCTGCTTCCAAAGAGAAAGTTTTCCATCTGGTAGAGATATGTTCTCCCATCAGAAACAGTGTTTTCTTCTTTGAAAACTAAACTAAAAACGTTCTGGTTTTGAAATTCATGTCTATTTATTCAACAGCAGTTATTTCACCACAAAAATCTGTTGGAAAAGTAACTAGGTTCCTTGCAAACGGGACAAATATAGGGTATTTGAACTACATATGTACATATACATAACTCCATTTTGTATCCATAAGCTCTTCCTCTGTACTATTAAATACCATAATATAGTGTCTTTATGGTGCCTATGTGTGTTGGGCATATTATGAAAGTGAAAGCATGAGAGAGCCAGTGCTAATATTCTTCTCAAACTTAGTGCAAGTTCCACTCTTTTATAAACTGCACAAAGAAAATAAAGGCGAACATCCCTTAATGTAGCAGTCTTTAGATAAATGTTTGATCTCCATCCTCATTCTTTGCCTTCAAAATAAAATACAAGGATGGAAAATCTGGTCTTCATATTTTCACCAATAGCTGCTAATGCTACCTAAGTAAAACATGCATAAATCCCTACAAAAATGTTATATATTATAAATTATATTATAGATATGTTATATATAATACATACTATAAGATGTAGGAAAGCCTTCTTATCACACAAGTTCTTATTCAACCTGCTAAGCAACTTTCTGAATAAATCTTCAGGATATAAGTGTTGATGAAAATAAGAGCAACCAGTAGGAAAACTGTAACTTTGGGTATCCTGTTCTGGCAATTTTTAGATAAAGAATGCCAATTGAATAAAGGAAGAATTAATTTTATTTTTGTATGCATGTGAGAGGACTAAAGTAACAGTACTATTGGGCTCAGAATATTAACCACTTACCTGTGTACAGAAAAAGGTATTGTCCAACAGTTTATACTGCTAATTTCATTCTGTTCTTGGATAATAAACTGTTCATAATCATTCAAGTTCATTATATTCACTTAAATGTTATATTCCCTGCATAGTTCAGAAAAACATTGTTCAAAATACACAGAGAGGAAAATAGGAAGTGGCTGAGGGTTTGGCCCAAATAGAGTTATATCAATGCCTCTGGGAATGAAATCTTGCCCAAGTCAAATTCTTCGGATGACAAAACCCACGAAGATTACAGAGGATGCTAACATCAGTGAGTAGAACAAAAAATCAAGTAGTTAGGAAAGGTTCATGAATAGATATCTATTGTATAAGATGGGACACTTAATTTCTCCACTGCTCCATTATTATACTGTTCCTGCAGAAGTTTTATATTTTCAAAATAAGATGAAATGTTCAGATTTATACCTTTGGCTGAAGGCAGGCTATATAGCCAGTGGCTTTTATGAAGCAGATGAACAATCTGTTGGCAGTTTTAGTCATTAGACTTCTTTTCAGTTCCATTGTAAGAGAGTAGCCATTTATAAGGCATAATTTAAATTTCAGAAATTAAATGTTCTTAATATTTTGAACACATTTAGTCAACCTTTGTAGTTCAAAACCAACTAATTAAAGTTGCCAGCTGACAATATAAAATAAGTGCTGACGATGTGCTTATGATAATGCTGTCATGATAACCACTGTACATAGCTTAAACACCTCACAGAGAGGTCACATATAGACTTACGCTGTATGACAATAGCAAGACTATACTGTTGCTGAGGAAATGTGCATGTAAAGTTTATTGATTGTTACAGTTTCATTAGACTTCATCTACTCGGAGAGCAAAGCTAACATTTTCAACTTCATGCCATAGTTTTTCTTAAATCCTGTATCACATTAATCTCTTAAAAGGTCACTAAAAGTAGAATTAGATAGAAATCTTTATACTGGCACCAAAATGCTTTCTAATAGTTCTGCTGACAGGATTAAATCCTTTAGGTAAAAGAAAGCTCACTGAATACTCTAGTAAAGTTATTCTAAAGAAAGATTTCAAGTTTGCTCAAGGACATTTGCATTATCACAAGACAGATAAGGAGTTTGTTTGGCCTTGTCTCTTCTCCTTTTTGAGTCATAGTCTTTTATGTTACAGTTAAAATGATGTCAGCATCACTACTATAGGTAAAGTAAAATCAAACAATGAAGAGCTTTTCAGAACTGCTACGAAAAGAATACTAAAAAAACCCACCACTTAACAGTATAGCTAATCATGTTGACTTTTCCTGGTATTGTGTGTGAGAGCTTTGAGACTTTAAATACTTGTTCCAGTACACAGATTTTTAAACATGGAGAACAGTCTTGCAAATCGATGATCAAGACTCTACCTATGGTTTAATTTATATTTATGTGTGGTTTTGATACTTACCCTGGGTGGCATTTATTTCCATTGTAATAGCTTCCTTTTAAGAGACTGATAACTTTAAAATTTTAAGCTAATACATGCCAGAGAAAGCAAGAAAATCTTCCAGTTTGATCGAGCTGAACCAGTCAAGTGGAGCTGAATTCAAAAAGGGGAGATGACTGGTTTGTAAATTATTTTTGTTGCATATTAAATTTCTTCTTATTTGTCTAAAAGCACAGAATTAAACACTTTTGTAGGTAGTGATTGTTTGAAAGATGAAACTTGAAAAAAGCAGTTTGTCATGGTTTACTCCTAGCTGACAACTAAGTACCACAGAGCTGCTTACTCTTTCCCTGTCCCATCCCCACAGAGGGATGGGGAGGAGAGTCAGGAAAAATTGTGGGTTAAGAACAATTTATAATTGAAATGAAACAAAATACAATAATAATAAGAACATCAACAATTGTAATGAAAAAGAGAGAGGATAGAGGAATAAAACCCAAAGGGAAAAAAAAAAAAAGAAACCAAAAAACAAAACCAAAAAAAGAAGTAATGCACAATGCAACTGCTCACCACCCGCTGACTGATGCCCAGCCAGTCCCTGAGCAATGATCAGCAGGCCACAGACAACTCCCCCCGATTTATATGCTGAACATGGCTTTCTATGGCATGGTATTGCTTTGGCTACACTGGGTCAGCTGTCCTGGCTCTTCTCCCTCCCATCTTCTTGTGCACCTGCTCACCAGCAGAGCATGGGAAACTGAAAAGTCCTAGATTTCAAGTACACATTACTTAGCAGCCACCAAAACATCAGTGTGTTGTCAACGTTATTCTCATACTAAATTCAAAACACAGCACTGTACTGGCTACTAAGAAAAATATTAACTCTAGCCCAGCTGAAAGCAGGATACAATGAATAAGAGAACCTGTTGAAATTTTTCTGACATAACAACTGTTTGAATTTTTTTAGTCTATAATGAAGGTAAAAATGGGGTTTGTTTCATTTTTTTCTTTTCCCAATGGCATTTATAATGCCTTGATTTAAAAACTGGTGCAAATCTTGCTGAAACAAATTGGAAAATCTCCTTTCAATGGATTTTGAATGAGGGGGAAAAATTCTGTTCTAACAGATAAGTACCCTAAAAAATTGATTGTGTCCTCTCAGGGTCAAAGTTTTGGCTGGACAGAGAAGTTCTCTGTCCCTTTGGTGTCTAGTTAAAACTGTGATGGCAAAACCTAGAAGAGAAAATGTTGAGCCCATTGTGTGTGCAGCAGCAAGCAGTGAAGTAGCCATAATCAGAGTGTAAGGAAGGCTATCAAACAGCTTTTTAAAAGGAAGGTCTATAGAACCAAGAAATCATAATGTTATAACTTTATTATTTTAGGCATACTATGGCTAAATGCATCTATTTATCTGAAGACCTTATTCTGGAATTTTACACATCTAGCTGCCATTGTCTTCTAATTTTGGTTTGATTTTTGCCAAAAAAATGGATTTTGGAATTATTGGATAATGTTAGTAGCTTAACAATAATAAACTTATTTTTATTTTCTTAAAGAACATTAACCTCAGTCACATAGAAATTGTTAGCATACTAGTTTGCATTTTAAGAAGAAAAATAGATGATCAGATTATTATCTAAGAACTATTATTACATAGACCCAAAAGCAAAAAACATGGTTCCTTCCCAAGGCATACAGTACCATGAACTCCTCCAGCACAGGTGCTTTCCACAGAGTGCAGCTCTTCGGGAAAGACCTATGCCTCGTTTCTCCAATGTGGATCCCTTGTGGTCCACAGGCCTTGCCAGAAAACCTGTTCCTGCATGGGCTTTTCTCCATCGGCCGCAGTTCTGACCAGGAGCCAGAGCCTGCACTGACACTGAGCAGGCTGCAGCTTCTCTCAGAGCACACCCGCCTGCTCTGGATCCTCTGCTGGCTGCAGGTGGGGATCTGCTCCACCACGGCCCTCCACGGGCTGAGGGGCACAGCCTGCCTCGCCAGGGGCTTCACCGCGGGCTGCCGGGGAACCTCTGCTCTGGGGCCTGGGGCACCTCCTGCCTCCCTCTGCGCTGGCCTGGGGGGCTGCAGGGCTGTTGCTCTCACATTTTTCTCACTCTTCTCTCACACAGCTGATCCACAGCCTTTCACCCTTAAATATGTTATTACAGAGGCACAAACAGCTTGAGAGACTGGTGGGTCTGTTTTGGAGCCAGCTGAAACTGGGTTTGTCTGGCTCAGGGCAGCTCCGGTTGCTTCTCACAGAAGCTATCCCTGCAGCACCCCACTACAAAACCTTTGCCATGTTAACACACTATCCAAAATGGGGTCTATGACTTCAAAATCACTTGGACAAAGGAGGCCTCTGAAGCAAAATTCGTACTCTGAATTCAGTCTCCATCATGTCATATGAAAAGGTGTCGTTGAAAAGCAACACGAGCAGCCACTGCTTTGCATGTGGTCCTGCCAATGTGACTTCACTTAGCAGTAAGAACATTCACCATGCCTGGGACCTAGAAGACATGAAAGTAGGAACCTAACCACAGGTCTTAGCTAGGCTTTGTTGTGGCTCTGCTCAGGCTTGTCAGAACTGAATTGATTTTTCCCAAAATTAGACACTTTACACTTCTGGGAAATGTGCATTGTTAACTGCTAGCATGTGTGCTTTTCATTCTTGCCAAGATTATGTGACAGCTAAGAAGTGGTTTTAAGAATCACAGGTTTTGACTGTGATGCTGAAATTCTCCTTCCTGCCCTTTTGGAACTGTATGTTTGTCTGTAGGATTAGTTTCTTTTTGTCTGGCCTAGATCAAGTTGATCCTGTTCTTCAGGAAGTACATGCTACATTTAATAATTTTCTCCAGGTTTGCTTAGGATTTGGAGATGGGAGCAACTTCTAACATTCAGTTTGGAACAAATTGTTTACACTTGGACACAAGCATATAAGGTAGCCTCATTCAAAACCTGCGGCAAGAACAGTTTATAAACTAGAAAAATTGTAAAAGCAAAGACTAAAACTGCTAACAGCTTGGAGGCTGTTTCTACCCTTTAAAAAAAGAAGAAGGGGAGACAGAGATATAATTGTTATCTTTTATTTTTGAACTACAATAATTTTATTATGTTGGAGAAATAATGACATTTCTGTTTAAATGACATGATTATAGACTAACAACGACATTTTTGGTTTTGTTCAGTAAAGCTCACTTACCACAAGGAAAGACTTTAAGAAGCACAAACAGAAATTAAATACTCAACCATTTGATCTTCCTGAAAATCTTTTTTCTTTTACAAATGTCTAATAAAAGTAACAGCATTCATGAACCATTATACTTTCCAGATCGTTTCTTTCTTTCTTTCTTTCCTGCTGGAAACACCTGCTAGTCCAAAAGTGCTGTGATAATTAAAGATGCAAACAATCAGTTAATTTTTTATTGGTTGTTTTTTTCCTTGTTCAAAAATCAGTGAATATTATAAGTAACAGACATATCTTAATTATTGAGGGTTAATTTGGAATTCTGACAGTATCCTGTACTCAACATAGAATATGTGTTCCACCAAAAAGATTTAAGAAATATCTTATGAATCTGACCAGTCACTCTGAAATTAGTTTAACTTGTACAGGCTTGCAGCGGGGATTAAAGTATAATGGGAAAAGAGATTATATTTCAGTACTTGGGGGGAGTCAAAATGCAAAAGCAGGATTTTGTGCCCCATTCTGATCAATGCTGGTTTATTCTTCTGTCACATATCTCATGCCCAGCAGCACAAGCATAGGGACAGATGAGCTACTCTGAACTTCCTCTGTGTTCACAGAAACCACTTTTCACAGTTTTCCTATGAAAGGATCCCAGCAGTGACACAGACTAAAGCACAAGATGATTCCTTGCTTTTTTAGAAGGTCATAAGAGAGAACTATAAGCATTTAACTTGACCTGCTATAAAACACAGATCAATGAAGTCTGAGCAGAGTTCTTACATAGGGTGACTGAGGCATTGTTTATTTCCAAAAGGCTAGATGTTACGACTTATAGATCCAGACACAAAAATAATTCATTTTTCTTTTAGATGTATTATTGGCTTAGAAATTAATTAAACTTAATGGAAGCTTTTGAATAAACGATGTGTAAAGGGAGAGTGACAGCAATCTCTAGACAGAATGAAAACCTTAAAAAATTTAAAAACGATCGTGCAACAGCAGACTTCTTCTTCCTCCACCTGAATGATGATCTTTTAATCCTCATCTTTGTACTTTCTATTATAGAAAAATTACTACATGTTTAAATTTTAAAATTCTACATCATTCTGAGCAGTTTCCTTGCATGACAGGAGACACAAAAGGAACATAAGGAGCCAAGGGGCTCAAATCTACAGATACCATACTTTTCTTTTCTTCTCTTTTTTTTCCAAACAGTTCATTTTCAGGTATAAGAATAATTTATGGTCTTTAAATAAAGAATTTCTTTGAGAACTATACAAGTGTTCTTGGTTTGTAAAAAGCTGAAAAGAAACTGCACTTCCCCTAACCTAAAAAAATCCTCAGTGAGTTCCAGCCCTCATCTGACTTAAAAAGGTATGTGCAGCAGCTCACTCATTCCTTTAAAACACTCAGATAAAAAAGTTAACAGAATTGTTTGTCTTATATGTTGTCTGTGAACTTTATAGAATTAAATTTACTATTAATTTTATGTTGTCAGAGCATAGACCTAGGGCTTTTGGACTAGGGGTGAAGCTGAAGGAGTAACAAATGAATGACTTCTCAAACAGAAAGGACTGATAATATGAAATATTGTTCTTTTCCCCTAAGAAAATGGATGTTTCATGTGTGAGTCAGGTGTACTTACCACAAAGGATACCTTCTAAGGAACATCCTGTGCTATGACATTATGTAAAGTTTTACTCTTGGTACAGAAAGAATAGGATTCCATGTTACAGCTTACTGTATACATGGAGGAACCTTCATTTCAGAACAGCTTGATTGTGTCTATCATGAAAGAGACTTTATTTTCACAATGAACTCTTCAAACAAAACTATTTCATGCATCCTTAAATATCTAGAAGTGACAGTTAAGTCCCAAGAAGTCTTCTCTGTAGAATGGAGACTGAGAAGTCTTAAAATGTATAGATTACACAACAGAGAAAAGAGCTGGCAGACAGAGGTTTTTTTATAACAACAATTAACAGCTCTCTAGGATATGGTCTGACAACACATTATGCCAATTTGTACTGATGGTGATCAGATGGCTGTAATATTGCAGGCAATATAGAGGAAACAAACTGGGTAAAGACCAAAAAAACCAGGAATTACGCTGCATCTATTACAAAATACAATGAAGCCCTGTTATTCTGGACAAAGAAGTACTAGGCCATCTAAGATAGTGCTAGTAGATATTGTAGTAGATTACTAGTAGAATTTGTAAAGTATATCCTGCTATGTGTCTCCACTTGAAGCCACCTTAAACACAGCAGATTGTTAATGCTCCTCTAGCGAGCCTTGTCAGACCAGCGCTTTCTCTGTGCAAAAAGCCAACTTAGTGTTACATTTTCAAAAATAAACCCTTATGGAGATAAACACGCTTGAGCAGAAACCAGCCCCAGTATTTCAGTTCGCATTGCCATTAATCTGCAACACTGTAAATTCACTCCTGGATATACAGGAGATGAACATGGCAAATGTGCTCTTGGTATGAAGTGCAGAATATGGGTGATACTATTTTCTGAGTAAAATTACCTGAAGCCAAAAGCGTAGCTTAGAACTCATGATCATAAAAATCTCAACAGCTCCCCCTAATCTGGGTGCCATCTCAGAATTCCAAAAGAGCTAAACCGCTGTTTTCCTTTTTGCTTGGCATTTTACAGATGTTATCAGATTTAGGTGTTGAGGTATTGTTCCCATAAAATTTACTTTTCCCCCTAAAATTTGATTCAGTTCACTAAAGAACCAGGATTTGGTGAAATATCTTATTTTTGCTTTGCTTAACAAAGAATAAAAGCAGTATATAAACAATGTTCTGGTTATATTACAATTTCTGGCATTGAAAAGAAACTGATAAAAATGATGTGTCTGTGTGAAGAAATATGTTGCATTTCAAGTACAGTTCTAGAAGACACTTGTTTTTCTTACCATAGCTTGTGGAGTGTGGCTCTGGCAAATATTAAAAAAATAACTCTTTTAAATTTAAACATGCACAATCTGTGAAGTACTATGCAGTTTTACTTTTTAGCCAATTGTACTTTATTTTTTTTGTAGTGCCAAAGATTAACTCAGATTTCACTAGGTTTTCAAACAGATCAAAAAATTTCTGATACATTATAGAAAAGGGTGATGCAAATAAGATTTCAGCCTTCATACTTCAACATTTTTCCAAGTATCTGCTGTTCAGAGAAGTTAAAAGTCTTTCAGTCTTGCTGCTTCACGTTGGAAGATATATAACTCCATATGCCCAGGAATACTCTCAATAGTACTACCATTTCTGCCAAAACAAATGATAAATTTATGAATCTCAGTAGAGTTAAGAATTTTGCAGATCTCTTCATGTATAAGGGCTTTTATTTGTTGCAATTACTTCAGACTTCTTATTCAATATCAGAAGCCTGCAGAAGGCTGATTATATTATCTGCTGTACCTGCTTTGTATCTTTATATTGGAAATTGTTTGGTAGGATTCTACTCAGTGTGTCTCCTTCATACATGTGCCTCCACCTTAATATTTTGGTAATTTTATTGTTATACAAATGCTTACCCACTTAGTAATTAATACTAGCTATAAGGATGTTGAGTTGAAACATTTTAGTTAAGGCATAATGAGGAGCAGACATACATTTCCAGAATAAATTTTCACTTACTAAATTTACACTTAGTAATTTATACTAAATGTAACCAGGCAAAAGCCCTAGCTTTAGGCCTTTTATTTTCCTAATTATCAGTCAATATGAAATGAACGGCTGGATGTAAACTAAGGCATTACAGAGAACTCATTTGTCAAGGTACCTCTAGAAAAAGTGGGCAGTCACAAATTTGTATTTATTAAGTAAAAAATGACCTAAATTCAAATTGTAACCAGTAGCAGAGGTTTGTTAGCAATGTCTTACTCATTGTAATTATTTTACTGACAAAAGAAGAATCATTTATATTGCTAAAAAGCACATAATTAGAAATTAAGTGACAGCTAGTTTAGAGAAATTAGATGGAAGTTTCTTCGACAAGTATTAGTCTGAGAGACAGGGGAACAGACTAGATGATTGAATTTTTACATGAGCACGTAATTTCTCCCTTACTCAAAACTAAATGGTAACTTGTTTAACACGTGCAATTGCTGAAATGCCCTGTGATCTACCTCCAAGACTGGGGCCCAGCTTAAGTATGTTATGGGTGCATCTACAACAGCAACCTGTGCAGCAGGAGAAGGAAGGACCATGACTTGATTTGGTGAAATCTGTTATGGTTCTGGCACTATATGACTTCATTACTGGTTTACTGGAAACAAAATTTGTTCCAAGTGTCCTACCTAGATTTCTACCCTGTGTCTGTACCTCACAGGTAATATGAAATATAATTTCATCCTGCCATCACAAACAGCACTGCACCTGTAGAGCTGAGCTACTGGAGGACTGCCGAGGAGATGTATTTTCCCCTGGGAAGAAGCACCTTGACTCCCCTTTAAAGTGGGGTGCTCACAATGGAACCTAGTTTGTGACTTCAAACTTGGTTTTCTTGTAAGAGTACTGTACTTCAGTGCATACACCATGAATCCAAACCCACTGTTATAAACAGCCCTTACTGTGCTCTTAATCACTAATATAGAGGAATCCTTTGTCTCCCACTTGGCCTCAGTACTCAACATTTCCCCAAGGCAGGAAAGGAGAAAGGATGGTGCATGTCTGGCTCCCAGCCCAGGATGGAATCAGCAGGCAACTGGGGTATGTACTGACACCTATAGCTGGGAAACACACCAGAAATCTAACTTCATTGCATTGGTGCAGTGTTAGAACAATAATTTGGGGTTCAATAACTGTTATGGTTCTATGCTTATTGTTTAACTATTAGATCTAGGAAAGACATCTTTAAATTAATCTCAGAGGAGACAAATACATATTTTTCATTTTTCTCTGTTTGCATAGTGTACTGTAGTTCAGTGCACAATGAAATGGTGGAAGAACTGGGGCAGTTAGTTCTAAACATGGCTTAAATCTATCACTGATGTCAAATATGGAGACTAAAAAAGTCTCTTGGGAGAAAACTGTCTTTTTTTTTTTTTTTTTTCATATTTAACCTAAGTGCAATCCACTTCTTACCATTGCCCTTCTCTACTTACCTGGGTTACCTTGCTTTGCTAGCACATCATTAACGGGGTACAACCTGAAGACAGTTGTAACTCTTTGCCCAGCTGGGGTCTGTTGCTGCAGTAGGATCGGTGCAGCAAGAAAAAATTAGTCACGTACTCCTGTGGTAGTTATCAGAGACCACAGGTTTTCTGTTTGTCTTAAGCTGTGGAGTCATATGATTGCAAATATATTTTTTTATTATTGAAGCAGCAAATTTTTAGCTGTTACAGCTTTGAATAAAATCTTAAATCCATGAATTCCCAGAGGTTTACAAAAGATTTCTTATTTACCTCAGTATTTTGAGCCCAGTCATGCTTTCCTGAGAAGTAAATTTATTGTGTATCATTATTTTTCAAAGGCTAGCACAGATAATGAAAACACATTAAGCAGAGGGTTAGCTGAAATGGTGCTGGTCCCTAGGGTATTGAAAAGCAGCTCAAGACTCCTTGCAATGCTCCAAGTATGTGATAGTAGTCACTTTGTGTGCTGATACATTTAAGGCAACTATGCCATCTTAAAGTTTTAAAGTGAAGGCCACAAACCAATTTACATTCATGACTTTGTCTCACAGAGTTTTCCTTTTAAATGTATTTAAAATTGAAATATTTATTGAAAAGCTTGAACCTGCTTTCATTTGTGCCAGCTTTACAGTAATGCTAGTCTCCTGACTTTGTTTAAACTGCTCTTGATTTATAGCATTTTGATTTATGTGAGAATCTGGCCTTTTGTTTTATATTGAACAGTGTGTTGTTTTTTTATTAATATTATTTTATTTTATCTTTTAAGGCTGAATTAGTATGGCAACTGTAAAGTGAAGGTCTTTCAGTTTGACATGAATAATCTATTTGTGTGTGCATCCAGTCAGAACATGTTACTTTAAGGAACACTGAGTAAAATGAGTGATGCTAGTATGATTTAGCAAAAGAGTTGTTGCTACTTTAAATGTAATATACATAGGTTAAAAGAATAGAACCATAATAGTATGGCATAAGCCCATAAGTATTGATACAGTTACCAACACTGTATTCTAGAAGCTTTACTTAAAAAAAAAAAAAAAAAAAAAGGTGAGAAGTTACATATTTGAGATAGGACATAGCTGGTAAATTGTTTGGCATTTTCATTTACAGCCTTGCCCATGTAAATTATGATCACAAAATTCTAGGGAGAAATTTTAATAAGAATGTGGTGGTTTGGGAGTACCAACAGTACAGTTTTGGATTTTAAAGCACTGAAGTGACAATTTTACAGAGGTCAATATATATATCACCACAGCAGTAATTCTCATGTTGTATGTGAATAACTTTCAAAATCGTTGGATAACTTTCATAGTCAGGCCTGTTCAAGAGCTGGCTGACTTAGTGAACTGTGCTTTAAACAAACTCGGGGGTAGTGTCCAAAGCTGTGGACAAGGAATAGGGTGGATGTGTGTGCCTACCAGAATAATGAGGATTGCTCCCCAACTTTCTGCAGAGATAAGAACCCGAAGTCCAGCTACCTCAGGTGCATGTATACGAACACATGTAGTTTGTGCAGCAAACAGAAAGAATTAGAGCTCTGTGCCAACATCTGTTATGATATAGAAACCATGGAAACTTGGTGGGACAACTCACATGACAATGGAGGAGGTGTTATGTAAAAGAGAAATTTGACTCTATGGAGGTAAACTAGGGGGACGACAAAACCTCTATTGAATGCCTTTTGGTCAGGATTAGAAGGGTCATCACCAAGGGTGATCTTTTGTTAGGTATCTGTTACTGACCCCCAATAGGGATCACAAGGCTGATTAAACCTTGCTTTGTCTCTGGCCAACAGAACCTGGTCCTCAGGGGTGCCTTCAGTTACCTGGAAGTTTGCTGAGAATGAAACACAGTGGTGTACATGTTGTCCATCAGGTTCCTGGAATGCGTTAAGGACTGCTTTCTGCTACAGGCACTTAACACACTGACTAAGAACACCATATTGCTAGATTTACTCCTCACAGTCTGAAAAGACTTACTTGACCATGTAACTACCACTGGTAGCCTTGGACACTGTGATCATGACATTGTGGAGCTTAAGAATCTGCTGTGCACACTGAAGACCAGTAGTAGGACAAAGACTCTGGATTTCAGAAGAGCCAACTTCAATATGTCCATTGATAGAACATAAGGGAATGGCTTAAAGTCAGGTTGGAAATTAGGAAAAAGCTCTTCACTGAAAGGGTGATCAAGCCCTGGAACAATCTCCCCAGGGAAGTCATCATGGCCCCAAGCCTGCTGATGTTCAAGAAGTGTTTGGACAACACTCTTAGATAATAATTTTAACTTTTAGGCTGGTCTGTATGGAGTCAGAAGTTGGACTCAACAATCCTCATGGATCCCTTCCAGCTCAGGATATTTTATGATTCAGTTGAAGCAGGTGACTGGAAAAAGACAACACAGATTTATCAAAGGTAAATCACGACAGACTAATCTGACCATGTTCTGCAACCCAATAACATTTCTGTTGACAAGAGGAGAGCAGTGGATCTTGTTTGCCTGGACTTCAGCAAAGTGTTTGGCACTTTCCCAGACATGTGTCCTAAACAAACTGGCAAGATGAAGACTGGACTTGTAGTCTGTGAGATGGGTAGGAAATTGGCTAGCAGGCTGCACTCAGAGGATGATCAATGGCTTTTAATCATACTGGCAGCCTGTCACAAGTGGGGTCCCCCAGGGATTGGTACTGGGCCCCATGCTGTTCTGGATGATGAGAATGAAAGAACCCTCACCAAGTTTGCTGATGACACTAAACTGGGTAGTGAGGTAGACAGGTCAGAAGGGAGAGCCACCTTACAGAGAGACAGGACAGGCTGGAAGAGTGGGCTAGTAAGAACAGTATGAAATTGAACAAAGACAAATGCAAGTCCTGCATGTGGGTTGGAATAAACCAAAAAAAACCCCCAGTACAGGCAAAGATCTGTGTAGCTGGAGAACAGCCTTGCTGCCAGAGACCTGGGAGTGTCCTGGTGGACAACAAACTGAACGTGAGTCAGCAATTTGCCATTGCAGCCACAAAGACAAATTGGATCCTGGCCTGCATCTGCAGGGGTATCACTAGCAGAGATAGAAATGCGATCATTCCACTCTACTCAGTGCTTGCTAAGCTGCACCTGGAGTGCTGTGTCCGTTTCTATTCCCCACAATTCAAGAAAGACTCAGACAGACTGGAGAGGGCCCAAAGGAGGCCACAAAAGTGATCAAAGGGATGGAGAACCAGACCTACGAGGAAAGACTGGAGGAGGTAGGTCTCCTCCCTGGAGAAGAGGAAGTTCAGAGCGAATCTCACTGCAGTACCCCAGTACTCAAAGTGCAGCTATAAAGAGGAAGGAGGCTCACTCAGAACCAGTCACATGGAGAAGACAAGGAGCAATCAGTACAAATTGCACCAGGAGACGTTTCATCTCAACATAAGAAAGACATTTTTTACAGTAAGAACAATCATTCACTGAAACAACCTCCTCAGCACTGCAGTTTTTCAAGACGTGACTGGGCAGGGCACTAGATAATCTTATCTAGAGTCCCTTTTACCATGAAAGGCTGGAACAGATAATTTTTGAGGTCACTTCCAACTGGGTTGTTCTATGATTCTATAGTTCTATGAACTGAAAGACTTCAGAAAGTAGTACTAGTCACCCCCAGTTGTATGTTGGAATTTTCTGCAATCACATCTTGGGTTTTTACTAATGTCTATTAGTTTTATACATTTTCAGAGGAGTACAGAATAATTTCTGGTTTATAACAACCAAAGGTTTTTGGTTTTATTTCCTAGTCTTTTTTATTATACCACCAGTTTGAACAAAAGATGGGCTGGGAAAAATCTACTCATTATTTAAAAGACATCCCTGTTTTTAAAACCAGTATTTAAGTTCTTGAGACTACCTTACACAAGACATTAGGGAATAATACCTATAGATTTTAAAGGAACTTAAATATTTCTTTATCCTTATTTAAAGGATTTTCTGAATCCTTTAGTGTTTTATACTTGGCTGGTAGTGTTTTATACTTGGGGGAAAAAAAAAAAAAAGACTTTCTGGTCAACTAAAGTTCGAATTGACCTATTTTGTAATTAAACTTTACTGTAAATGTTAGAATTTGAAATCCTGTGACCTTTCCTCCAATGCGTCGTGTCTATGCAAACAGGAATTTGAATAAATACTTTTCTTTTTCCAGATCTCTCTGGGAAAAAAATACTATTTAAACACAGAATGAAAGAAATCCAAAGAAACAAGTGAGAATACTTAAAATGCTTAATGTTATATGTAAGCTTACATAACACTGTCTTCTTGATCGTGGGAAGTTCAGTGTTAATAAGCAGCTAGGGGCAGGTGTCCTTATAACGTTGGGTTACCAAAATATAACTGACAGTTTGTTTATTTAATTAATTTTTAGATGAGAAAGTTAGGTTAGAGTACACAGAATATTGCTTAGTTGTCACAACTTTATGAATTGTTTCTAAATATTGTTTGTGTAGTATTATTGCTTACGAATTGTTCACAAACAAATCTTCAAACTGTTCTATCCAATAATATAATCTCTTGAAAATAAACAATTTAATTTACTATGAAGCATAAGTATGAAATATGACTAATAACTGCACATTGGAGATGAACTTTTTAGGTTTTTAAAAGATCTTTTCATTTGCCACCTTATAACAGCAAAGAAGAGAAATAAAACCAATGGAAAAAGAAGTCAAACCAATTTATTTCTGTATAAGACTGTCTACACCTTGAGCAATTAGTGACTCGGTAGGAGAAGCTGAACATTGAGTGGGGAAGTGAGTAATGCAGTGCGACAAAACAGAATGTCTTCAGGAAACTATTAGTTTAGCATATTGGCTTTTAGTGTTTAAAAAAAAAAATGATTGCAATTGCTAGTCAATTGCAATAGACAGTTACTATGTGAGACTTAAAATATGCTCTGAAGATATTTAATTCTTTCTCAAAGTCTGTATTTTCTTCCTTGATCATTAATTCTGTAGATCACTCCCTTTACTAGAAGAGTCTCAGAACAGGAGGCCCCACAACTGTTTGGCCAGCAGTATTCAGTATTCACTGTTCACTAGGTCGACACACAGTCCTTGATCAAAATGGTTACTGTAAGATTCACTTTAAGAATCTTTTCTTAATTTCTCTCTTGATTTTTTTCAGTCACTTTCAAGTCACTTTTACATTGAATAATATGATCAAATTCTGAACGGTTACTATGTTCAGTGTTCTGTAGGTTTTGTAACCTTTTGTATGGTTATGGATTACCTAATGAGATTCTGCTACAGTCTAACAGATTTGCAAATCTGAGGGTCTAAAATCCTTAAGGTATTAAGATTATTTTATTTCTGCATTATAAATCACATATTAAAAGTTTCTCATAAACAGTGAAAAATATGTGTGTAACTGAGAACATAACACCATGACAATAACATTTACACACATAAGTAAGGGTGTATTTTTACTGTCTTCATTTCCTGAAAGAGTTAAGACATGTCCTTTCCATTCTTTTTGCTGTTGAAAAAGATGAGTAAGTTTCCACCTTATTTTTTGTAGACAATTTTGAAATTAAAGAAATGGTTTAAATATATGCAGCTGAGAATCAAGGAGGCTTTAAGGAGTGAAACACAGCTTTTTAAATTTTTTTTCCATAACTTTCAAATGCAATTTGAAAAGAGGCTATGTGTTGCTGGTGAATGAGGCAGTGGACAGATTCATTGGGTGTTAACAAGTAGTACAATTAGTGACATATGCAAACCTCTTTTCCACGAAGAACAATGTAATTTTAGCTTATCACACTACACACAACATCACTGACTTAAAATTTATACCAGTGTAATAATAAGTAAACCAAAACAAAGTCTTGAAAACAGTCAGGCCATCATATAGTTCAATAATTAATATATTACTCAATAGAAATCATTAGTCCAAGTCTTTCTGCTATCATAGACACATTATTTATGAAAATTCCAATAGAAAAAAATAATGTTAGCCAGTTAATTAGACATCTATTTTCTTAAAGTTTTGCTCAATTTTTGACAATATTTTTGGAGCTACTTGATTATTTTTAGGGGAGTAAATCTAATAAATTGCTTCTTTAAAAAAATTCAAAATCTCCAGACATACTGACAAAGAAAAATAACATTATTCCAGTTGAATTTTTCTATATCTTAACATATAAATGTTACAACATATTATTTCTGCACTCTGTTTAACTTTCCCTTAAACATAAAGCCTTATTGACTTGGACTAGAGCAATAATCATTCATTCCTTTTACTGTCTGCGCTTGTGTAGTAGTTCAATTAACTGATAGCAATGTGGGGTCTATTTAGATAGTAAAGGATCCAAGTTTTGCATTCTGGATTTTAAGACGAAACACCATGCTCCTTCGAAATTCAGACACCTGTTAGTTAAGAGCATAGTTGTGCTCTAGATATACTTAGCATCTTAGTTATCTGTACCTGGACTAACTCAACGTTGCCTTCTGAAAACACCCTTCTTGAAGCCTGTTTCCAGCCTCTCCAGGCAGCCTACTCCATTAATAAGTGACCTTTTTAGTGCTTTAGACTTCTTTTCAAATATGTTGTGACATTTCGGAGATGTCTGAGACAATTAAGTCCATAACTAAATTGCTGCTATGATAAAACCTTCGTTAATAAAATGAAGCAAGTATAACCTGAGTGCACCATGCTAATTTCTTCAGTTGCATCCTGGTTTTATTAGCCAACAAATTGTGGAGGAATATGACTTTATGAGCAATTTGTGAACCAACTTACTTTTGCTATTATGAATATCAATTCATATGATTAGTTTTTTAAAAAATATTTTAAAAATAGTTAATATTCCTGATCTCCAGAAAATTTTTGTCTGTGGCCAGTTTATACTTATCCTACTTCAGTTTTTTATTTAAGTACTTCTTCCCACTTCAGGAAAAGCGTGTCCTTTCCCTCCAGCTATATTTATGGGCAGCAAGTATGCTGTGTTCTTTCTAAACTTTCCTTAAAACTTGAACTCTTAATACTTTACCATCACTACTTCTTGCATAATCCATATGAGAGCTTTCTACTCTATTAATATGTATGTTTTATATACAGTACAGCTTTTCTTGCTGTATTCTGATACTTGTCTTGACTGACAGGAATCTGTCTGCCCTCCTGTAACAGAAGGATGACATTGTTTTCATTTTGTTTTCTTTTCTTTTGTCTTACAAATGCATTACAAATATTTCATCTGGATGTTCTTTCATCACTTGTCATTAGGTCACATTTCCTTAGCCATTGTTGTATTTGCTGTTGTCATTCATGATTCTGATAATAGAGTTTACTGAATCTCTAAAATATTTTCAGTAGTATTCTCAATTCTGAAATGTACAGACCACAAAAATAATTTGAGTCTCTTTTCCTCAGTATAGTACAGCTCTTACAGTCTTGGTTTTGGTGCAGTTGTATTACATTACAATGTATTACTACGTTTTCTTCACCCCCTCAACGGCCCCCAAGGAAATGCAACAGCCTAATGACTGCAATAATACACTATAAGAATTAAGAGAAAATTTATGCAGTAGTTTAAAATAGATTTGAGCACCTGAACTTTGGATTTAGGTATTGGAGAAAAGTTATGAGGCACTTAGATCTTCATATTCTTCTTTAAAAACATATTTTTCATAGACCAATGTGTCTTCCTTTTTAAAATACTAAAATCTGTCGAATTATAATACTGGTTAAAAATCTTACAAGTATAATATAACAAACATACAGTTCTGCAGAATTTAGAATTATTTTAATCAGGATAGCTTATTGCACTTTAATATTTGTATCTACAGTTCCAAAAAAGTGACATCTAAATTTTTTCCACCTGATTATTCATTACAGTGTCCATACTTTTCTAAGTTGTTGCTGCATTTTTTTATCTTGGAAGCACAATTATGGGACTTGGTTTAATGTTATGTATTGTTCTCAAGGCTATTCTCTAGAGTTACTATATTGATTTGTGGGGCACTGGAATCTTTATTGACCAATTAAAAACTGGCAAAAGGACTCAAGGTTGAATAATGTGATCCAATAATGTCATACCAAATCTTAGAAAGAACTCAGTATTTTCTCCTGTGAATATCTTCAAGAAAGGTGTAAATTCTAGGGGCTTCTTGTCCCAGAATGTATGAAAGCTGTACTCCTGTGCTAGTTGAGATGATCAGATCAAATGGATTCAATTTGCTGAATCACAGAATCAGTCACAGAATGGCTGACACTGGAAGGGACCTCTGGAGGTCACCTGATCCAATCCCCCATGTTCAAGCAGGGCCACCTGGAGCTGGTTACACAGGAGCCGTGTCTAGATAGCTTTTGACTGTCTCCAAGGAAGGAGGCCCTATAACCTCTCTGAGCAACCTGTGCCATTGCTCATCCTGAAAGTAAAGCAGTGTTTCCTGGTGCTTAGAAGGAAACTCCTGTGTTTCAGTTTATGCCCATTGCCTCTGGTAATCCTGTCACCGGGTACCACTGAGAAGAGCCTGGTTTCATCTTATTTGCACCTAGGTATCTTCAA
This sequence comes from Falco biarmicus, assembly GCF_023638135.1. NCBI lineage: Eukaryota > Metazoa > Chordata > Aves > Falconiformes > Falconidae > Falco > Falco biarmicus. The sequence goes on from NC_079290.1 coordinate 49,682,669, forward strand.
GTATGTATATACATTGTCGAGGCCCTCTCTGAGCCTCCTCTGAACAGTCACACTCTCTCCTCATAGGAGGGGTGCTCCAAACACAAATACTGTTGACTAATTCTTTCTAAAAGCAGCCACTCTAAAGAGCAGAAAGCTAGGGAGGCACTGTCTGTGTGGAAACAGGTTGTAGATCTAATCATAAAATCCTCTCACCCATCCCCAGAAACTTTAACAGTGTCTTGCTTATGAGAACAGATGTAGCGAAAAAGAAGGATTTTGCAAGATGGAGAGGTAAAACTAGTCCAGAAGACAGACCCTTATGGCTCTGTTTTGAGGAGTGCCTTCCACTGCAGGAGTTGACTATGTGAATTGAATCACTCTTTCCACTTTTTATTTTCTTTTTATTCTTTCCTACCTATGTCCCTTCACTTCATGATTGGTATTACCTAGTAGTTAAGAGTTTAAATTGGTAATTTGATACTGTGTTGTTGTTTTGGTTTTGTTTATATATATATATATATATATATATAAAGGCACTAAAATTACATGATCCAGTTACAATTTTACATTTCTCATTTTTATTTTTTGTTTTACACAAATACTGAAAATTATGTTACCTTTTAAAATATTAGAAAATTAGGTATTTAAAGAAAGTCATTGCCAGACCTCAGAGAATTTTTAAATATGCAAATGTTTCATTGCAATGCACAAACTGAGAAAGTGCAAAAGCATGATTTTTTTATTACTGTTAGTTATTAATATAAATATGATAAAATCATTGAAGATCTGGATTTTATTTATACTTTTTTTTTTACTTCAAATACCTGATTCCATAGGAGGCTGAGCAGCTTGATGCCCAGTGTTACTATCTACTTCAGGTATTAGGAGACTTTTCCTAGGAGTAATCTCCATATAATCCCCTGTACCTTCATTATGAAAAAATGTTGAGCATATGAAATTATTGTTTGCCTTCTTTGTTCATTCCTAAACTTCCCATTGTGTCTCAGTGTATACAATTCAATCAGAAGGGCAACCCATACACTGTAAACTTAAAACTACAGTCACAAACTACTAATGAGGAAATGGCATCCAGCATACTGGAGCTGTTACTCAGTGGTCAAGCTCCACTCCCTGCACAGAGACAAAAGGTCTGATTTCCATTTTTTAGGCATTCAAACTTCTCCCAACTTTAGCAGGAGCTTTGTATGTGTAAAGAATGCAAGACAAGCAGCAGGAAGCCCAAACTGAACTACAGTGCAATCTCTTTACTACTGCTCTTGCAACATTACTGAGATACATCACCATATTGACATAGAATGGAGAATGGACCATAATAGAAAATGGAAATAATGTAAATGGATAACTGTATGTGAGGAGAGGAGATTAAAAGTCACCCTGATTATAATTTTTGAAAAAGAACAATTGACTCCTGTCACATTATGAAATGTCATGTAAGCAGCTCCCCTGAGAGCTGTGTAGGGAAAAGGTTACACATGAGATACTGCTTGGTTCATATAAACCTCTTCCCCAGCAGCACTGAAATCAGCTAAAAATGCATATTTTAATGAAAAAGAGGAAGGCTTACAGCTTCTGTAGGCAGAAAGGTCCATACAGATGCATACATTTATAGAAATTCCTAATAAAATCTTGGTGACCAATGTAGATTCACAGAAATCCTGTTGTATTCCTGTGATTTCATGACCTTGTTTATTAATGTACTTTAGCATAACAAGCAGTTGCCTGTTTTTACTGGATTTCACCTCAGGTTTTCTAGGCATATTATACCATTGAAAACTCAGAAAATAAACATAAAAAATTGTGGGCTGGGGTCAGCAAAGCCTATTGTACAGCAGCCTTGCAATAATAAATTATTAAAAGAAATTTAGTCAGAGGTACTAATGATGCTGTTAATGGGCAAGGACCAATGTAGCATCTTCTGAAATGCTCTCCCTCTCCCTCTCCCTCTCCCTCTCCTCTCTCATTTTCAAATATATCCAAACCTAACAACACAGACCAGACTTCCTTTTGGGCTTACACCTTATATGTCCATTTGTAAATGTGAAAATTAATCAAAAAATATGTAAAACCTAAGCTAGATAATGTGAAATAATTGATACACTTTCACTGTAATGATATGTAACTGTGTACTATACATACACACGTATAAGTACAGATTTTGTATCATGTTTTTCTAATTAATAACTCACCTTATTTAAATATTTGTTTCTTTTTATCCTAGAACTCATTTGTTTCCAATACTGAACAGAAAGCTCCTGTTTATCTTTGAGCATTGCATATGTAACAGTACTAGTTACAACTTCCAGCTTTGTAGTTTAAATTAATCGGTTATCAAGGTAAACTAGAAGGGTCTCTAGACTTGTGGGAACTAGAATATTATAGGCAGGGGATACTTTCCTTTGAAACTATTTAATTCTCATGGAGAACATTACATTTTAATTTAAAAAAACAAACAAACAAAAAGTAAAGGAACAGTACAGGACACAGGCTGGCTGGGGTTTGCAGCAATACATTTGGGATATGCAAACCCTCCTCTGAAGGGGAGAACAGGGAAGAGCTGAAAAACATGGAGCCATTGACAAATACTTGACCACCAAAATAATTTATACAACTGCTTTAAAGGAAGCCTGTATAGAACTTTGAGTGTCAAGTAAACTCTGATGTGTTTTCGTGTGTTTCCCACTTTAATTTCTGAAAGGATGCAAAAGAAAAATGCTATGTAATATTCCAACTGTAAATGCTATCACTAAATATAATCAACCATCTGTAGTATTTTATTTTTGCCTTCTCATGGATGCATTTCTTATATTCTACAGGCAATATCAGTGTAGGAAACACCAAAATATGTGGAAACATAGTTTACCTTTTAAAACTCATAATCTGATTTTTCATGAGTATTACTTTAATTTGCTGTCTAATTTGAATGCTATGTGAGGTGCACAATTATGTCAGTTTTAGCCTGAATTATCAATACAGTTCTATACTCTTGTTACTACTTTCCAACACAAATCACTCATCATATCCACAGTTAAATAAAGATGAGTTCAGAAGTATTTCCCAACATCCCAATTAATTCACTCCTGCCATTGGATGGATCTTTTTTGTGTACAATTATTTATTGTCTCATTTTATGCTTTTATAGCATGCAATGAAGAAATGTTCCCTGAGGTGCCAGGAAGAGTGGTTGATGCACAGACTGTGTATTCAAAACCATGCCATGTAAGTAATGTTATCAGATCCTTAAAAGCAATTGCTTGTCCAAACAAATCTTTCTTTTCCTTAATGTGTTCCAGTAAAACATTTTAATACTTTTTGTCAAGTCATTGTCAAAGATTAACATCTGACATACCATGTCAGCTTCTTCTACCTTTCCTACTGCCAAAGAGGTATTCCATACCATGGGATGTCATGCTCAGTATATAAACTGGGGGTATTGGCTGGGGCTGCTGATAGCTGCTCGGGGACTGGCTGGGCATAGGTCAGCGGGCGGTGAGCACTTGTATTGTGCATCACTTGATTTTTTCTTCCCTTCCCTTTGGATTTCATTCCTCTCCCTCTTTTTCATTGCAACTTATTATTATTATCGGTCTTTCATTTTTATTTTATATCAATTATTAAATTGTTCTTATCTCAACCCTCAAGTCTTACATTCCTTTCTGACTTTCCTCGCCATCCCTCGTGAGTGAGTGAGTGGCTGTGTGGCACTTAATTACTATCTGGGGTTAAACCACAACAGAAGCTATTCTTTAACATTACTGTACTAACAATATATTCAGAGTACCCAGTACAATTCCTGTTTAGTCTTACATTTTCTTTTGTATAGAAATTTAACTATGTTCTTCCTTCCTCCATCCTCCCTTTTTTTCTTTTTTTTTTTTTTGGTAGAGGAGGAAAGAGGTAAGCTGCTATTTGGAAAAAAAAACATGAGCATTGAATATAAAAGCTCTCAGTTTTCTGAAATGCAAAAGACAACCATAAAAAATACTACATCTGTGTTATTGCTGCTTTTTCTGATGATCTAGACCTCAGTCAATGGTAAATTCTTTTCTTTGGATCTTTGATTTTAAGTCCTGTTTAAATTAGTTATTCAAAATCAAAATTCTTTGTACAGAGGTTATTTACTATGAGCTGTATTCATCCAAGATTAATGAATTCTCTACTTATGAGTAAACATAAATAAAAATAATAGTTTGGGTTTAATTTTCATATATATTTTTTAATGTTGATGTTACCTTTTACATATGTTTACACTGTGTGAATAGTGAAAAAGCTGGCTTATTATATTAATTAATTTGCCTCTTGGCAAAGTTAAATTTAGTTTTGAATTTGAAAGTAACATCAGATTCAGAAGGAACATATATTATTAACTGAAATAAAGTTTTCTCATCATTTACATGCTGTGCCAGATGTACAAAGTGAAAAATAAGGACCTTGTGCTATAGTGGAAATAAGCACATATGATTTTAGTATGTGTGCATATGCATATATAAGTATGTATGTCTCTCTGTCTGCATATCTCTATGGCTATGGAGGTAAACCTGTATCTTTATGTATAACCTGTACCTACCCATAAAGCCATAGATGCACATTTTCCGTAGAGAAGGTATGTTGTTCTCAGTTCAACTGACCTCATTTTCTTCTTTCAGTAGAGATGAGCGTCTTTACAATCAGCACTAAGGAAAAGCTTATTTAGAGTATGAACTGCTAAAGCAGGTGTTTAACCTGTTCTTTAAGTTCTTGAAAACATTAGTAGGGTAAGTTATTTCTGCACTGAACTCCATTTGGGTTGATTTTCACCATTACTTTCAATAATTTTTTTGAGCCCAGAACATGTGCCCTAGTTTCTAGTGTTTACGTAGGGTAATGGTATTTCCAGAAAAAATGGGATAGTGCTTGTGCACAGGACCAATATTACTCTGACATAAATTGGCACAAATTCATCAGCATTTAATATTTGCAATTCCCATCTCAGTGCAGTCAAGTACTGTCAAATAACAGATGGGAGAAATTAATTATTAAACTGAGCAATAAATAAAAACTGTAGTTTTTTATTAGCAATCAAATTAACAGGGAGAATTAATCCTGCCATATGACCATTTGGATACCTGAGGGGAAAGGAGAATTTGAAATTAATATCACATTCCCTTGACATAACAATTTGGGAGAAGAAAAGGAGGAGGCTTCTTCTAATTAATCCAGTACAGCAAAACAGAACTATGGAGAAGCAGATCAATTTTCTGTTAATTTCTGCCTTGCTCTTCATAACAGAGAGTCTCCTTTCACACACACTTTTTCTCATGTTCCTTTCTGAAGCGTGCAATTGAATAAAAAAACTTTTGTTTCTTGCAAGAGGCAAAAAATCTGTTATTGGTTATGACCAAGCAGCTTAATATTCTTCTAAAACAGAAAACATTTTTTGTTTTCAGCCACAGAATACACCTTTGACTTTCTCCAACACGTCTTTGGTTCTGATGTAGAAGAAACTCAGCCGCAGAGGAAAGTCAAAGGTCAAAAAGAAATTAACCCAGACATACACTTCAATGCCAGTTGTGAACACTGTATCTATAGTGTTAAGACTGCTGTCCTGCCACATTTATTCATTTTGCAGGCATTTCATCTGCAACCACATTCAACTTAATCATTTAAGTACTGGCATATGTGATAATATTGGCCAACTAATATACAAGGATATCAATTTTGCTTTCAGGTTGTGAGTCACATTATAGAAGCATAATGGTAATAGCACCACACAAAAGTTCTGCTCTAAAAAGCAAAACAGAACTTTCATGTTTCATGTTTGATGGGAAGAGGAGAAAAGAAAATTAAAAATACAAAAATAGTGAAGGTTATAATGATATTTATCAATGGCTTTCACTTATTTAGATATATATCCAAATGTATACATGTATGCATACCAAGTTTTGAAAATGTAACTTTGAAAGTGAAAAAGTGATGCTTCCATAAAGATACATCAAGGACATTCTAACCATTTGTCCAATCTGCTATGATATGATTTTTCATTTACTGAAAATAGTTTTATAAAAACAGAGAGTGGGGGAAAGGATCATTAAAAATAAATTCCTTCTCTTTTCTGGCTAAATTTCAAAGTTGTTTGGGGTTTTCTTTGGTTGTGGGTTGGTTGGGGTTTTTTTTTCTCTCTCTCTCTGAGATTAAATACAGACTTTGACCATTTAAATACCTTTTTACTTTGTAAAATGAAACACTTTCCTCACAGCATGGAACAGAGGAAAAGATCAAGTGCTAAATCCTTCCTGCTGTGAGACATTCTTGAAGGTTGAATTTCAACCTTCTGATCAGCTTAATGCAGGCATATGAGAGAAGTCTTGAAAAGAGAGCTGTTTAAGTGGAAGTCTGAAACAAACACTTGAAAAAATGTGGGCTAGAGAAGTTAATTATTTTCATTTTTGTGCTCTAAGTATGCTTGCCTTTTTATTGACTTCTAGTGTAAACACAAACAATAACTGTCTTAGAAGCTCTCTAGAAGCTTGACTGACCATAGATAAGGTTTAATTTTACTGTATTTGAGGCCCAAGAAGAGTAAAACAGTTTTCAAAGCAAGGCCTCTCAGGAAGGTATCTTTTTATTAGAGAAGTTGATGGTGGAAGCAGAATTTAGCAAGAAGCATTTATTATTTCTACTGCAGTGTTTACTACAGTGCTTAGTGACTGCAATTGGTTGAGACTTAATTATGTTGATAAAGTAATTGCAGCAATGACCCAAATCACAAGCACCTTGTGCATAGTACTCTCTCATTTTCAGCTTAGGCTGAAAATCAACTCCATCACAGTTTACCACTTCTTTATAAAGGCCTATAAGAAGGGTTAAAAAGAAGATTACACTGAGAAAATGCCTAAAGCTTACTAGCAAGACAAGATTTTAAGGTAATGTCTTTTAATAATGAATTACTGATCTCAAACAAATTCTATCTTTAAATACATGTATGTGAAATAAGTGGTGCACAGAAAGCCTTCCTATCCTTAAAAAATGACAAAAAGGCATAAATTTAAAAATCTATTTGGACACATTCAAAGGCACTTGTATTCCATTTTCTATTTTCACTCACATTTCCTAGCTATAAGCCTATAAAGAATCAGGAGAACAGTAACTTAATTTTACCTGCAGAAATTTGACAAGAAACATGAATTGAGTGCATCAGGATTTTTTATTTTCTGGGGGTTTTCTGGCATTCCTCAGTTTGAATAAGATCTCGAAAATAGACTTTGTAACACATTTCAGTCCTGAGCAGAAGCAAATAGAGTCCTTGAGCATCACAGTGACTTTTTGCTTTATTTAATGAAAACAATGACAAAAAGGAAGATGCTGGAAATTTTTGCTGTCTTTCTAACAGCCTTTATTTTCATTGCTGGAAATAGAAAATGCCATGATTTATCTGAAATGATCAGGAACTCAATACCAGAGGCTCACTTTCTGAATTACTCACAGATCTTCTGTTTTTCAATGGGGATATAATAAATAAAAATATATAGTGTGTCTGCATATAACTGGAAGTCATGAAGACCACTGTGAAGAAAGAGGCCATCTGATTTCTCCTCTCTTATAGAGAAATATCGCTGCTGCAATGTGTTTTTAATGGATCTCAGATTATGGCATCGCTGATACACAGTCTCTTTAAAACTGCGTGGTCATCAAGTAGTCCATAACCAACTACTGTTGAAGACAGCGGGAGCTGCAGGGCTCACAAGAGGATGGAGAAAGAACAGATGAACCAAGACTAGCAAACAGCCAGTCACATTATGAACAGCTCTCTTGCCAGGCCACGTCCCAGGTTTTCAGCCGTTGGGCTATAATATTAATTTCTTCTATACTCATGAGCTACACAACTCTTTTGCCTGATATTTACTATATGCCTCCTGGGCAAGCTGCCTCAGTACCTGCAGAAATAAAGCATACATGAAGAAAAGCATCTGTTAATGCTGTGTTCCCAGCATAAAGCTGGACTCATGATACAAACTCTTAAATAACCCTTTTCTTATAATTACCCTGATTCCTTCTATACCAAAGTGTACGGGACATGGACAATGGTGACTGGTTTGGTGTCCCTAGTCCCTGAAAATTTGTTACACTGCAGCTAACACTAAAAACCACATTGCACAAGCACTGGTGAGCCACTGGAAGTGGTGATGTTTGGTACTTAGGTATGCAGAGTTATCACAAGGTTCAATGTCTTGGAAAATCATGGTGGTACTTTACACAAATTACATTAATGCAACTATCACTCAAAAGAGAATTAGAGCAAGAGCTATTTGCTGAGCTGACAAAAGAGTACGAGAAAAGCAGCAAAGGAGGCAATACTTTCTTCTGCAATGTCAAAGAAAATGTTATTTGGTCCCAGTGGCCCATAAAGGTCCCAGCCAGTTACTCTACAATGGTTGATCAGCTATCTTAGTGCACCGGATCACAACCTCTAATTTGAAATGTCAGTCTGCATGTTTCAAAGACATAGTCACTGACCTCTTATATTATTTCCTTTCATACTAGGACTCTTAACCACAGTAAATGCAAAAAAACCTACTTGCCAGGGTAGTTCACTCTGTTTAACCAGTTTTTCCTGAAGAAATGCTCTTACTTTTTCTATTTATAATAGTTTCACTGAATTCAGGAGAATAAGAGGTACAGGCAAGGAAAGGAGAAAAATAGTGAATGTTATGGAAGGATAGGGTAACAGAAGTTAAAGCTAAAAGTAAGAATCAAAGACAAAGCTTCACAATAGGGAATGACATGTTAGAATATACCCTCACTTAGAATATAGGTCTAAGTTCAGAGTAAATTAAAAATACAAATTTAAGCTCTGATATTATCTATTTTGAATGAAGTCAAAGAAATTGCTCAAAAAGTTTAATTTATGCTCTACCATTTACAGAGGTATCTCTCTAAATTTATTCTCAGGTTCCATTGGTGTAACTGTGCAGAAATTGCTGCTGACATAGTTACTTCTTCATTAGTATTATTCTCAGTTTAGTACCTGAACAACAATTTCTCTTTAAGTGGAAATATTACTCAAAGTGGCAAAGTTTCCTGCATAAAAATATAATATTTATAAAAAACCCAAAAAAGCCTTCTAATCTTTCACAACTTGTTTGTATATGTTCATAAGTAAAAAAAGTTTAAGTCTTTAAAAACAGGGTAAGTATATTATTTTGCATGCTGCTTGAGCTGTCTTATTTCAGTACTTATAGATCCATTTTATTGACAATCATTTTGCAACCAGTCAACTGAAACTGCAATTTGTAAAGGCTGCCATTCTGTGTCAACATGAAATATATTAGAAAGACTTTTGAGGCTAGTACTCATGTAAACAAAAGTTGCATAGTTGTCAAAACAGTATAACAAGGTAGAATGAAAGCATTGTGCATTAATTTGCCCCAGCTTCACACAGAAAATTATCTTCTGCTGTACTTAGTGAATGTAGCTGGTAGATAGATGCATGCTGATGTTTACAGCTTTATAAGAAAATAGAAAGAAAAAAAAAAGCTGTAAAGTAATGATTTTTTAAAATCTCAGACTTGAACAACATGGTAATTACAGGCTACCTTGTTAACGTTGATTTTCATAAATGATGCAGCTGTAGTGACAGGCTGTTTCACTTTTGGATGAGACTATCCTGATAAACTGGGAGAATACTGTTTCTCAACTATTCCAACAAAATGAGCAATTGGTACTGATTTCATAGTAACATTCAAAGTATTAGATCTTTGTCTTATGTCAGCAAACTGCCTGGACAGTATGCGCATGTAAAATGTAAATGTAAAATTAATCTTCACCTGTTTCAAAAGAAAGTTTCACATTAACCCAGTAGTTTCTTTTAAACTTTTGCCTGTTCAGGATAAGTCAGGTATACCCTGATTTACAGAACGTTCTTTTCCTCCAGCAGTTTGTAGCAGATTAATTCTACTCAGACTTAAGTCAAGCCCTATATAAGTGCCTATTGGAATAATGAGAAAAGTTCTTATGAAGATCATACTAACAGAGTATAAATTGATTTTCTATTTCAATTACAAAGACAGAACTAAATGTATTTAATCCATACATTTTTTAGCTACCAAAACTGTTTAGGCAACTTTGTAAGAATGTATTGGAGTAATAAATATGTACAGCCCAAGCCCGATTTTCCTGTTTTTAATCATACTGTTCACATTTGGTTGTCCATGGGCTGCATAATAGTTGCAAAACCATTTTATAGAAGCCTAACTGCAAGCCAGGTCGATATATCCCCACAGTAATGGTGTCCAGTGAAATCTTAAGCTAAACTGCTCAAATAATTCATATATTGGACAAACTGTGAAAAGTACCTGTACCTCCAAAGAGCCTGTGTGCCGTTTCAGAAGTGACACACAGGCATTTGCATTCCAGTTCTCCCCAGTTAGCTTCCTTTCGCTCTTCAATTATTTATTTTTACTTGCATGACACAGCCTGGTGATTGATCTGAGCACAACCAGTTGTCCCAAGACCCAGTGAACAATATAAGCCTCTGTCAGAACAGAAAGCCTCTAAGATCAGAAAAAGAGACGTACCAAAATGTTTTTTTTTCACACAAAACCAGACAATACCTGGCCAATAGCACATTCTGACTCAGTTCATCTGGAAGTTAAGTATATTGAACACTCCAACAGCAAAAGCTTACTACATTCACTACCACTGTGTAACAGGTTTAGTAAAAAGACCTTACTTTTCTGTCTGTGGCCTCTACAGTGAGCTTTTGGCCCTGTGCAGAACAATTTCTTTTGTACCACTTGCCCTGGCATTTAAAATATCTTGAGTATCAAAAAGTGCTACTTGGGCTATAGTCAGGAAAAAATGCTGAGTTTGTTTTGTTGAAATCAAGGGTAGAGATTTAGGATAAAAGAAAAAGAAGTGGAAAGGACTAAAGCTGCATGCTGTCTCTCAGCACGTCTCGGGGACTCTTAGTGGTGAACAAAGGTAATCATGACCCCAAGGCAGCACAGCACTGGAGCAGACCAGGACAGATTTCTTCATGCATTAACTAAAAGGATCCAGCTGAACTTTGGGACATCAGTTTCAGTCCTCTTGTGCCATAAGTTTGTGGAATACTGTCTCCTAAGAGAGAGCATTTAATTCATAACTCGGGCTCCTTCTGCAAAATATGAGGTGTTCTTTTTTATAAATATGAAAAGACATTTACTGACAGCTCCCCCCCTCCCTTCCCCGGTAGTGCTACTCACTTTATTAAATCCTGCAGTAGAGAAGCTGTCCACTTATTGTTGATGTCTTTTTTTGCATTTAATGAGGATGGCTGCTAGATGTCATGCTTTCTTATTTGATATTATGACACTTACTGATAGGTTTCAACTGAAGGGTATACTCTACTCAGCAGAAGGACCCAGTAACAACACCCTATTCACCTGTTATGGTTCAGTTTTGCCATTTATATTAAACTGACCGATGTGTTAATAGAGCTATAACCTCTGCTTTAGAGTAAACTGTGGCTAAATCAAAAATAGAGATGGAAAAAGAGAATACACTATGCAGCAGAAAAGGTAAAATATTACTGTGGGAGGTAATACTTCAGCAAAGTGTTTAGAGCTTGGCAGCACATCAAAGTACTTGCTGGAATCATGGTTTCAAATTGAGCTAGAGTTTTTCAGGACAGGGTATGTACATATGTATAGGTGCCTTAGGTCAGATTAAAGATCCATCTTTCCCAGAATCCTGCCTCTGAATGGGGTCAGCATTGCTTAGGGAAAATGTCCTTTTAATAACAGAGCAATGAAAAATTCTGGCAATTTGCAGCTTAGGGACTGCCTCAGCCAGAGGATCTGTGTTTATAGCACTTTCTAGGGGTATTTTTTCCATGTATTTATCTAATATTTTATTAACTTATTTATGCTTTCGGATTGTAAACATCTTGGCAAGGACTTGAGCTCTTGACTGCTTGTTGCTTGAAAAACTATCTTTTATGTGTTTCCAACATGCCGGTTGATCATTTTATTTGGTGTGGTTTTGTATGTTTAGAAAAAATTGCTTGTTCTCTATTTGCTTTCATCCCATCACAACCTGCATAATGCCTTCTGATGGTTATTTATCTTCTGAGATGAAGTGTCATTGCCTATTCAGTGTCTCCTAGTACAGGTACTACCTCACTCCCTTGATCAGCCTTTATGACCCTCTATATAACTTTTTACTGTTTGAGGTAAAGGTACAGAACACAAATATTCAAGACTGGATATAACCTAAGTGTATACAACAAATAGTGCTATTTTCCTTTTATTCACATACGAAATAATTCCTACCATTCATGTTCTTTTGACTGAAGCTGATTATCAAGCTACATTTTTTCATTAAATTAGTCACAAGACTTGTGAGATGTTCTCAAAGTAACACTAGCTTATTTATAGCTCATTATTTTCAGTGTATGGATATAATATATGCACGGAGATTTTTTTCTAACCTATGTAGATTCCTTTAAAAAATTGCCTTTTACTGCTCTTTCACTCAGGCAGTCTGATAGAAACTCTAGAAACATTTAGAAATGTCTTACTCTTCCAGATTTTCCAAGTTTTATTGATCACTAGTAGTAAGTCACCCAACATTGTAAAAGATAACGCTGTTAATGCAACTTAAGTTTTAACTACAGCATGAAGGAAATGGTTCTTAAAATTGAAGTAAAGCATGATGCAACTTTATTAGAAAATGCAATAACCATCAGTAGGGCAGAAATATAAAATTCCCCTTAAAATGATTGTTTGCCACATAGGGGAATTAATCTTATTTAATTTTAGCCATTGTTTTACACTGCTATCCTTGCATTCAAATCTGTAACAAAGCATGCCCTTCACAGACAGAATTTTTTCTAGGTTTTGACTACAAAGCTATGACCATCAGAGATAAGGAATCACAAACATTAAAATTCTAAGGAAAATTCAGTTAATTTATCAGAAGCCATCACCTCACAGTGTTTCAAATTTTCCGCCTTCTTTGTTTTAATGCAGACTCCATGTTTGTGGCTTTTCCTTATGTCTCTAACAGGAAACAGAAGCCAAAACTTTTGGTCTCTTGGAAGTTTTGCTTCATGATGAAGCAAAGCCCTCAAATTTTCTTGTTCTATGTTTTCAGGGATTAACTAAATGATTAATTTTACAAGAGGGTATTTTGAACTGCAGAACCACACAAACATTTTCGTTGCAAATGTTTAAGCGAACAGAATGTGTTCTTGGATGTATCTAAGAATATAGCTAAAGGTAAGGTTTGTATTAAGAAATTGTTTCTTTAGGTGAGCTATTGATATGGTTGGAAAAACAGACAAATTTTCATGAGTCACACACTGGTTCTGACAGGCAGAGAAATAATCAAGCCAATCCAAGACCAGGATGCAGATAATAAACTGTGAATTATGTTAACCCATTATGCACTTTGAGATAGAAAATTAGTTAGTGATAACATGGTATAATGGGATACAAACAAGCAAAAAGGTAACAGGTTCAGCAAGGGCGTGCACAAGCACTTTACATTTGTGAAAGAAAACTTTTAGCAGTGGTGAGAAACAGGAGAACTGTTGTGGTCTTTTGATATGTCCAGTCTCAGCATCATATACATAAAGTCTACAGTTTTTTAACAATTAATGAAATTTTACTCTCCATATCATCTATTGAAGCTGCTTTGCAGATCACCCTTAGAGATTCAAATTTTGAAGGCTGAGACAAATAACATAGCTGTTATATGAAAAATATTCTTTGATTGCTCCTTGTGTCTTTTGTAAGTTGGTTGCTTGAGTTCATCTATGGCAGTGGCTGGGGGAATTTGTGTATGTCAGGCTAACCCTACTAAATTTCATCGATACTACATAAGCATATTCTTTTATTTCAGAGAGGTGAATTAACACACAGTTATTGCACCAGTGAAATTGCAGCGTAATACAACAAATTCTTACAGACAATCCCTAGAAGTTAGACCACACAGTTACTAAAGAAAGAATTTTTTTCTCAAAAATACGTCTTCATCTCTGACATCTCACTCTTGGTTGTCAAGAAGATGCCAACCCCTGTCTCTGTTGTGCAGAGGCTTTCCTTTCCCAAAGTAAAGGTTATTGTCCTCAACTTATACATAGCTGCTTATTTGATCTGTCTGTGCCAGACCTGTTGAAAGTTAGTGTGCCTGAAAATAGTCCACTTTTACAACTATATCAGCTTGCCTGTTAGAAAGATCCTTCTTACCAGCTTGGCCTTTCTAACTGCAATAATACTATTAAATGTTGATTTGCCATTTGTTTGTTTGTTTTACAATCACAGCATAAAAAGCAACAAAAACTAGCAAGCAAGTGCAACAACAATAACACAGAAATGGCAAAGACTATCCAAGTAATTGCTCTTTAGGGAAGTAAATGATGAAACATGAATTATTTTAAGAATGTAGAAACTGACTTTTAAGTGGACGCTGCTCTAAATGCTTCAGCTCGCCATGTAATTGTCAAGATTTTCAAACAATTAATATCCTTGTGATACTGATTCTCTTATCATGAACTCAGCCAAGTCAACTCAACTTTATAGTTCCATGAGAATATCCATTTCACTTACCAGTGGTGAAATCATCCTAACTCAAAAGAGTAGAATTAAGGTAAAGATATAGAAATGTTACAGACTCAATCTTGTAAATTGTAGAATATTTTTAACTCTCAGCAACTTGAACAGCAGTTTAGAAATCTTACCACTGCACAGGATCAAATGCTGTGTGTCTTTAAAAGATAGCTGATGGTATGGAATTTGAAATGTGGAAAGAATATAAGCTAAATTAGAAGGAATGTTACTTTCACAGTTGAAAAAAAAATCACTAAGGCATTAAATTGAATTAAAACTGCCATATCTGAAAGTAATACAGTCTTTCTGCAAATGAATGCATAGTTGTTTTCTCATTAGCCCTTACATATACTGAATCATTGCAGTTTTCTTTTGGATAAGAAACAGTCCTAAACTAGAAATAATTTGCATAGATGTGGAAGTATGAAATACAGGCAAAATTTATAAAATAGGTTCTGTACAAGCTGCTCTCCTGGAGTGATAGTTGGGTTATTCATCAGGATGAGGACAGATAGAAGAACCCTGAGACCTCTGCACAGACTGACCAGTGTATGATATCAAGCACAAAAGAATAAATAGTCATTCACTGCTTAGTTTGTTTCCATTTGTCCATTGTATTGCTGATATTTGGATAGGTGGCATGATTTTACAGAACCCTAAGAGTTCCCTCTCTTGGTGAGAAAAAAGATGCAAGGAAGGGATTATGTTTCAAAAATGTGCCCACTAGTCACAGCCTCCTGGAGCTACGCTTCAGATAAAGTATGTCATACATCCCTTCTTGCTAAAGATTGTGCCTCAGGACTAGATTTTCCCTTTAAAATTAAGATGCATGGCAGGAGGTTATTTCATACAATTTAGAGAAACTTTGGTAATAAATACAGCCTTCTTAAAAATAAAATACTGTTCGAAGTATATCACCTTATTTTATGTTACTTCTACACACACTGCTGCAAATTCTCAGTGTTAGGTTCAAGCTGTACTATATTTGTAATGAAGGAACTTCAATGTATGATTTTTTTTCTCTTTCCCCTAAAGATAGATTACAATTATTGAAGGATGGATGTGAAAATAAAAAGAAAATGTTAAGGCAGAGGCATAAATTTAAGATGTGTGGATTGTTTATTATTTTTCTTAAATATATATAGCTATAGGGAAACTCTAGTGTTCTCTTGCCCCTGCCTTACCCCTTTACTCCCATCAATAGTGGAAATATCTATTAAAAATATCTTCAAATTTATAAATACCCAGGCACAACTGAAATCAGCAATGGGGCTGCTCAAATTATTGAAGTTAGTCTGTATGTAACTCTGCAGAAACAGGGCCAATGACAGCTGCATTGCTTTCTGTTTGACTAAAAGTTTACGTCTCTTGCTTCTATCACTTGGAAACTAGAAGTAATTAAAAATTAAAAATAAAATCAGACCAAAAGTGGTGCAATTACTCTGTTAAACAACATGCTCTTATATTTTTTGTTCATTCTATTTTAATTCCTTTTATATTGTCTTCACTTTTCAAAAGAACATTTAATTTTCTTAACAGCCTATTACTGTTATTAGGCTATATAGATATCCTATAAAATGATGGCTAGAGAGAGGTCCAAATAGTTTCAAATAATTTCCATAGTTTGCTGCTGTGACTTAAAACAGATACCATTGTCTTGGGGTGGCAAAACTAGATACTTTAATATATCCTCTAAATATTAGAGTTAAAAATGAAATTATAATTAGGATTTTAGACAGGACAGTAAAAGCAAGCCAAATGTGGTGTGCTTTTGGTGTTTGGTTGGTTGTGGTTTTTTTCTATTTACAACAGTTTTGACAAGCCAAGTGGGGGGAGTGGGGGCAGGTGGGGGGGGTTGGGGGGAGAGGTGGAACAACGACAAAACCAAAACCAAAACCACCACTGAGTGATACAGATTTTTTTTCTTATTTTCGCTAACATTTTTGTCAGATCTGTCACTGTTCTGTACAGAAAATTCATAGTTACTACCCAGTCATCAGATTGTCCAGCATTGGGCAAAGCTAAACAATCCAAGCAAACAAAATACAACTTGTTCTCAGAGGAAGCAAAACATCTTTATTTCAAATAATGGGCAATACAATTTTATGAAACAAAGTTGTTAAAAATGGAACCTGAGGAGTTCCGTCTTTCAGCTGTAGCTAACAAAGAAGCTTTAAATTTGTTTCTTGTTAAATGAAATCTGTTTATGGTCTGTAGTCAGAATATTATATTCCTGCTACAATATAAATAAATGCCTTCTATTAACTGTCACACAATGGTTCTGGAAAAATGGGTCAGTCATTAACATAATAAGCATAATGGTCATTTAATGTACAGTGAGTGCAAGACAATTACAAACTGTTTCCAATAATTGATCAGTTTTCAAGATCCTCGAGTATCTGCAGTCCTGAGAGCTAACAAATAGAAAATATTAAAGCATATGGTTTGCACAAGCTGGTAAGAAAACTCAGTATTTTCTACTTGAAGAACCAAGGAAAAATATTTCAAAGATGTTATCTGTTTCCATCTGTGAGCAGGGAAATGAAATCAGTCATCATATGATAATCATCAGGGTATTCCTTTACTAACAACTGCTTGGAAGGGTAGAACCTGAAGTTATTCTGATCTGTTTGACTGATGAAGTTGCAGAGACCCGAACAGAACCCGAATCAGTCTTCTCTTCTGGGTATAGTACAAGTGATACAAATTTTGTTAAATAGCAAATCTAGGAAAAATGTAATAAGCAGAATTCAAACTTGCATACAAACTTTGTGTCTCATGGGAGCTTTGACTCCATGGGTGGAGATGGTCTGCATATGATGATGATCTTATGTAAATTTGATGATATTATGTAAATTTTTATGATCTTATGTAAATTTAGCTGCCTGAGAAGTCATCAGCATCTTCAAATCCAGAACACGTATGTCCTCAGTCAAGGATACTTATAAAACAAGCTTGCTGTTGCAAATACACTTAAATAGGGCAATCTATTAGCTGGACACTCCTTAACATCATCTTTAACATTATGCTGATCTATGCCTTCAAAAACATAATTTGTGACACCTACTTGCAATATGATTTGATGAATCTGCATCAATCATGGTAAAAAATATAATTAGAACAACCGTGATAACCAAAACTGCTCAGAGATGTTGTGGCAGTGTAATTCAGATGATGAAAGGATCCCTGGGGATTACTGTATGGAGAAGTCTCATAATACAGTCAGATGAAATATCATAAAAGCTATCACAGTGCTAATCTTGAATCATATAACATTGCACAGCTCTATACTGAGGATCCAAGACCCATTCCAAAGGCCACGGTTCAGTTCTCCCACACTAATAAATTCTGAGGGTGCACTTGAGGTCAGAAGTAATTTGAATTCTGTGCAGTGCAGAGCAAAATAGGAAATCAGAACATTAAAAAGCAAGTGTTCAGTAACGTGTAGTTTTACCCATGGGTTGTTCTGCATATTTTGAAATAGATGAACCCTCTAAGTAAAATAGCCAAGGGAAACAGGCAAGAGTTTGCTCATTAGTTCTGATGGAATATTCTTCCACACGGTGAACTAGTGTATATCTTATGCCGCGTTGCTTCTAACAAACTTCAGCTGAATGCGGTTTAAGGTTTAAATCTGTGTGCCAGTTGGAGGTTGGATTAAAATCCATGATAGGACTGAGTCACTCCTCTCCTCGACGTAATTGTATGGAATGACTTATAAGAGTAACATTTCTAGAAAGTTTTCCCTACTTTGAGTTAAGACTAGAATCAAAGAATGAACTACGAAAGGAAGCCCTGGGGCTCACTGTAGTCCTACATTTGATCAGCTTCTGGCCTGTCTCTTCCTTCCTCACAGATTCCCAGATACTTGGACAGTCCTCAGTGGTGTCCTGGAAACAGATCTTAGAGGGCACTGCCCTGAGACAGTCTTTTACTGAAAAAAAAATATCTGTCTGTAGGTGTATGGTATGCATATGTGCTTTTGTAATTATGTATAAAAGTTCCTTGGAAAACATTTAGAATTTTAAAAGTAACATAAATGTTAGATGACTGAAAAAAATTATAAACTCTGGTTCTTCTAGCTTATTCCCTCATTAATTCCGCAAATTAATTATTTTTTCCTCTTATAATTTTTCTGCTCACTGGAGTTTTACATCTAAATAAATCTCTTCTTAATATGTTACCTTCCCACTCGGGAGGCTTTTTGTTGGAATCTCAGTTTGCAGTGTTTCTTGGGATCCAGGTCCAGATTTTAAAGTCTGGGTTTGTAGCATAATATAGAGCTGACCTGGTGTTTTTCTAAAGTGTCATAAAATAAATTTGCATATATAATCTATAGGCTTCTCATATATTGCATGAGGAATACTGCAAGTTTAAGTACTAAATGCATGGAATCCTTCTCTAGTAATGCATCTAGTCTTCACTGCCCGTTACAGTTTCTATGCCTCTGTTCTTACTATTCACTTATTATTTATTTCTCTCTAATTATACATCTTCTAAAATACACAACTACATCATACTTTGATTAATGTAATTTTCTCTTTGACTTCCAAGTATGTCAACTTCCATACTCAAAATCCCGCATGACCTCTCTTCCTCTCTTGTAGCTCCATTATTCATTCTAAAAATCTCATCATGGATGGCTGTTCTCTCAATGTAATACATTTTGGTTTCTAGGACATCCTCATCTTTAAAAATTTCACATAGTCTTATCCTGGTTTATATCTCTGCTTTCATTTCCTTCCGTGACCGTCATAGTCCCAATGTTCTCTACAACCTTCCCATCTTATTGCTTTCCTTTTCTTTATTCATGTTTTCTTCTGACTTTTGAGAAGGTGTCTGTCATATGCTATCTGTCAAGCACCTCTCCTTTAAACTTTCATTTAAAAACTTTTTTTTTTAGAACTTATTTTTATCTCTGGTAATTTCACTGTGAGTGTCATTGCATTGGAAATTCAGTTAAGTGTTGGGATGCCCAGATTCTTTGTGTAGATGTCATGTAATGATTATTTAAATCTAATGAAAGAAATAAAATAATTTCAACTACCTGCCATCAGTTAATAGTTTACTTTCTGTATAGTTTTTTTATTTCCTTGACATGGAAGACTGACTTTATTAAAGGTAAAGGACTGTTTTCCCTTATAGCATGCTAATTTATGTTGCTATTAGAATGGAGTGGTGACTTAGTCTGATGAATGCTTAATTATCTTGTCCAGCACTTATATATTGCTTTACAGCAACAGAAGCCTCGTCTTTTGAACCTGCAGATCAAAACTAGACCAGCTGCCAGGTTTTAGTTTACACCTAGATCAAGATTTTTTGACAAAACTCCTCTAATTAGCAGTGGGTTATCAAGACAAAACCCCAGCGTTAACAAATAAATGTTTACTGACCTTGCTACATGTTACTAATATAAAAACTGAAATTAACATTATGTCACATTGTTGTTTGTTCAGTGCTAATGCACCAAAGATTTATTTTTTTTTTCATCTTCCATTGCTGAAGTGATCAGGCTCATGAGAAATTCATAGTGGATACCTGAATAACTAAACATGGCTTGAGATAATCATGAACAACTCACAATGTACATCTAGCAGTTTCCCATCATTTTGATGCTGCCTGGATCTAAACCAACAACTTAAAGATTAAGAAGTATGTATTCCAGATCATCCTCAGGCACTTATAATTCATGCTTACACAAACAGTTTTGTAGTAGTGAATTTCTGGACTATTAGATAATTCACCTTTCTTCATATATTATTATTCTATTACACAGCTGCAAAACCAGAGAGATCTTCATTAAAAAAAAAAAAAAAAAAAGAAAAAAAAGAAAAAAAGAAAAAAAAGAAAAAAAGAATTTTTAAAAGTGTTTTAAAAGGTTTATAAAATCTTTTTTTACGTGGAAATAGTTCATGTGCAAATGTGCTTTCTTTGTACCCTGCTGTCAGTCAGGCCATCACCCACCAAAGCAATACCAATGCCTGTGCTGTTGAGTTATACGTGCTTATGAGCTTAGAGTGCTCTGTTTTAAAGATCTGCTTGATGTTCACTTGAAAAGACAAACAAGCAAAATGAAGATTTTATTTTGTGATGTCTTAATTTTTAGTGTTTGAACTGAGATAGGTATCTTCCTTTTACATTAATTATCAAAAAGCACTAATTTGTGAAACTGGATGATGCTTCTGCCTTAATGACAATGCTGCAGGATTTTTTTCTTTGTTTAGTTCTTTTGGAGAACTGTCTTTTCAGATAAATAGAATAGTATTTCAGTTCAGCTTCCACAGTCTCCCAGTAACACAGAGCTATGACCATGCTTTCTAACAGTACTACTAAAGTACCAAGACCTATTTCATCAGGTATTAATTATGCAATAATTTTAAAATGCAATATTTATTCTATTTCAGGACACACAACAAAGCAAAACTATTGTGCTTATACTTTTAAAAATTTGGATCAAATTGAAGCATCCTTTTAGATAAGTCACTTCTCATGTCTAAGACTGAAGAAGTACTTCAGAGGATTTTTTTTTTTAGGATAATTACCCACTGTCCCTCTGTTTCTCTTTTTCCCTCTCTAAGACAAGCAAATAAAAAGCAGAGCAATGATACCATTGAGAAAAAAAAAAAAAAAGGCAAAGCTATTTCTCAGTTAAAAAAAAGGCAACAAACCAGGTTTATTTTCACTGTTAATACTCACACAATGAAGCAAAGACACTCTGTCCAAGTACACTTGGAGGCATTTTCCTACAAATTTATTTATTCTTTCTTTGTTGTTTCACTGGATCTGAAATAGCAGTAATCTGGCCTGTAAGTACATGTTTGCCAACTGTGAATGGAAAACACAGCAGCAGTCATTATTGGTTATTTTAGGGAAAAACTAGCATTTTGTAGCCATTTCCAGCAAACTGATCTTCTTTCCCCTTTGATTTAGCAGAAAAATTGGCTTCTGTTCTATATTAAATAGCAGACATACTACTTAGGTTAGCCTAGGTTAGTAAAGGCAAAGTACTATTTTTCTCTTTAACATGTCTATTTAAGAAATCAAAGTTGTGAAGAACCATGCATTGACAGACAATGTTAATCAGCAAAACATAACAGAAGGGGAGGATATGAAGGTAATGTTTGATAATATGAACTGAATGGAGAAACAGGACCCTAGAAAAATTAGTACAAAAATAACAGCAAATTTAAAGCATCAAAACCTGAAACAATCATCATAAAGCATTTGTTTCATATGCACACATTTTCCTTGTAACTTCTTACATTCAATTTAACATATAAGTTGAGTGACCTCTGAAGGCTGAAAATACCTTAGATTTAATAAAATAACAATGAAATCCTACATAATCATGCTGAGTGAGACTCATAGCAAAACAACAGCCAAAATCTCTATAAACTTAATCATCTGTCTGACCACTACAGACATTCAATTAGTCAATAGCAATTTGTTTGGTGAACAGGCAACAACATCTGATAGGTCGGTAAAGTTCAATTGCAGTTATGCATTTATTTACAACTATTAAACAGTTTGCAGTCTGACTGTCTGGCTCAGTGCATGCTCACTGATCTGCCCTCATTCTAATAAGAACCCATTCATGTTATCATTTACAGCCTTCCTTGTTTGAAAATAAGTTTTCTGAAAATAACTATGAGCTTGTGGAAAGCCTTCCATGGTGTCAATAGTCTTGGTAACTTTGAATTCAGTTGCAATGGTTTGCATCAGAGAAGCAATATGCTATCAAAGACAATACTGTCTTGAAATTTTACAATGCCTACACGGCACAGTATTCTCTTAAGGTCAAAAACTTTCAAATAGAGATACATAAGTCAGAAATACAGGGCTCTGAAAACTTATCAACACTTTAGAAGCAAGTGGGCAGTGCTTACCCTTGCTTCTTAGCAGAGAACTGCCCTAGCTGCGTCCTAAATTAATATTTAGGTATTACATTTTATTTAGGTATTTAGGTATTACTATTTAGGTGTAGTACACAGGTAACTGTACTATCAGTTCCTGAAGTTAAGAATTTTTGAAACCTGATTCTGATATTTCTATGGGCAGTCACTGAACTGTGTAGTTTTATTTTCAGAGCAAACTGTTAAATAGTGTTGAATATTCTCCACGGTGTTAGATGCCTTTGCAACAAACTTTTTTTAGTGCCAGATGGAAACAGCGAGGCTGCTCTTACATGCAAAGAGGTACTTAAGACACACTTCTCTTCAAATGGTACACAGAAACAAATAAAATCTGGAAATCATCTGTCTCAAAGGTAGGAATACATTTGAATGGGGTTGTGTATGTGTTATGGGAACAGTTGGCTATTTGTGAAACTGGTAAGCACAGAAGACTCATTTTTGTGGCATGCTTTCAAAAGACATCTTTCAAAAACCATGCATTTTTGCATACAACATCTGAGTAACAAGGTATTCAACATATCTTTTTTTGTGTCATTTGTTTTATCTCTGCTCTGAATGAACTGAGTGATTGATTGGGATGTTATTAACATATGTCTGGGATTTAATGTGGGTTTTTTTCAGTTGTGACTTCCTCAAATCATGTATGGATCTCCTAAAGGTGGTATATTTTCATGAAATATTTATATTACTTGGCAACATTTGATGATTTCTGTTTGAAAAGATTCAACATTTGAGAAAACAAAACTATGAGTGTACATGAACTTTTTTCCTTGTCTAGTCTGCCACTAGTACAATGAGAATAATGTAAATCTTGAAACTGCATGTTGTTCAAGTCTAATCTTAGATTTAAATCATTATTGATTCCAGTTAAGAAGCATAATTTGATGAAATTAATGTCACTCTCAAAAGAAAGTGCCTTTTATGAGAAAGATAATCTATAAACCTAGGGAATAAGAAAAGGAGCAAAACATAGTAGCTGTGAAAAGTTATAGCATTGTTTAGAAATCAGTTGACATTGTTTTGTGATCTGATGCTAAAAAGGATTAAAACCTATTTTTTTTACAGAGCATGTTAAATACAGAGTATGCTATAGTACTTAAGCAGAGATGGGGGAAATGATTCTTTCTTTAAAATTCACTTCAAAATTGAATTTGTCCTGTGCTTACCTCGATAATCAACAAGAATCCCTATAATCTCTAATGTATTTTTAAAATGACAGATGAAGAATGAAGAAGCAAAGTAAACTTTGAAACCTGTGTAAGTGCTATTTTCAGTTCAGTTGTTGTCCTTTGACTTAGTTTCCATTAATTTTCAATGAGATACAGATAGCTAAGTACTCAAGTAATGTCTGAAAATGGTTCTAAGAAACAATTTGCCAATAAAAGCTTTTAGAAACTTGAGCTTCACATCTTAATCCTAAATTCTTCTAATTGCTAAGCAAATGTCTTATCCCTTTCCAATAAAATTACATCTTCTAAGAGAGGGAGTGCATTTGACCTCAACAAATCATGCTGCACTTATTCCCAATACATTTCCAATAACCTTGTATGTGAGTTGGAGTAGATTTGGAACTGCTTCTAGACTGGGTGGGACATACGTGACAAAGATGGTGGAATAAAAAAATCACTTCTCGGCACTTTTATTTGTGCCACATAAAATGAATTATTTAAACTCCTGGACTTCAATAATTTTCTGCAAGCATAGTCTAAAGAAACTTTTTGTAATTCTGAGTAAGAAGGATTTGTATTGGATAGTTGGAACAGATACTATTTTTGTAGGATAAAAAGGAGATAGGAGGAAGCATCTGTATATATGTGATAGGATTCTGTACAGTGGAATGGAAAATCTCACAATGTACTTTTGAATATATATTGGGTGAGAAGAGAATTAGGTGCTGTCTAAAGTACATGCAGTCTTGATTTTTATAGGCAATATAATTGTACAGAAATAGAATTGGTAGGGACAGTAAAGTTTCTATCAACCCCTGTTCTGCCTGTTTCTTTCTTCCTTCCCCTTAACTGAGATTTATTCTGCAATCTGATTGTCACATGATCTCAGAATTTGGTTGTGTATGATTCTCTGTAGGGATAAAATCTGAGAAACTCAGGCAAAATCCTTGTAATAACATGAAGACATCTAGAGTTTGTATCTGTACCTTTTATGTATTGAACTGAGCAATAATTAAAACAAAAAACTCAATCATTTAAAGTAACCTAATAGCACATCATTGAAATAAAAAAACCTTGAAGCAATTAATTTATTCCTATCAGACACACCTAAGACTACCATTAGGATTTTGCACTCAGTGTAGAATACATAAATCTTTCCATTCTGCACAGAGCACTTTAAGCTTGAACATTGATCTTGAAACACTAATCTCCCAAACCCAAAGATTTCCCAGATCACCTGTATACCAAAATAGGACACAACATTACTAGGCATGCCCTGGTGTGCTTTATAGGACCTAGCTCTCTGGTGCTCATCTTAACCCACACGTTCATTAAATTATACCAAGATGTACGAGAAAATTAACCTGGCTACAGGTAGGTAGATGATAAACTAAGTGTCAGAATTCTGAACAAAAATGACAGGGAGCAGAAATAAAGGCAATATGCAATCTCTACTTCATGTTCGCAGAGTATTTGAAGACAACTTCAATTTCTCTAGAAATCCCCAGAGTAGGCTTTTTACTCTTCACTTTTCACATGTGGCAAATTTCATTAGGAAGAGTGGAAATGAATAAGAAATTTGAATATGAAGTGAAATGTGTTTTTCTAAGGCAATTTCAGTGCCAACGATACAATTCTCATTTTATTTCAGGAGAGGAGAACATGCTGCTAAAAGCACCTCATGAGGGGTTTCTATGAATGTTTCTACTTTTTCTCGTGGTCTTGCTGCTGGTCAGAAGGCAAGTTGGTCTGTCAGACCTGAAGGAAGGAAGCAAGTTAAAACCCAGCTGAGCCCAGATACAACTGTGTTGTAAACAGCAGCATGAATTCCATCTGGAGTCCACTAACCAGAGGTGTATCCCGGGGGGTTAATAGTGGGGCCAAATACTGTTAGACCTCTGTTAATGACCTGGACAATGTGACAAACTGCACTAGCAGCATAGTTGCAGGTGATATAATGCTGGAAGGAATGACTGATATACCAGGTGCTTGTTCTGCCATTCAGAGACCTTGACAGGCTGGAAGTTGGGCAGAGAGGAATCTTGTGCAGTTTAAAAAGTGGAAATGCAAAGTCCTGCATCTGTGGAGGAATAACTCCAAGCACCAATACATGCTGACTGGCTGAAAACCAGCTTTACTGAGGAGGACCTTGGGGTCCTGGCAGTCACCAAGATGACTGCAAGCCAGCAAGGCACCTTCATGTGAAAGAAGGTCATCTGCCTCCTGGACTGCACTTGGCAAACCATTGGAACAGTTGATCCTGTCTCTCTGCTCTGCACTGTTGAGGCCACATCTGGAGTGCTGTGTCCAGTTCTGGGCTTCTCAGTACAGAAAAGACAGAGGCCTGCTCAAGTAAGTCCAGCAAAGGATCACAAAGATGGTGAAGTGACTGGAGCTTCTTTCATGTTCTTTTTATAGCCTGGATGACAGAAGGCTCAGGGGAAGCTTACCCACGCCCTTATAGATCTGGTGGGAGGAATGAAGAAGAGGGAACCAGACTCTTTTCAGTAGCACTCCGGACAAAAGGCAATTAAAATTAAAGACATGAAACTCCATCTGAGCAAAAGAGAAAACTTTTTTACTGTGAGGGAGATCAGAGGAAGAGGTGGTCCCAGGGAGGTTGTATAGTCTCTGTCTCTGGAGATGTTCAGAACTTGATTGGACATGGTCCTGGGCAATCTGTTTCAGCTGATCCGTCTTGAGCATGGAGTAGGGGTGGCAGGGAAGGGGTGTAGAGAGGGAACTAGGTGATATCAAGAAGTATCTTCCAAATTCAATGATCCCGTGATTTTGTGATTCTGTGATTCTGTAAGAACAGTTTTCCAATATTTTTTTTTGCTATAGATCAAATGACTTGCTTATAATGATGCTATGAAACTGTGTCAAGAGCTCTACTAAATTCCAGATAGATTACATCTACTGCCTATTCCCTGTCTCTAAGATCTGCTGCCCTGTCACAGAAAGAAATTAAATTGTTTTGACGTATGCTGTTCTTGACAACTCCATTTTGCCTAGTACTTTTTTCCTTGTTCCCTCCGAGGTATTTACAAATAGTGTTTTGATCAGTACTGAATGTTGGATGGCCTATATTTCCTTCTTTTCATCTTTTCAAATAAAGAAAGAAATGGTCTTCCATTCTTCTGGTGCCTGATCTATGTGAGATCTCAAAGACAACCCATAAGGATTCTGAGAACTCAGAAGCTATTTCTTATGTACCCTAGGATGACATTCTTCTAACCTACTTAATTTGAAAGCATCTTATCTAAGCACCAAGTATACTATATAACGTTTACCCTATTATTGTGGGAATACGTTCTATAAGTCAATTAATCAAAATTGACCATTTCATTAAGGAATAATATAAAAATGATCATTAAACTTCCTTGGTATCACCTGTAGATAGTATAACATTCCCACTAACTTATGAACATGAACATCCAAGTACTTTATTTTTTCTCTATATTCTGACAAAGTGCATTCACATTTGACTGTAACCTACTTTCTGCTTCCTGTATCTTACTCCATGAATATGTTCTTTCTCTGAAGTCAAAGAAGAGCTCATGATTTACTCCAGTCCATCACCCATCCACTTTTTGTTTTTCTTCTACATTGGAATAGTGTGCACTTGTGACCTTAGTACCATTTCTGTAAGAACCTGCCAGTTCTCTTTTTCCCTTTGAATAAATTTCTGAGATGCTGCCAGTTTTCCAAGTTTATTGAAGTCTGCCTTCCTGAAATCTATTGGTTTCGTTTTCCTGTTATTACCTCTTTCTTTTTTCCTAATTACCTCTATTATGTCATAATCACCTTTACTCAAGTTCCCTTGTCTGGTTCTTTGTTGTTAGAACACAACCTGAGTATTTTACTTATCATTAACTATTCACTGGACATATATATGTGTGTGTGTGTATATATGCATAGAGGGATAATCCCCATTTTGAAAAGCGTATTGATATACATACAACCAAGATATAACACTGTCATAACATGACTGATTACCAGGGACATTTACTTTAAAATTGTTATCGAAAGTGTATACCTGAGCAGTGGCTTATGCAGTTAATTCCTGACCTGCCTTTTTCTGGATAATTGTCACATCTGAGTCATACAGGTTGACAGTGTCTCACTAATGTTTCAGTCATATTTCTACTTTTGACTTCAGCATAGTACTGTGCAAGAATCTGCAGCAGAGCCTGCAGTAATCTTCTTAGCTAGGCACTACATAGTGCTTGCTCTAAAATCAACTATGCACCACTTCTTATCTGTAGAAGATCCTCCATATAGCCTGCCCAAAGCAACAATGACATGTCATTATCTAGAAAACTGAATGGGAATCTTTATCACATGTTATTTACTTGCTGCATTGAAAGCTGGCAACATATGGTCACTGACCCATTAAAAGACAGTAAGCACAGCTAAACCATTAGCAGCTCCCCTCAAGGAAATGTCCACTTCCAGAAAAAACAAAACAAAACAAAACCCCCAACTTCTTTAGCTATCTGGCAATATCCGTGTAAGCTTATTCACTTGTGAAAAGTGACAGTCAGTCCAATCACTGTGTTCTTGAATGGCAAAATCCAGAAGATGGAATAAATGAATGCTTATCTATATCTATTGGTTTCCAACATAGGCAGATCACTGGTAAACCTGGCAAAGTTTCTGATGGAACAAGGTATGGAGCCAGCTATTCCTCATGCAAGAATTCCCTCTGGTACCTTCTTAGAGGTTAAGTCTAGACACAGAAATGTGCAAAGCTGAAGTTAAAAAGCAGGAAAAGTCCATATTTCCATCTCTAAAAATGGAAGTGTGATCTCAACAGTGATCTGTCACTGTTATAAAATACACTGAATAAAAACTAAAGAAATTACTAGAATTAGTGGGTTTATTTGGAAAAAAAAACACCTTTCCATTCCCTTCATCCTCTTCTTCCTTTTTTGACAGCACATCATCTAAGATCATTAAGATATCATCACAATTAATCACCCAGTTCAACATACATGAAGAGAGTCATAACATTTATTAAGGTAGAATTCTCACTGTCTTCTCATTAGAAATACGAAAACACAGGGTTCTGATGGTTAGAATCCCAGTACTCAATATTTTAAACCACATGACTGTAAACTCTGGAGGAAAATTTAACCATCTTTGTGATATATCTCAAAGTGATGACTTCTAAGTACGTAAGTCTAGAAAGATTTATGAGTTATAAATACAAGTTGTGCAGAAAAAACTACCAGCTCTCTGTAGGCAATTATGTTCAGAATAGAAATGAGAATTCAGATGCACTTTCTTCCATCTTTCCTGACTAGCTGTGCCACTTTGTTTAATCTACAGTGCCTTCCACTTAGCAGTGCATGATTCTCCCATCTAACGTACAGAAAAACAGACATTATACAGGGATTTAGTAATTCTACAAAAAAATGAACGGAGGTGAACTCAAACATTTCATGACCTGAACTAGCTGGAGGTAAATCAGTCTTTACAACAATTCATTTTCAGACACATAATTGGAGTAGTAGAAAACAATGCTCTATATATGACATTCCAGGAATGTTATATCACATGCACTTGTCATGCCAAAGAACAATTAGCTATTTGAAGTGCTCCCCATCTGGCACTTCTTTGTCTTTCATTAGGGACACTAATCAGGAAAATTCCATTTAGGTGTTTTTTTTAATATTTAAATTTTGGCTGCTACAAATGCTGAACTCACAAACTGTTCGCCCCACATACAAACCTGCGAGACCTGCATGGATTAAATGACTTCACAGCATAATCTTGTGATAGGCCTGATCTATAATTTTGGACTGGTTGAACTAAAAACAGAACTAAAGAAAATAATATGCTGTTTGTCTAATTTCCTGCTGGCCAAGAATACTTACTTGTCCAGTAAAATGGATGACAATAATTAAGGTCCTGTGTCTGCCCAGGGAGATCTGAACTTACATATCTAATTTCTTTAGGTAATGCATTTAAACCTACTCTTAGACGAAAAAAAAAGGAACATTTTCTATTGAGGCTGTCATTGTGCTATGCAAGCAAGACTGATGGAACTAGAGGGAGAAAAAAACAAGAACATGATTACAGCTTCACTGTTAAAGTTCTTACTTAAAATGAGAGACACGACTTTAAGATCTGCTTCCAGGATTTGTAGGTTGTTTGCTGCCTACTGCAAAATTGTGTGACTCACTCAGGATCCAGAGAAGGGAACGTGGCTTTGCTCTTTCCCATCATGCAGTCATTTTCATTTTCCTTCCTCAAGCCCCATGACTCTTTGTATGTCTGTCTATGCTTCAGAAACTGGGAAACTCAAAAGGTCAGGTATGTCCAGACACATCTAAAAGCCCAGTGTTATGTACCTGACAGTTATTACATTTAATTGTTAAATGCACATATTTCTGAATTGGAGCAGACAGAGTAGGTAACTTTTTAGCAATCTTCTCAGCTCTGCTGTACAAAAAAAAGAAGGATTTTTGCCAAATACATATATGGAATGGCATGTTCATCAGCTAATTCAATTAAAATGTTGAGCTAGAAGAGTTAATGCTGGTAATTATTGTTTACTTTTTTTTTTTGTATATTTGACAATGAAAAATGCTTTGAGAATAACTTATGCAATTACTGCTAAATGCATTTCAGGGGTGTGGAAAGTACTTGTCAAGAAGAACAAATTGTATAGACATAAGACATTACTTTGATAACTTCACTTTTGTTGTCAAAGAATGCAACAATTAAATAAACTGTTGTAAATTTTAATTTTCCAGGGATTATACTTTTCTGTCTCAGCTTCACTGACTGAGAATTGCATTTCATTTTAAAAGAACAGTCAATTTCTTACATGTTATACAATTTTTGCCCTTGAAAACTGTCAGTTGCAATATCCAGGATGAAAATCTATTTTTAGCACCCAGAGAGCATGCAAGAGCATGCTTTTATATATGGACTAAAATGAGGATGCCACCTGGGTAGCAGTAAGTATATAAAATATATCAATTCTATAACACAATATAATTTATTTTGGCTGAGAAATGATGACCAGAAAATACTATTTATTCTACTAGAAAAGTCTATGACTTCTACAAAAAAGTATAAAAAGAGCTTTATGACATGTCTTCATTTAAAGGCCCACTCCTACTCATTAATAAAATAAATAAACTAATTAAAGGCAGATGATCGCTTACTTGCTAGAGTTCCTGAGAAGCATCTGAAGAGCTCTTATCCTTTTTTAATACTACAACAGCTTGCCTGTAACTTTTTGTTAATGTTAAGTTTGTGCTAGAAAAAAAGTTTAACTGATTTCACAAACCTAAATTATTTACACCATGTGCATGGAATTTTCCACATGCCAAACTGGAAATTATCAGACTAACATAAGAGGGAAGTTAAGCTTTGCCTATCCAAGTATGAAAGCCATTTAACAGACAGTAGCACTACATAGCAGTCTACATTAGGAAAGCAACTTGACAGAGCAGCTAGTCTTTATCAAAAGCATAATTTTACACTAATTCTAGGAATAAAAATCTGCTTCTGGGCAAAGTTGTCAAGAGCCTTTTAAGGATCAAGTGTGGTCAGAGTCCTACTTTAGCTCTCATGGTGCTCATTGACATAAACTTACCATATCATTACTAGCTATCTCTAGGGAATCTACCAAATCAAACACTGCTATTTCTGATCTTTCAAAACATGTAGTAGGATACCATGTACTGCAGGAAAATGTCAGAGAGCTGCCACTGATGAATCAGACACTTGAACCCCTGAATGCTTTTTGTTATTCTTTCGATGTATTCACTTCACTAACTTTGACCTGCAGTATTGTGTCACTCATTCTGAGAATTTTGGTTTCATTTACTTCATTTCCTGTAAAGGTAACGGAAAAGAGTGGACATCCGTGAGACCTAATGGCAGCTTGAAGGACAGCAAAGCAATGTGGGGGTGGGGGTGTGTGCATAGTATAGTTCATGGTGATGAGAAACTCAGAATAAAACTTTTGCTCTGGGACAAAACAGACCCAAAACTAGTAGGGAACCGAGCCCTGTTAAACAAGTAACTGACCAAATATCTGAGTCCAGAGCTCCTGTATAACAAGATCTGCTTCCTGGATCAGGAATGCAATGGACATGGAAACAATTATATGGCATATCACAATATCTCTGAATAAGTAATGCAGTTCCTGAGCTATGACTGTGCAACTAGTTTACGTGGCAGTAAACACAGCTGCAGAATAATAGGAGAAATTTTAGTCTCTACAACTATGCGAGTAAGAGTAGTTTGGTTAGATCTGTATTGAACTGAACACTTACAATCACATACAAATTCTGCTCCTATTGTCAAAATTATTTCTTGCTCTCCCTAAGCAGGATTACCTTCTGAATATTATTTCGGGGTTATAATTATCATTGCCTGCCATTATAAAATTAATTCCTTTTTTTTTCTTGCTTGCCTGATGCTTTCCTTCTATTGCACTTATATAGCTACTACACAAACAGCTTTCTTCCCATCTATCAAATTTACCTGGTGTTTCTGGTTTTTTGCTTGTTTCCATGGAAACAAAGATGATTTTTAAGGAGATAGAAAGAAATGCAGGTCACCATAAAGCCATTTTTCAAGAATAGACATCTTGAGACATCCCACTTCTGTCCAAAAATTCCCACCTTGCTACCTCTTAAGAGGCATATTTTCCCCACAAAGTCCTGGGAGGCCTTCTTTTAGTGTCCTTCTATGCATACAGAAATTAATATGGCACCTTAGAAAGTCCCAACTTAATTAGGTAACGATACACTTTATTTGAGTCTGAATAAAGAATAACATGAAAATCTTTACAGTTCAACCTTATTTACAATCTCCTACATGTAAAAGAAGAGCCCAGGGGCCTTCAAGTAGGTACCAGGCAAGTACCAGCTGAGAGCTGAGCACCAGATTGCTCATTGCTGCAACTCCACGTGTTCAATTTGGTGGAAGTGTTCTGATGCCAAGTGGAACGCTAAATGTGAAGTTATCAACCTAATCTCTCCACCCAAATGTTTATAATGCTGTTGTTTAAGTGGGATGTTAAATTCCTGTTCTTTTATTACCTTGAGCAGGGACCTGCTAGAACACCCTTATTTCCCTAACGTATCTTGATTTACTTTCAGTTGAAACTAGGACATCAGGTAAGAAGGTGGAAACAGACAGGGACAGAGATAGATACATCTTAACCAGTTCTATTATACAGTCTGGATATATTTAAGCTACACCTGAAGTCTGGTATCCTTTCCTGGAAGCTGGGAAGCCCTGGTGAGTCCCACAGCTCGAATATGTACCAAATATTCCAGGATCCTGAGCATTTCCTGGTGTCACAAAATGAGTGATTCACTTCACTTATAAGAAAGAAGCAGCAATATGTTTATTGGTGTAAAACCAATTAAAAAAGAGATTTAACAAAGTTTGATAGTAAATGCAGCAGTGGTTTAACAAGATTCAATAGCAAAGTACATTTGATTATTTACCACATAGAGGACAGAATCAGACAAAGCTGTGAGGGAGACCCTCCCGTTCAGTCATGAGGTTCAGAAAGGACTCCCTTATGTTCTAAACGCCTTCTCAGAGAGGAGTTTAGGTGTCACTAGACCCATACAATCCCAGACTTGGTCAATGGGTTATATCTAAAGGATTGTGTGTACACAATCAATTCTCTATACCACTTACCTAAGATTTTAAAGTTTAGCATGCTATTAATTGCTTACCAAGAATCTGTTGTGGCAAGGAATCTCTCAGCCTCTAGGAGTAACCTTGAGAGCCATCCCTACTCAAGGGGAGATAATGGAGTGCATCCTGCTGTCATGCAAGTGGTTTCCATTCCCATGCCTCAGTGGGCTTTGGGCTGTCCACTATTTATGGAATAAAATAATTGATTCATAATCATATTTGCACACCAACTACAGAAGTTAGTTTCTTTCAAAGTTGGCTTGAGTCAGGCTTTGACCAGAACTATTAAGTGAGTACCTCGTTCAAATTAGCCCTTAGCCATTGTGTTATCTGCCTCCCCAAAATCCACTTTGTCAGATGCAGCCATCAAGACCGGATATATACATTACGCCACTGATGCTTATGACTTGAACATTGCTATGGAAATAAAGGTCAGGATTGAGGGATAAGGGGGTGAGTGGTGGGGGACCACACCACCACATCTGGGCAAGAGGGATGCATTTGTGCTCCAAATGCCCATACTAAAATATTTCCCTGTAGGTCTGAATTATACAATTTTGTGACACTGAGATTCACACCCTGGAAGTAAGGGTGCTCTACCATTTTTGCTATTCCAAGGTACAGGAAGATCAGTATCCAAGACTTTGAATGCCACAAAGATATTAAAATCTATATGTCCCTATTGTATAATAGTGATAATAATGGATGGTACTAATTGCATCTCCTGCTTCAGTTGTTCTCCTCAGTGCCGTCTCAGAGGTTTCCAGCTGCTCATGAAGTGGCTGATGACAGTTTAAAAGTTACAATACTGTCACTAATTTTAGGATTTCTTTATATAACAGCATGTAATTTTCAGTGATTCCAGAGATGCTAAAAAAAAAAAAAACCAACCCCAAAACAAGAAAAACCAAGTCAAATGAAGCCTCACTAATATATTACTCAGGATGGGAATTATTTTAGTTATTTCCAAGTAAATTAACCTTAATTCAAAATTTTTGCCAGTCAATAAGAAATAAAAACCCTGGGACAAAGCAGGAGAATGATCAAGACATGGGAATGGATGTTCTAATGATATACAGCTATAAGGGAGACCAAGGGGATCTGGGGATTCATGGTCGTAGCACTTGCATGTATTAGCAAAGAAGAAAGAAATGCCTTCCAGGCAGCAAAATTGCCAGCAAGGGATTTCAGAAAAGGAAAGAGAGAATATTCTGTTTGGAAAGGTTCTAAAATAATTCTTAAGGACTAATCTTGTATATTGCAATAGATCGCTAAGTGAAAAATCCAGTTAAAAAAAAAAAAAAGAAGAAAAAATTTAGCAAAATTAATAGGTCAGAGAATAATACAGACAAAGCTTTAATGCATGAAGCTTCGTTAAGATCTCATAACTTTGTATCATTGCAGACAGTACTGCTATGTGAGATGAGATTCAGAGGAAGATATCTTTTTCAGTATTGCACTCAGAATAATTAATGTCAGAAAATAAACTATTCATTATTGCAATATTTGTTTGCCTTGTCACCCCAGGTCAATCTCTTTGATTTTCTGCATATCTAAAGCCAATGAGCTCCTGTTACCTGGCTCACTGTCACCTTCAGGCATCTTGACCTAAATGTGTTAGATGGATGTAAAGTCACCAAGAATTCACCTGTGCTTCTTTGCTTCTTTTCTGTGAAAACCTAAACCATTAAAGCGCAGCAGATATAATGCAGCTTTTGGGGGGAAGCCTCTTCCACGACAACTATCTCTACTTACTTTGTTTTCCCAGCACTTACCAGAATCAGCTAAGGCGGAGCTGGGCAGATGCAGTCAAGATCTCACTTACTGCACAATGCTCTCTTCTAGGCTTCACCCCATGACAGTAAAATGGTGCTGTTTAGAAACTGAAGCTATCTGCAGAGCTGATGCCTCTCTTGTTGTAAACATGGAACCAAATGGCAAAATTAGATAACCTTGCTGGTAAAGAAAGGATGGTCTTATCTTTGAAGCAAATGAATTATGACTGAAGAACTGTTATCTTTCTGACTTTGATATCATTCCTTCAAGGCTACTGAAACCAATGCAAGCCATTTTTGTATTATGTGCAACTTTTTTCCTGGGTTTCTGACGTTAGGTCTGAGTGGCTTGTTTCCAAATTCCCAAGTGTGCATATTCATGACTTATGCCAGAGAGTTCTGCCTTGAGCACTTGCAGATCTGGAGACTATTAAACTGTCCTGAAAGACTGACACCAAATGTGAGTGGGCAATTTTTGCTTCTAATCATCATGTCTTCAGTTTGCTGCCTGCAAACTTGCAAAATGTCTAGTGGTCTTTCAGTGCCTTGAAAAACCAAAACTATTACTATTTGATCACTGTTCAAACACTGTAGTGATGAGTAGCATATGAAAACTCGGGATGTATAATAATTCGTTCTTCAGAGTGGATTTTAAGACTGTGCAGTAAATAAGATATGGACCAGACTTTGAAGTAAAGATGTGTAAAAAACAAAATCGTTGAATACTTGCTCATTAAGCACTGTTCATTTTGTGCTCTCAATAACACAGGAGACTTATATAACAAAGCAGTACATGATAATGAAATTAAAGAGGCCAGAATTTTAGTGTACTTAATACTATAATATCAATACTAATCTTTTAACAAGAGGGGTTTGTTGGGTTTTGAAGGGTTATTTTCTTTAGTTTTGAGGTGTGGAAGCTTGTGGTTACCACCTATGAAGGTAATGAAGAAGAAGAAAAAAAGTTGAAAATACAAAAAGCAATATGTAGTACAGAAGATAAAATGGGAACTTTTACTCTGTCTTACACTCCAAACAGTGGAGCAATCAAGATTTTATGCTCTAAGTTATGTCTTCTTTAAAAGTTCTAAACAATTAATAATTCACAGCAGGATGAACTGGAGCATATGTCACTGAGGCCAAGGATGTAGCAAGTTTCCAAGGTAAATTAGACTTTTATATAGTTTAACGAATACATAAAGTTCCATGTTTCAATGTTAGAGCTTCTTTCAAAAGGAGATTGAAAACATACTTGTCTGGTAGTTGGTTCATAAAACATCATAGAGATGTCAAACTTTTGATGTCTCCCTTTGAAAACCATGGTCATTGACAGAAAATGTCTGAACTTTTTGAGACAATTCCAGTCACAAGAAAATTTATTTTCCCATAAATTATCTTTATCTTCAGATATTTGTAAAATACATTTTGTATCTTCTTTCTTTCCTGATCTATTATTTCTTTAATACTGACAAGGTATAGGAAAGTTCTGAGATTATTTTCTACAGGTGGTTAATTTATTTAAGTCAGTAGAAATGTTAGAACCAAAAATCCTTTAGTAATGAGAAATGTTTTCTTGGGAACCTCATTTGGAGCACTAGACCTATCTTTAGTCTTGCTTCTGTGATTTATATTGCTATTTTTCAGATTTATATGAATTCTGTTCTTTTATATTTGTTCTGGGCTAAAAGGTGCATGTCATTTATGGAAAGTGGCATTTATGTGAGCATACAAAGTGACACTAATAGTATTCAGCTGTTGCAAATTAATGAAGTAGGCACATTACAAAAGTCAGGAGTTATCAGACACATCTTTGAACCTATCAGGAAGTTCACATTTTCCATTAGTAGTACCACTGTGAATACTATTAAACATTTTGAAATTATCATTTAAAATCCTCACTAACAGAATTGCCATCGTACTTTTCACATGTAGCTGCAGATCAGGTATTCAGGGAAATAATATGATAAATGTTATTGTATTCTTAAGGCAGATATATGTTTGGCAACAGGAAAATACAACTACAATTTAAGTCTGAGTATAA
The DNA here is from genome assembly GCF_023638135.1 of Falco biarmicus. Classification (NCBI taxonomy): domain Eukaryota; kingdom Metazoa; phylum Chordata; class Aves; order Falconiformes; family Falconidae; genus Falco; species Falco biarmicus. The sequence continues at coordinate 49,719,821 of NC_079290.1, forward strand.
ATTACAGTGCATTGCAGAAAATGGAAATTCAAGTGAATTTGTTTACTTGTGTCCACTCTTATTTCACAGCTCAAACATTTAGCATCCTATGAAGACAGGCTGAGAGAGTTGGGGTTTTCCAGCCTGGAGAAGAGAAGACTCCGGGGACACTTTATAATGTCCTTCCAGTACCCAAAGGGGGCCTGCAAGAAAGTTGGAGGGAGACTTTTTACAAGGGCACGTAGTGATAGGACAAAGGGTAATGATTTTAAGCTGAAACAGGGTACATTCAGATTAGATATTAGGAATAAATTCTATACTGTGTGGGTGACAAGATACTGCAATACGTTTGCCAGATAAGTCATAGATGTCCCATCCCTGGCATTTGGAGCATGTTCAAGGTTCAGGCTCAAGTTCAGCTTCAAGTTTAAGGCCAGGTTGGATGGGACTCTCAGCAACCTGGCCTAGTGAAAGGTGTCCCTGCCCATTGCAGGGGGGTTGGAACTAGATGATCTTTAAGGTCTCTTCCAACTCAAACCATTCTATGATTCTATGAGTTTATGATTTGCCTGCTCCAAATCCAGGTGCCATAATTGAAGAAGGTGTGGTTTAGTTCCGAAGCAAAGATGCTTAGGAATAGACAGCAGAAAAAAGCAATACAAGATATTAATGAAGAATACTAATGAAAAAATTCATCCCTAGAGTAACAGCAGGCAGAATATGACTTTCCAGCTGTCAGTCACTTTCAGACTTCATGCTAATCATCACTCACTGCTTTTCTATCTTCCGTGGAAAGGTGGTTAAAAGGAACAGAGACATAGGATATATTGGGTCCACATTACTTGGCATCTATCTGCTAGTCACAGGTAGTATCAAAATAGGCTTTGAATTGCAAAGTGGCAGAAGATTATTTTGTCTGCTTCAGCTTGTGGAAATTTGTGGCACCATGGCTCTGCCTTGGAAAGAGAAAGTTTCAGCAGGCACCGCTGCCAAAAGCCATTCTCCTTTAATGCTTCCACTCTTGCTGCCACTGGGGACTGGTTACAAAGAGCTCTAGAAGATCTGATGAGAGCTCAAGCCTATTGTGGGCACCATAAACATTTAAAAACCATCTACTGTGTAAAAGCCTAATTTCCCTAGCCCATTGGTTTTATTTTTATTTTTTATGTTTACATTTTTCCACAAAGCACTGTGTACCTCTCCTGCAGAAATTAAGTAGAAGTTAAAAGACAATATACTGCTTGAAAGTAGCTGAGTTCATAAACTCTGAACCAAGCATTCAAAGTTAAGTCAGAATAACTAGTGCACTCTCCACTCATAACACATGCTGGTTTATTTTTCAGTTGTGCTCGTTTAAAATTTCAATCATGAAGACTCTACTATTCACTTGAATAACTGTTCCCCTTCAGGTTTGCTTCTAACACCCAAAAAGTACTTAGTTCAGGACAAAATGATAGCTTGGAGCTTATAACTTGCTGCTCAGATTTCAAGAAAATTGACATATTAATTTAGCCACATGCCTGCTGTGATGTTAGGGCTGTTCTCAGCCATTCCCAAATGAAAATGGTCTGTAACTTGCTGTAAGACAGTGGCATGAGTAGGAGATCTAAGTAGTAGCTCTCCTCCCACATTAAGCTTCCAGAAGGCTCCAATATATTCTCTAAATGGAAACAAAAGATGATGGTAGATGTTAAACTGCTGATATTTGTTTCAGATGAGAGAACTCTAATTACCAGCTGCTGTCAGAATTTTGGTAACTCTTATTACAGATTTTCAAATCAGTTTATATACAGACATATATATCCTAATATATCCTATGATGTATTTCCTCATCTTGCATGACCGTGATTGTGGGAAAATTACTTTGAGGGGGAATTAGAGAAAAATAGGACCTAATAGAAGCATAGTATTATAGAAAGCTTTTTAGGGTAAAATACAGCTATCGCTTTCAGGGTGGTTGACATGCACGGAATCTACATCACCGCAGCTCCCTGAGCAGCACCGCCTGCCATCTCAGCACCTGTTGGCAGGAGTCACGGAGGGTGGAGCAGAGTGGAGACTCCACGGACAGGCTCTGTTGTGCTCCATGCAGGAACGGGAACTTGATGGTACCATACAGCTGATGAATTGTATAGCATTTGTCACATGAAAAATATATGAGATGTCCATCACTGAGCCAGCCATTATGGTGAATTTACTTTCCTCAGATGAAATAATTTAACTGTGATACTAATGCACACCTCCATCCCAAAGTTACCTGTCTCCAAGGTACTACTACACTTCACTGGGCACATGATGCCATTCAGTAACAAAAATACGTATGACTAGAGTCACTCAAGCTCCACCTAAATGTAGAGAAAATGAACTGGTCCTGGACTGGAATAAATCTAAAGGTGGTGGTGGTGCGGGGAAATTGTTGTCTAAACTCCCAAATTACCACACTGATTTAGTGTTTATATGTTAAACACATCTGTGCACAAAGTTAGGTCAAGCTGACCCACTCTCTACAAATGAAGGAACTTCTAATCAAGGGAGTCATCCTTGGGAAGGATAAGAAACAAAAAAAAACAGATAGTGAAAAGAACATTTTTACCTAAGAAAGGAACATTCGAGCAAGGAAGTTCTGGCCACAGTGGAAGACAAGCTGATAAGGTGTTACAACCCCCATACATCAACAGAAAATTGGTCAGAAGTAGGACAAAGGTAACTGTGGTACTGGGAGATCATGACCTCCAATTCAAATAGCCCCCCTGAAAGAGGGCAAAACACCGCTTGCGGAGCATGCATAATTAGTAAAAAAACCCTTCAGTAGTGTTACCTGAGGATGTGTACTAATTTACATTAGAAGCAAGAGACTTGTAACCTATCCTGTGTATGACGAATGAATATGCAATGTACTATGGAGTGTAAAAAGGAGACAAATGAGG